>NC_059534.1:11240000-11840000 GCF_905147795.1 Pieris rapae
TGTCAGTGATCGTCGACAACATGTTTGGTAGGAACAGAGAGTTACGAGTTCTAACCCTGGCACGAAACCGTCTCGCCCTCTTGGCGCCAGCGGCCCTAGACAACCTCACCAACCTGATGCACCTGGACATAAGCCACAATAAAATAGATAGGTTCCACCTACAAACATTCGCTCCGGCTGTCGATTCCCTGAAAACAATAAATGTTAGCGGTAACAATTTACCACTCAATGAAATAGCACTTGTTCTCCAAATACTTCCTGAAATTCAAGGCGTTGGCCTCGCTAATTTGTCCTTGCAAGAAATTCCACCAAATTTTTTCATCTATAACGAACACTTGGTATCACTCGACATATCCTGGAATAAATTAACAAAGTTTCCTTATAAACTCCTGACTAAGACAAAATTCTTGCAAACATTAGATATGTCTCGTAACAGATTACATACATTAAACGAAGAGGATCTTCAGAGACTCGAGGCGATAGCACACATTGACTTATCAAAAAACCATTGGCGTTGTGATCACTGCTCGGTTGGGACGATGTTGGCTTACATGACCACTACTGTGTTAAATTCCAGCATACGACATCTTACGTGCTATTCTCCTCTGAGACTTCATGGTATAACATTTGGTGAATTGGATTTTGATAAGCTAGAGCCTTGTATGGGAACCCATGAAGCCCAGATGAGCGTAATAGCGGGGCTGATGCTACTTTGCGTGGCTGTGTTCGCAGCAATAGCAGCTGCCCTGTGCTGCACGCGCCGACGAACAGCTCACTATTACACTAATGAGGAAAAGCGTAGAGAGCATGCTCACGAACACCCGGAAGAACTGCTCGGACACACCGACTTGGGCAGTGTCGCGACTATCCATGCTCCCTACCACCTCGTGACGAAGGGAAGTTAACAGCGTGCCCCCACACCGACAGTCCAGAGACGTGCCCTTCGCGTCTCATTTCAATCCCCTCCAGCTTGTTCTAGGCCACACGAATCCGCTCCACTTCGCTACCTCCCATCGCATTTACAACATATTTCAAGGGAAATTATATGATACGATGAAGATGACTTGGTGTAAATCCATGGACAATTTTATCTTGTTTAATTGTGGTTTTAGCCGATAAGATCACGTTTCACTTTTACAGTTTCAATTTCCAAACCTATTTTATATTTTTTCCCAATCTTTTATATTAAGCGAAAAGAACTTGACCAAGCAAATTTATGCATTCTATTTTCTCAACACAGAAATCTGAGGCTCAGACCTTTAACGGTTGAATTTTTTTTTTGTCTCAAAGATAATAACCGTTTTACGGATTTAATTTTTCAAAGTTATATGTAATTTGGAAAAAAATTGTTTTCTGATGATAGGGAGTCCGGCACCAGCACCACCACACGTTGTCCCTATATCGGTAGCTAGCCATCAAATTTTAATACGAAAAAAATATTTTTCTACGACTAGAATTTTTCTGTACTATTCACTAGACTTAAAATAGAAATAATGTTTAACTCTAACAAACACGAATTTCGGTAGTTTTCTAAAAAATTAGATTTATTCGGTAGATTCTCTAACTTCTTACGCTGTGTGCTTCAGAATGATGTCGAAACTGGCTAACTACCTGATAATAAGTTCACTAAGACGTTGTCTGCTTTCATTTAAACGTAGTTTTATTGTTATATAAAGTGTTTTGATAGAAAGAAAGGGAAATCTGATAATTGTATGCACCGTTTCTGCTCCATTCTACCTACAACTTTAAAATGCCTAGTCTCTGTACCATAGAATGAAATAACCACAATTAATTCGTGAAGCATTCAAAACTATTTGTAGCGAAAAATAATTATATGTTACAATCCCGTTATCAGATTGTGTTTTCTCCGTCCATAATGTTCATTTGTGTACATCTAAGGTGTTTAGTATCTTATTCAAAGATTGATTAATTGCAGTAACACATTGGAAATTAGAAATATTTGATGTACTCAACTGAATAAAAAGTTTGCTTTGTGTCAGGGTCGTGTTTGTTGCCTCGCGACGCATATTCAGTCGGTATATATTCTATTAAAAATGAAACATTTGCCATTTTACTATTAGTTGTACCATATCATTAGCGCCGTAAGCATTTTATCACTATCCAAAAACAATTAAACTACAGTAATATTGTATATACCGTAATCTATTCATAATGTAAGTTGTGTATATTTCAGAGAAATGCCTAAATTTGCTCACTCAACATGTAATAATTATAGTTATATAATGTAATTAATCACATAGTTATAGAACCATTAATTTGTCCTAGAAGACAAAGTCTTTTAGATCCACTATGTGGATGGATGTGGATACACATGTCAACAAAATTTAAAAATTTTAAAAGTAAATATAATAATTAGTAGTATATAGTTTATATTGGATATATTTAGAACTGTGATGAGGGTCGTGCCAATATTTTCTTATATATAGCTATTTGGCTTCGAAATTGTTTTGCAGATTCTATAATATCGCTTGCCCCGGGGAACAAAGTCGTAAAATACTTTTTGGCTTCCTTGAGTGATGTAACTGTTATTTTTTCAAAAAACATTTTATTATAAAAATTACATGAGAATGGATACTACGGATTGCTGCATTATTAATTTAATGCGACAGTTTAAAAATATATAAAGAGTGGTTTCACCAACTTTCGCGAGTGGTAAAACTTTATTAAGTTCTAGATATTCGTCAAAATGTGTAGTTTCTCTGTCGACGGTAATTAAACGATCGTAAAACGCAGTTCTTCAGTTTAATTGCATTAATTACTTCAATATATATTTACTTATTTATCAACTATTTACACTTAATAAATAACAACTCAAACGTTAACTCAAACTCAAAATAATTAATTCATATAGGTAACGTACACTTATGAACGTCGACAGAAAAGATGTTAAATTGATTATTGATTTACATTTACTACTAGGCCGCAAGTTAAGGGCGTACAGCGGGCAAGAAACTCTCCGCCATCCTGTTTAACCGCCAAATTGGAAAACTACGTACTTACTATTCTAGTAATACGTACATTACCTACTTTTGTTTTTGCTAAAAAATGAATTTTGCTTTTACGACTCTGCTCCCTATGGGAACGATATCTTCTCAGTCTAAGTTATTTCAATAATCGAACATATTTATTGGGAGCTCGCGTGTCAAGAAGTTATGATGAACAGTAGCCTGTACAAAATATATAATTAATAATACCAGATTTATTATAACACTAACATTATATATAAAGCTTTTCCGTAAAAAAATAAAATCTATAATTATTCCCTAATATATATATACATATTATAGTATTTCGTTATATACTGTAACTCATTTTATTCGCATGTAATCAACATGTCATATATAAAATATATTTCAATATTTCAATCTAATAGCTGTGTACGTGTATTCTAATACAATAGTAATTGACATCGCTAAAGCAAAACATGCAATATGGCGATTATAAATCAAAAACGATCATATCCTACCTGTTTGTGTCTGTTGTGTGTTGTATCAATTTGTGCTTTATCATCTTTCTTTACTTAGTGCTAGCTATAATAGATAATATAAATAGTAATAATATATACATAGTCCCTAGAATTCCATACGAAAAAATAATCCTTTGACGAAATAAGTAACAAGGCGTAGCGATTCTAAAGTGTAAAATAGCTCATATATTATTTATGTCTATTATGATAAAAACTATATATACTATATATATAGTATTATCTAATTAGGGATGGACCGGGCGATGCCCCATACGACAGTACTTACAACATAAGAGTGTTTGTAAAACCTTCTTGAAAAGGAACGACAAACTTTGTTCGTTTTATAATCGATTTATGCAGCTAATTGCAATGACTTTATTTCTTTATTATCTAAAAATATTCGAACCAAATCTCATTTATCTGCAAACTTTTAAAACTAAGTTCTCTTTTGAAAAGATTAAGTTCGATTCTCATAGATATTATTAGGCCTAAGGTAGAATTTTAAAGTAAAGCATAAATGCTATATAATAGCGACCTGTAGATATTATATACTATAGGCAATAAGAAATCATATAAAACTTTATGTAACTCATATTACAAAAGTATCGCAGTAATCACATATAACCATACATATAAGAAAGAGTATAGCCGGGTCTCGACGAAGAAAACTCTCAAACTACAATTGTATCAACGCCTAGTCTCAGTTTGCCAATTATGGTTGTTCTGCCCGACACAAAAAAGTTTTTAGAAGTCATATACTTAGAGCTACTATTATGCGTTGCTGTAGGCTACGTCATTAACCGTTTCTATCACCAATTGTATTTTCAATTAGGTCTTAATATATTATGTTTCAATATAAACTATTTGTTATGAAGGATAACCACGTCAAGCTTGGCCGAATCAGTCGTGATGTGTGATGATGATGTATTTCTTTAAACTGAAAGTACTCAAAAACGCGAATCATATATTAGTGTAAATTTAACCTGTCCACCAAACATGATAGAAACATTAGATACGAAAGTAGTTTGAAAGAAATTCTACTGAAAGCCCATTTTATAGATATAAAACAAATGTAAGATAAAACACCAATTAATATATAAACTAATAAGAGAACCAGTTGATGTACCATATAATTGCAACTGTGATATTGAATAAGGCTTAGTATAAGGACGATATTCCCATTGTTAGATATCTTTAAGGAAAATGAGTTTAGCTGTTATGCAGTCATCTAACGAATTAAACGTAATAACGATTTGAACCAACAGTAATCAATCGTCACGAGACGAGACGAGACGATTAAGAGCGTGTATTAGGGTAACAAAAATTTCCCGCCACTTTCGTAACAAAAGCAGTCAGCAGCATAAGCGTAGTATACTAAAATATTAATAATTTAATATATTTGTTAGATTTTTTGTGAGAGCAATCTCTATAGCTGCTAAACCGGTACTAAAAAATATTTGGTTAATGATGTCTGAAACCAAAGGAAATTGGATACAATATCCCGCTCTTAATAACAATTCTTTGGTACGGGTACGACACCCGTATGTTTTCATAAAGATATCTTCTTCAGGAAACTATTACATTTACTGCTTATATGCGTAATTAAGGCTAGGACTAGCGCGTTTTAGCTTTGACGTATTTTTTGAATATTTTGCAGACCTCTCTCCTCGTACTTGAATTCTAATATATCAACATTTTTGAATATGCATTGATTTAAATTTTAACATTATTCTATATTGCTTTTTAGCTAGCTATATATAGCCTAGCATTTAAGACTTAAAAATAGGCAGAATGTACATAATCTCGATGGCAAACACAATCATGTGTCTTAAAGAGAGGAAAAATATATTTAAATAATTTGTAATTAAGATGTATTTTATAATGGTGTAATCGGTTTTCATTAACAACGAGAGGTTTATAAATTATATTACTCGACGAAGTTTAATTAATGAGTGCGTAATGTGTGTTGTAGTATGTATTAATTTAGCATAGGTTTTCTTTCTTTAATTCTATATGTAATCATTTATTAGTTCACAGAAATTTTACATATTTATTATCGCCTTGGTTTTTGTATATGTAGCTTCCACTTTTTTTAAATAATGGATTGCCTTTTATAAAATATTTTCATTTAAGTTTTGTAAGCTTAGAGTTAGAACGATAATTTGTATATATATATTGTTTTACAAATCACCATTAAAAGTCTGCCATACATATATATATATATAGATATAGGTATCTATTATGTACAGAAGATGTTTCTTAGAATTGAATAGTTGCTACTACTATTCAACTACTGCGAATTTAAATATACCATTTTTGTAATGTATTTGTAATTTAAGTTTCCCAATATGTGTGCGATTGGGGATAAAGAAATGAATTATTTTTTCAGTAGACGGCTGTAGTGATCGATATCTCGTAAACTATCGAGCAAACAATTACACATTTATTATTAACCACTCGTCGGCCAAATAACATAAAAATGCTGGTTGTTAAACATTCAAGTGATGAAAGAGAAAATTCCCGGTCCAAGCTAATTACGTACAATTTTAGTTTCTTCAATATTGCGAACTCAAACATGAGTCGCTTCCAGTTGGGAAAACATTAATTATATCTCCCCTATAACTGACTGTTATCTGGCTATTGATCATAAAAGCTGGGCTGAAATACAGAAAATATGTTGTGTTCCATCCAAACAACGCCAGACACACACAGTGAATCGCCAGAAAATAAAAAAAAATAAAAATTGCACCAAGGGACCTATCTTTTTCGAAACCATCTTTTTAGAAGAAATTTAAATCTTCAACAGAAATGTACTTTTTCCTCAACCAAATCAGTGGGCTATAGGGTCGTAGGCTGACACACAGAGAGCCATACTACTCGTAGTATCAAATTAATTAGTTCGAACGTTCACACGTCGCGTATTAGTAAGTGAAGCAACTTTTGTTGGTTGAAAAAAAATTATATAAACGTATTTCGTGTTTCAATAAACACTAATCAAATCGTACTATAAAATGGTATCTACGAACTTTTAAGCACATTATATATTAATAAGCTTCTTAAAAATAATTTAAATAAAGATAAGATATACGCTATAAATATGAGCGATTATCATTAGAGCGGTAATAAAAAAAACGATAAATATGTTAGCTGGCAAAGCCACTATAAGTATAAACATAGTATAAACATAATATAAATATTGTAATCATAATATTACCAAAAACCGGTAGAAAACCGGAATATTATTTTCTTTTGATTTCACATTTCTCATGCACCTAAACAAAGTACACAAAAAATGTAAAATAAACTGCGTGTCTATAAACAAATATATATATAATAAGTGTGCATTCTTTTCGAACGCTTCGATTCCTCCAATATTCGGAAATTATATTTATTTATTATTCATTAAACCTTTGAAAATTGTGAAAATCTTTGATTGCTTTGCTAAATGTGTGTCAATGTTTTGGTGTTAAAGTAGTAACGATATGGTACAGGAACGAATTTGGTAAAGTGGTGCATGCGGTGATTCCGCTTAGTGGAAGCAAAACGGTTGGAAAGTAGTTGCCACGTTAAATGTAGGAGATATTGTGTCTATTTAATATCGTCTTAGGTGTAAGGTCAAGTTTGGCTTAAAATCTATTTCGAGGTTAAGTTTAAAATAAGAACTGACTGAGTTTTGAAATGTCGAATTGCGAATTATGAAAACTATATTATACTGTTTGTATTAAGATAGAACTGGCTCGGTTTCTGATTCAAGCAAATACATTGCCAGGCTTAGAAATGAATATCTAGCCATGGTCATTAACCGAGCGTAATGGCGGTGGCTAAAAAATATCCGTTGCCGAACATCGATTCCCGATTATAAATCTATCAAAGTAGCAACCGCCATTACATAGAATAAAATTGCATGTTTAATGGAAAATAAATGTTACTATGTGTCGTGATAATGTAGGCTAAGCCTTTATATCGAGTTTGACTCCTCTAAAATATTGTTTTATTATTTTTTACGCCACACCAGTTTATAATAAATTATATGTACACTCTGTATCGATACAAGTAACTCGTACCCTTTACTTATCAGGCATTTATCACTTTTAGCCAACTAAACATGTGTTTCAACACTATGTTTAGTATTTCAAGTCTTTTTGATAAGAGATGATTTTATGGAAAATATGATAGAATTTAAACCAAATGTATTAAAATATAAAGAACTGTAACTTTTTTAAATGCATATGTGCATTCCCCGTATTTGCAAGGTGATTTGGAAATCCTATTCCGTGAGTGTACGTGTTACTTGTGTTCGTTTAACTTCAAGGAAATATACAAAGAAATCCCGTTGGAAAGTATTTTCACGACCACATCCACTTTTGACTGTAATGATTTATCTATTTGTAAAACATTTGGAATCAATAATTTTATTAAATAAAGGCTATTTAAATAAATCGATATTTTTTTTCTACTTCCTACTGCTTACATATTACAAATTATTGCTAGTTAATAAAAACAGTTAATATTAAACGTTACGTCTTATCGTAACTTCGTTATTTACGTTACATGATATCTATCAAATCGCTTAGTAAAATAGCAATGTCTTCAAGTAAAGATAGGTAAATCAATCTGAATATAAAATATCTGTGTAAGCTTCTATAATACTATTTTATGTACCGCATAGTAATTGTTCATTTTTATTTAGTTTATTTTATTACTTTTGCCGAAATAAGTGTCATATAGCTTCACCTCTCGGTGGAATTTGAACCATAAAAATAGAATTAAACGAAGCCCAGGGCCAACTTCAAATCATAATTGGTAATCGAGACGACACAACAAGTGCAGCACCATAGCCTTCGAACGTCAAATTATTCCTGAGTCCCGAGACAAGTTCAGGTAATACCATCACTTAGACCTATATAAAAGCATATAAAACTATTATAACGGACGTGACGTCGCCAGTCACATCCTGCCAAGCCATGTTGACCACCCCTCTAGCAAACCGCCATGCCTGCCAACCACTTGGAGGGGATGAATCTATTTAAGCCAAAGCCAGCCATAATAAAACTTACTCTTTGGAAGACGCAGCTAATAAAAAACAAGTGTGGTGTCAGTCTGCCATTTTATTTTCTCTATCAATTATAATAAATTAAAACACAATTATCAATAATAGAATAGGTCAGTTACACTATACACTTTAAAAAATACCAAAAGCCTCTTAGAAGCCTATAGAATGTTTTGGAAACATATATTGAATGCAAATAAAAACTGTGATTACATAATCGTACACAAATTTTCCTGCAAGAATCTCGATAAACAATTATATAGGTATATCAATATTAAATGCTCAAAATATGTACATATCTAATAATCTATAGGTATGGCGACAAATGCAACTTTACCTAAGTTGCATGTAATGACGGAGTCAGGTTCTCTCCGACCGACCTTAGAAATTATTGTGTTTAGTGAGAACTGATGCGTCTCATTTCCATGCCACAGTTAGCATCGTTAAAGTCGTCTCTTACTTACATCTAGTGATTTACCGTTTTGCTACAAAGTGCTTTATTATTTGAAACAGCCAGATATTCATGTTATTATTGTTATTTCTCTGAGAGGTGGTTCGTGAGGGTTACCACCGGGTCGACGTAATCGGCTTTGCCCGCCAAATCTTCTTTGCTTTTAGCCGAACCGAATGTACTCAACACGTCCGAATATAAATTCATATTGAAAAAAGGCATTGTTGTTTAAAAAACGTAGTTTATGGTACTGCAGTGTTTTATTTCACTGTTGTTTTTGGGTTCATAAATCTTTAATAATAATTATTGTTTAACGTTTTTTTAAACTAAATTATAAAATCTCATGTGTATAGAAAACTATTTCATATCACAAATGAATGCTTTACTTTTTACTCTTTACACATGTCATGACTCGCAGCCGAGTTCTTCATCGATTCGATTATTAACAATTTTCACTTGTTAGCTCACCGACTTCCGCTCATAAATAGGTTGAAATTTAAAGCATATTACATCAGGCCTATAAATCAAAAACTCATCGTTAGCCTCGACACATAATCGATTCCGAACGCGTCAAACCTCTTTACGTGAAAAATAATGGCCATTAAAAATGACTTGAGATAAAATTAATAGGCTTTTTATCTTTGACGGTTATACCTGTCACGAGAAATCAAAGGTTTGAAAATGTGGCGAAGATTTACAAAAAAATTGTGGCAAAATGTGTCTATGGCCGAAAGTTTTGGAGTCAAATCCGAGTCTTCATTTACGTGCCCGACTCCTCCGGGCAAGCCGGTTCCACCTTATCCACCACCGTCTTGTTCGCCAGTTCCCCCTTTTTACTGTTGCCCTAGGACGAAATATGACGTAAATTTTATTTACATCAACGATGAACCTCCTCCGAGTGCTTTAGGCGATGTGTTCGATAGAATTGCTCAGTCCATATTTTGGCTGGAAATAGCGAGAGGTTTGTTTGAATTTCTACTTCTACACTATTACTGCCGAGTCTTTCTAGTGCTGTGTGGGCTAATAGTACAATAACAATGAAGTATTTTTCTTTTAGTCAATAACTTAGAATTTACCATTAACAGGATTTGCTGTAACATTAGGGCATATATTCAAAGAACCAGCCACGATCAATTACCCTTTTGAAAAGGGTCCATTGTCGCCTCGCTTTCGCGGCGAGCATGCATTGAGAAGATATCCTTCGGGAGAAGAGAGGTGCATTGCTTGTAAGCTTTGCGAGGCAATTTGCCCATCACAGGCCATAACCATTGAGGCCGAAGAGAGGTCAGATGGGTCACGACGAGCCACGAGGTATGAAGGGCTAATTAACCTTTTTGTTAAAGCTATCACTCCCATTTCTATAAAATGACTACTTGTCTGGTATCAGGACTGATTAAGAATGTTTATGTACAGTGATGTAAAATGTGACATTACCCTTTCGGCAAACAAAAGCATGATCGCGATCTACTTTGCATGGGAAAAGTAGGCAAGCTTAGTAGACATTTTATTATTATTATAGGTATGATATTGATATGACGAAGTGTATATTTTGTGGGTTCTGTCAAGACGCGTGCCCCGTTGATGCCATAGTTGAAGGGCCCAACTTCGAATACTGCACCGAGACACACGAAGAATTGCTCTACAACAAGGAGAAATTACTCACCAACGGCGACCGTTGGGAACCGGAAATAGTGAGCAATATTAGGGACAACCATCTTTACCGCTAAATCCTAATAGACATTACTCTGGAGAAACATTCAATGTTTCTCTTATATGGATATATGTTTAATAAAGTCTGAATAAATAGCGGGTCTCTTCTTATTTTTCTACTCTTCTTCCTCCACTCTTCTTCCTATCCAGGTATCGACTACTGCAAAGTAATCATTAGGTCTTCTGGCAAATATTATGTTTTAACCTTTCGAAGTCTTTGAGAGTTGTTGTGATAGTATATTTAACATTACACGAATTACACATACTAATCGAGAGTTCACATAGAACGAAAGTGTACAAGTATTTTTGTATCTCGTCGTTCCCCACGCTCTATAATTTTTCTCATGAATTAGTCCTTTCTGACCCACATTTTGTCCTTGACGACCTCATCAGTGTTATTAATGGTTAATTCGTGCATCACGTGAAATTGTGTTTTCCCTCTAAGCTGTACGGCACTGACTTAAGTTCACCTGACCGCAAGAGGCCGACAATATATCATAAATTTTGAATGAAATACACGAACCTTATATACAAGCTAGCATGAATTCAATAAGTATAGCAAAAGTTATAATCATACAAATTTAATTGTTATTCACCGAATTCAATTCAATTAATATATGATTACACCGAATAGTTATACAAACTTAGATATCATTGTGTAATATGTATTCTGTATTAACGATTTTTTTCAATCCCAATGTTCAATAAATTGCTACATTGTAAGGTTTATAAAAAACGAAAAACCTTCCTTAATCCTTGCAAAATAGGATGAAAAGGAGCAGATTTGTATTTGCTGGCTTTTATTAATCCTTTGTGTAATAGGAGTTTTTCTAACTGACACTAATATAATTTACTAAAAAACAACACAAAACCTTGAAAATTGAAATTAAACATTTTAATTCATTCATACACACGGAGTTTTCAAGAAATAAATGACAAACCCCAGAGCCATAAACTAACCATAATTTGATTGGATTGAGTATTTTATGGCGATATAATAAATAAATATTTTTTATGTTAAAAAAAAACAACCCCTAACAACATAGTAGTGTACAGGATCCAGCAAATGATCCAAACTTGCACACTACTATTTCATTTATCACATAAATGTTATTTATCGTTGACGACACAAGTCAAATTTCGTGAACAAATCAATTTTCTGCTCGATTGCACAAAAGACACTAAAGTTGTTTTTTTCACTCGCTTTAGGTTCTCTACAACTTTTCTTTAAACACCTTAATTCCATTTCTCACGATTTGGCCATTCGGCTCTCCAGGGTAAAAGATGGTAAGTTCAGATTTCATATTTTTTCATGCTTTTCACAAAATTCTCAGCAGATAGCTACAGTTCGGGCAGGCAGGTGACTTTTCGTGGTATGAAACTTGGGGACGTAGACCGTTGGACCAGTTTCACGTACGCCGTTGTACGGTGTATTGTGTTGCCCGACCTAGAAGAAATGGCAATCTCGGTTATTGATAGATTTTTTAATCCTACTAACCAATACGACCAATGTTTTTACTAATTACAAATCCCTTATACTGAAATCGGCTTTGCGGTTTTGCTTCCATTACATATACCTCGAGTTGAATATTGAAATTCACGGGGAAAGTTTAATCCTAGTAATCTCCAGTGAATGGACTTCGTTTGACCGATGGTCCCATTTCCCGGGTCATCAGCGACCCATAATTGAATTGGGCGGAGACAAGGGACGGAGGAGAGACACCTTTACAATTGTACAGTTAGAAATCGAGGATTCACCTTAAATTACGTTTTGAATGACGTTAAAGGTTTAGAAGCCGGATAAAAGTCGGTTACTCTACATAGGCAATTAAAAAGAGTGGCGGAGAGTTTATTGCCAGTTCTTCTCTTCCGTTCTACACCCTTGTTTTGAGAACTGGCAGTAAATGTAAAATTCAATTCATTTAATGTATATTTCTTATTTTTTGACGTTCATAAGTGTACATTATGTTACCTATATGAATAAATGATTTTTGACTTTGACTTTGGCATGCTTTGTTAGACACATAAGAATGAAGCTGTACGTTGTAGGCTTATCGTTTAATCTAAACTACTCGTCACTGGAAAATTTTATCTGTAATTATCAGTTCACAAAACTATTCTAAACTATTATTACCCAAAATGTATAAATTCATCCTGGACATTAAAAAAGGTCGAAAGTTTTCCGAGAATACCGTCCACTAGAAAAAAGGAAGAACTCATATGGATTTCAATGTTTCTGCAATTTGCATCGAGCGCTCGAGTGACCTAATTCAAAACTTGTATTGGATCCGGTAAAGATAAGTGGTTAAAACAACATAGTTTGCAGGAACATGGCTAGCCTAGTTTTATCGGTAAACTCGAGTCGGCTTCTCCGTTTGTTTCGAGTTGCGAAGTTTGCGACGTCCCAGATTTCTTACAGGATCAAACTTTTTAACACAATCAGCCTACGCTATTCTTTCTCTTCCTTAAATTGCGGCTCCAACTATGATGCGTCGTCCTATTTTATTTTGTTTTGTCACCTTATAGATTTGAACACTTAAGAATGCACGCGTAGGTCCAATTTAAATGAATTTTCATATTTTTTGCTTTTAAAAAATATATAGTAGGGCTGTATGTATTTAATATTTGTATTAGTAAGCTATCATATTTTCATTTAATTTTATTATTCACACGTTTTTGATCAATTAATTAGTATTTATATTATCTGCGCTTTGTAGTTCTAGGAATGAGAGCAAACAGCTTTTATAAATTCACCGGACTAGCACTTCGTGGATTGTTCATCCATAGCTAGTCAATCGATTTCAAACCAAATAACAACTACAAATATTCCAGACTGAATTGGCAATTAGCTATAGTGCAGTGAGCTCGTGCATTTCAAGGAAACTATTCATTTTAAAATAATTTTGTTTTTACTATATTATTCGCAGACGTAGAATCAGTTTCAGAAATTCAACTCGAACAAATTAAACTACCAAAACGTGGCAGCCAATAAGAATTTTCTGTCAATTGAAAGCATTTAATTATTTTGCAGGCAATTGTGTTGTTTATTTTGAGGCAGGTACAAACACAGCTTTCCAGATGGCTCACAAAAGATTCTACTTTCCCATAAAGAAAAATGATCAATAATACAATTGCAGGGATCTTAAGCCAGGAAATCCGTTGGCGTATGAAATGAATAATGACGGAATTAAGGTTTTGAATTAATTTTTAGCCATTACTAATACTTTCAATTATTTAAACAAAATTTGACTACTCATGCAGCGATGTGCTTGCCCAATACAACATTACAGATTAACATTTATGAATGAAGCCGCGATCTCAAATTCTCAAAGCACATTCAGGCACAAGGCTTGAAGTATCCAGTCAAATATGTAAATTTCGCTAACTAGGATTTTATATTTGATCAACAAGTTTTGAGTTCGAATATAGTTAGCTCAACGAAATTCTCATTTTATTGAAGTTGACTTTCTATTCACGTCGGAGACACCGCCTAGTAACTTCGAGATATGACAGTAAATTATTTAATTATTTTTCTATCTAGTTCTTAACTGTTTCCAAACAACGTACTAAGTATAACTCGTATAGCCAAGTATGTAGGGTATGAATAAAAAGTAAAAAGAAGATAGCGGTCTCGTCGATAATACAAAATATAATATAATAAAAACCAAAACAATTTGTTAAGATATATATCTATATATGAGATGTCATTGATGCAATTTCTTTTTGCCTGTGATTTTATTTTCAATCCTGAGATAGACATAATATACCATCGGGGAGTTTTCTGTAGACCTTTTCCATGTGTACAGTACTTAGTACATTATTTGCATAAATCTCGTAGGTTTTGCATTGTAAGCGGCAAAATTTAATTATTTACGACATCCCATTATAAACGTCAAAAATAACAGTATTTCTTTATTATTTAATGGTTGTTATTATACATATAAACCTTCCCCTTCAATCACTCTATCTATTTAAAAAAACCGCATCAATCCAATCCGCATCATCAAAAAAAAATCCGTTGTGTGGTTTTAAAAATTTAAGCATATATAGGGATATAGGGACAGACTAAGCCACTTTATTTTTCACTATGTAGTAATGATACACGTTATTTCATATAATTTTCCTAAACTATTTCGTTTGTCATATCTACAACGATTCGAATAAACTGCGTGAAATCTGAATGTTCCTAGATCCAATAGAAGGCAGATTATCTGACAAAGACCTTCATAGAGGTGAGCCATCTGTATGAGACCCACGTCTCGATCAATGAAATTGATTTTCCTCATTATAGCCCTTGCCCCACGTATTGTTCCCTGTATTCAGCCGTTGAAGACTTCGAGGACAATACAGCAATACCTGACGTTTTGAAATTATTTTAATGACAGTTACGACTAATACCTAAACTTGAAAATAAATTAGATTATTATAATGTTTGTAGTGAAACACATCACCTTAACAAAAAAATAAATATTCTGCCATAAACAACACATAGAAATGATTTAAACAGATAGCCTATGCTCATGCAGAAATTGAGAAATGTGGTAAGAAATGTAAGTATTTTGATTTATAATGTCGCTTTTAATTTTAAAAAATTGCAGTTCCCGCAATTTTAGATGCAGACTCCCAATGTAATCTAAATATTATCATTTTGTTCACAATACATATACAAAAGAACGCTCTTAGTTTCATTATGCTGCGAGCTTTGAGAATTTGTATAATACGTGCTTGTGACATCCCTTTATTAAATGTAATTGTATTTTCAAGGAAATAAACTTTCAAACAACATGCATTTGTAAAAATAATTCAGCCATTTAGTAAGTATTATAATCTTACATAGTATAATGATCTCCATTTTGTCTAATAATTTGCACACAAACAGTACAATGTTCACAAAAACCTTTATTGCTAATTATTTTGTGTTTGTATTGAGTGAAGTATTTTCACTACTACGTATACATTTGGCTTAGTCTAACAGCTTTTGATATTTGACATGATATGGCAATTTAACGTCATTGCAAATTGTGAAAGAAACGAACACAATCTTTACTTAACAATAATAATAATCATCTATCAATCAGTTCATTACGGGTCAAATTCATTTTCTAATCAGCTTTCCTAAAGGTATAATTGTTTTCGGTCTTTACATTAAGATAGAATGAATAATTAATAAAATTGTATCAATAAAATACTTTATGCATAAATCACGAGTTGTACATTGATATTTCATTCGATTGTTTTTAAGTAAATAGTAGATTATGCTCGTAGTTATTTATAAATGTTCAAATTTTTCTTTTTGATACTTAGTTTATAATGTATCCGTTCTTCGCCTTACAACAGGATTTGAGTCTTTTTATTGACGATTCAATATTTCGATATAAAAAGCATTAAGTTTAAAACATTTTTTTTCATTTGGCATGGCATTTTCTATTAAGAACAATTAACACATCATAATTTAATTTTTGTCAGTTCATTGTTCAATGCGGAGATCCAAAACTCCACAAGTATGTGAAATACTTGGGTGTCATGCTAGATATCAACCTTAATTTTCAAGCTCATATTGATCTACTGACAGGTAGAATTAGAAAATTGACTTATTTATTCAAAATTTTGAGGCACATTGCTAATCACTCATTAATATAAACCGTCTACTTATCACTATGTTAATCCATTCTGGGCTATTGTAAATCTTCATGGGGTGGCTTCGCAAAAACACAACTTTTAAAGGTAGAGAGAGCTCAGGGAGCAATTCTCAAGGTTAGCGCTTTCCTTCCATTCATTTGTAACAAACTAACCTTTAGCAGGCATCAGTCTCACATAAACAATAATTTTCTCTCAATGAAAATTCTTCTGAATGACAATTATTTACATATATTAATAAATAGTAGTAACTTATCATCTATAAGGTTTTGTGAGAAAATAAAGATTATTATTGTAACCGTTTGAATGTAATATGTATAAGGTATCTAAAATTTCACGCATAATTTTTATTTTTTTAACCATTTTAAGAGTCAAGTATAATTTACGAAGTCGGATATTCGGATAGTCGGATTTATTTATATTACCCAATAACTTTATTTAAACTTTATAGAAAGAATATAAAACTGATTAAAAGTGCATTTAAGAAATATTATAATAGTATAATATTTTAATATAATTAATTAAAAAATATATGCTACACCAACCAACGAGAACTACTTTTTACTGTTTCGTAGTGGCTTAGTTTTATTTAGTGTTATTAGTAATACGGATAATTAATTTTATTTCTATGGTACGTATGCCCTAGTTTTCCATACTTCTATATTCTAAACAAATATTATATTTTCATGAGAAACTATAAATAATTTTTTATTACTTCTCATGAAAATAGAATCAAATATAATAATAGCAGTTTATATTGAAGTCATCTGCACGACATGATGGAACATAACGTTTTAATGTAAATTTCCATGAAACCTTCGCCTGTCAATGAAACAATTACCAACTACTGTTATTACAAATAATATTGTTTACTGCATTGAAACTTGAAAGCATGTGTCACTGCGTGAATACATTCATTTTACCAAGAATTTACCATCACGTGTTCATTATTTTGTTCTTGTAGCCCTAACAAAAACAAAAAATGTGTTTATTTTTTTTTTTTATTTTAAATTTTAAATAATTATTTTCTAGATAGTGCGGTTTCGTCTATGTATCCTAGAAATAATAAATCACGAGTTGGCTGCTTTGCTGTGTGCTAAGAGAATCATGTTTTATTAATTTTAAAATCGTGATGAAAAAAAATATTCTTGTATTAAATGCACCATTCACCTTATGTAACATAAAATATATTCCGTATTCTAGTAATAAACTTTTTTGAAAAATAAAAATAGCATTTCGTTATTAACTACTTAAAAGCGTTTAATTCTCGTACAATCTTTCTAGCCTTGGCCCCAAATTTTTAGTTGTTTCCCATATGCATATCAGTAATGATTCGACGCCGTGCAGTTCGGAAATAAATACACATTCCATAATTCCATAGCTTCAAAATGCTGATCTACACCTCATAAAAGTATTTGAATTACAAATATATGAATAATTGATAAATAGACAATGTTCTTTACTGATTACATAATTTTTTAGAAGGTTATTAAGTACTAACAATACAACCTTTTGTTTTTCACTTAACTTACTTGTTTACTTAGAAGGTTAGTCTCGGTAACGAGCACGCAGTTCCGGAACCCGGAAGCTGAGAACCTTAAATAAACTTTTCATAAGCTTGCTTCTTAAAGCTCTTTCGTCTAACCGCTGCAACCGTACATACTATTGTTGTATCAAACACGTCAGATTTTTATAAAATAATTCTCAAGAATCAGTTTTTTATAAGCAGACTTCGGAGAAGCATAGAATTTGGCTGATTCCAATCAAATGAAATCGAAATCAATCTGGATAATACAACACTGTACACTTAAGAACGTCAAAAAAGAAACATATATAGATTGAGTTGTAAGAGAACTAAGTTGCAATGTGACTACCAAGCGTTTAGCTTTGCGGATTGTGGAAGTGGGGGAACATTGGTCCACGGAGATAAGTTGCAATTAGAGGAAATATTCTGTCTTAAAACGTTTAAAACCAAGTCCGCCAGGCCTGATGGTATACCCCCGAATATCATCAGGAAGTATAGTAAATAAATAAATATTAAATCCTTGTAATTTTAAATTTACTGCCAGTTCTCAAATCAATGGGGTGGAACGGATGAGAATATTTATAAAAAGGAAATAATGGCTGCATTTCAGCATGTTCTATATGACATCTTAAGTAATTAATCGTTGATTAATAATAATAAAATAAGTTTATAACAGAAAAATGTTCTCTATCAGCAGGAGGCATGGTGAAATAGAAGCCCGCCTTTAGAATCTCGTGGAAACGACACCCTATTAGGAATTATATTGAGTGCAAGTACTAATATGATTATTTTTAGATTGATACAAATCTGCATATATTTGATACAATATTTTTGACTTAAACACTGATTAATAAACTTAATAATACAAATACAGTGACAACGTACCACAAATCTAGAGAGAAGTAGAAAGCGTTTTCAACAAATACAAATTACCATTACAAAACGTCTTCGAGTAAAATGGAACACACGATTAACGTTATTTTTACAGAAAGATTAAAAGTCTCGAGTTACAGAGTACTTACATTCCCTTCGGGAAATCATTCCATTCGAGTGCCTGGTCAAAGAAAATCGAGAAAAAACCGCTGAGTCAACAGTGCATCATTGAATTGTGTTTGAGCCACTGTTCCTTAAAGTTCTGTATATTATATATTTTGTAGAATTACAACGTTAAAAAAAACCGCAACTATTTGCTATGCTTTATTGACAGCTTTGGTCAGGAAGTGGTGTTCTGATGCCATTGTTAAGTGAGACCACTTAAGTTATTAATAATTATAATGATTACATAGTTGAGTTTAAGTTATTAATTAGTTGAGATAGTGCATAGTTCGGATATTCTCAAAGCACGATACTGCCAACTTTCCCATTAGAAAACTTTAATATTGGTATCAGTATTCTTCCCGAGGAATATTTGTACCTTGCATCGTAGTTGTCTAACTAATCTTCTACGAAAGAACGTTGTGCTTATTTTATTGGAACATAACAAATACACGTGCTTTTTCATACAGAAAAATGTGCCAATTGCATTAACAACAAAACTATTGAAGTAATTTCACATAAAAATTATATATTGTCTTTCGTCGTACTTCGTGATTCAACATTACTTTATAATTTATGTGACTCACTGAAGTTTCGTCTACGGGTAAGAAAATAATGTAATACGACGAGTATTTATTGAGTTTGTTATATTAAACACGGATTCGAAAAATATTTACAGAAATGTAATTTATTTATAGTGGACACTTCTATAGTATTATATTAAAGTTGACCACATTGTGTGTATTTAATATGGTAAGTGCAAATATTCTAGATTAACTTCCAAGAAATTGTGAATGGCATTGCCTCACTTGGAAAACCCAGGAATATTTCGTTTTCCTAAAATTGTTGTAACGTGTCGCCAAAGTTATAATACAATGAAAATGGCTAAAGAGAACTCCTTTTAGTATACCGTACAATGTGCATACTATACTTAGCACTCAGTAAAATGTGCGTCCGGTCCGGTCCAGTTGATCCAGTCGTAATATATTTGAAATAACTTCAATATTAAAAACATATAATTATTGTTTTGTGTGTAAACACACTGAACAGTAGTTTATACTTATTGAGACATGGAATCAAATATGGCTCAACGTTGAAACTTCTTTTATTGTGTTAGTTGGAAAGAAATGGGCCTGCAGTTTGTCTTTGGTGCGAGTCAAAATTTTGAAAATTGTCTTGGCCAAAGAGGGTCCTGTTTCTAGGGCACTGCTAAAAAGTTATCAACTGTTTGTATTACCTTAGCGGCAGGCCCTTAAGAGGAACACCCAAAGAGAAAATTGTCTTTTCGTTTCGTGTTCGTAGTAATATATCAATAGACTGTAAGTTTTTCACTTGTTAAATAATCTTAGCTTCGTTAAGTCATAAACAATAAATCCAATGAACCTGATAATTGCAGACTCTCTCTGAACACTATTACTGTAAATCGCAAACATCACGAGTAATCCAATATCTTCATTAAATAAATGTAATATATGTCGCAGTAAAGAAGTGAAATCAGAGAGTTAATTGAATCTTTAGATAGCTAATTAAATATATAATTTCAATCAATTCGCTAAAGTTCCTCAGATAAGTTAGCGAACATAACTTTAATGAATTTCCTAAACGTTTCGTTTCGTTTGCATAGGACGCAACAAGACCAACCTAACCTAACCATTTATAATAAAATCAAACACAGAATTTCCAAGCCAATATAGTTGATATTACTGCGACATATACATTGCTTAACCACTGTGATCCAATTATTATTATCAAAATATTGCAAATAGAGACTGAGCTGAAGCATTAACAGTCTCCTTGAAAATGTGTCATGTTACCGGTTTGCTTTAGTTCTGTAAAGTAAAATGAAATAATAGCACAGTTGGGTAGCGGCTTTACAAAAGAAATTTAAAATGAAAATATAATTTTAAATTCATTAACTTTGACGTAAAAAGAGGATTCTCCATGACATAGACGACAAAATAGTAATAATTACTTTTTAAACCAGCGTCGATTTAATCAACAACGGCTAGTTAAGTGTAATAACCTTTGGATACGAATAAATTCTCGCGTCGGTCCCCGTTTTTTCCAGTAAAAACAAAAAAACATCTGCTGATCATACGATTGACGATACCTAGGTAACACAGAAAATGTTTAGAAAATGAATAACGGTTTAATGTAGAAAGTTGCCAATTACTTTTACTGTCTTTCGAAGTGATCTCCGTTCCTCTCTACACATCGTCGCATTCGATGGAACCACTAAGAAAAGCGGTGGACCAATTCTAGCTTAAGGTTCTCTTCTATGGCATTTTCGTACGCTTTCACCGCATCTTCATGGTCATCAAGCGAATACCTCCAATTTTATCTTTAGTTTTTGTGAATAAATGAAAGCCGCAGGGCGCCAGCTCAGGACTGTGGATGGTGGATAACTCATTATCTCGATACTTGCCGTAGTAAAATATTCAACAGCCCGTTTTGCGGAGTGCACTAAAGTACTGTCGTGGTGAAGGAGGATCCTACTTTGTGGGCACTGCTGTCGAATTTTCCCAAGGCAACAGGCAAACAGCGGTTGACGCACCAGTCTTCAGTAATTGTACTTCCGTCTTCGTTTTCACGTGTAACAGGAGTTTAAGATTTGCCTCCAATTTACAAAACCAAATGAATGCAAGTGAAATTCAAAAAAAGTTTTTATTAGCAATGTTTCTAACTGGCCAGTTCTAAACATTTTCACCCACGTATGCAATAAAAATATTCCGTTTACTTTAAGCTATTTTGTATTGTCTCTCAGAAAAGCTCAGATAATAATTTAAACAAAAGTATTTCTAATCAATTCATAATAGCAAATTTTCCGCTTTTAGTACCTTTAAGTTTTCTCGGTATTACCTTTGTAGAAGAGTATCACAAGTATATTATTTTATGGACATCATAACAATAACATAATCCGTGATTGGGCTGTGTGACCAAGAAATAATTTCATAGTTCATACTTATTTAGTAGGCTTTGCGCGCCAAGTACCTTCGAGAAGAGAAAGAGATAACTCCCTGTCGTGACTTGTGAAACAGGATTATCTTGAAAAACATGTTAAAGCGAACAGATCAAAGGGAACTATTTTTAAACTTATTCTTACTAAACCTTCTCTTTGTAGTTATTTTAACAACTTCATTAATTTTCACCATACTTCTAATTGATGTCAAATTACAACGTTAATTGGATTTAAGCCAAATTGTGTAAGTTTACCACACCGTTGTAAAAGTAATATTTTGGTGGATATTGCGGTGATACGGTGGCGTTTCGCTGGAAGATCTTTATTTAGCCTCACCATAACTCGGATACTTCACTTCGATCTGCACCTTATCTGGATTTTGGACCTTAAGTGAACCTAGCTTTATTTCTATCACCTAAAGTGTATATAGTTTTTATATATCATTCAACGGCAAAGATGCCTTGGCTTGACTTTATAAAAACCGTTACTCAGTACAATAGTTTAGCTTATTAAATACCAAGATAGTAAACATATCATAAAATGTCATCGAGAAAATCGTGAAGGCACAGCTCGCGTAAATAGAAAGGGTTCTTACAATACAGAATCATTGCGCCCCACTGTGACCGCAATCCATCATGATTGCTCAGCAGACAGATGTTCGCAACTCGCTTACATTCAAACCGAGCAAAATATAGATTCGTTTTACGTGACCGGGAAGCAAACTAACCACCCACTACTAAGATCTCTCCAATAGTTGGAAAAAGGTTAGCCGAGTCGTTACTGGGAAAGTTTGCAAATTTTTTTCATATGGACAACTTTATTCCCACGATTCAAATCTACTAAACGCATTTTAGCCAAACGAATAGGCAATTTAATTTTAGTTCGATGAATTTCTTTTAAAAAGAAACAAAAGAAAGTTGTCTCCGAATGTTCGCATTTTAAATCCATTTAATTGTCCACATCGAGTTAACGACAGCTGTTGAAGTTAGGATTTAGATTAGGGACAACTTGGAGTGACATTCGTTGGGTTTTTGTTCGTTCACTGATAAGGATAATGTAAAAGAAACTTCGTAATAGCCCGTGACGTCTGGTTGAACTTCAATTGTTGCTCATGCTTATAATGCTTTTTCATGGTCCCTTAAAATTAATAATTACTCAGAACTCAGAAAACAATTCGGGTAACTTTTGTTAATTCACTCAATTCGGTTTTACGATGCTACAAGTTAAAGGTATGTATATATATTGAGTAGAGTAGCAAACTGTATTTATAGTTGCGTAACTTTATTTAAGAAGCTCAAAATTTTATCTCTTCAATGAATTTATTATTTAGAAATTTCCTTATTCGTGCACAGAATCATGCATATTTTTAAGTCTAATGTAGAAGTCGAAATAGAAGTAGGCGGGTAAAAAAAATCAATCGAGGCAGAACTGTTTCGGAAAAACATCTTTTTTGTATGGCAATTATTAAAGTTTACAATAAATTACCAAAAGAATTAAAAGATCTTCTTCTTAGTCTCTTTAAAAATCGATTTAGTAAGGCACTTTTGGAAAATTACTGTTAAATAAACGATTTTTAGCGTGAGACATTGTAATTGATACAAATTTAATAAAGTATGATATGTACGATACAGATAATATAAGAATTGACTTTGACTAATAATGTAAAATGTAAAATAAGGTAAATTTGCGCGCCATTCTGTGTGGCAGAATATGCAAACGATTTACGATTACCTTAACATTTTATTTCTTCCGATAAATAAAATAATTATAATTATTGTTATTAGTGTAATTATTCTTAAAGATTATATAGTTAATTAATAGCTCTTGCGTAAACACGAGAGCATAATATCAGTTTGTTATTGATGTACCTAAAATGAAATAGAAAAGTCCGTCAGTGCAACGCAACTCCTCGTGCGTTGTAATCACGGCTTTAAAGTCGTTCGCAGAGCTTCTGAACTTCTGGCGTCCTGTTCTAATCCTTCCGTTGACAAAAAAAAATACTTGCAGCAAACACGTGGAATATTCTTTCATAACAAAGTTCTCTTTGGGTACCATTTTTATTTTCATTTAACTTGGTCGGAGGTGTTTATTATAAAGTTATTTAGTGCTCTTAACTATCAGCTGGAATCTTCCTCCCAACTTATAATAATTCCTACTGAATATTAAGAAAGGTGTTTCAACATAACGCTCTTAATTTATCAAACTTTCGATAGTTACACGATCTGAAACATAAAATATATTTTTAGGAAGAAAGTGATCAGCCTTTTATGTTCGTCAAATATATTTTTGGGTGTAAGAAATACTCCAGTTTTTCTTTTTATAGGATAGGGGGCAGGAGGCTCACCTGATGTTAATTGATACCGCCGCCCATGGACACTCTCAATGCCAGAGGGCTCGCGATCCTCAATTAGTTTTCTGACGATCCTCAATTTCACCGTACTAACCTATTTAATTCATTTTAAAACATTGTGTTGTTGTGACACTGGCCATGATATTAAAACCTTTTTCCTAGGAACAAAGCACACATTACAAATCTTAGGTTTTACAATTATATATAATGCTTAATTCTAGTGACTGTAGTCTACGCGCACCTTTCAAGTTAAGTTTTACAAACCGCTATAAATCATGAAGCTGAGTCGGGTCAGAGTTTGGCCAAGAAAATACTAAATAATTGTTTAATAAAGACATTCGTGTAATAAAGGTGAATACATAATAACTGACGATATAGATAGTAACTGATGATCAAATACAAACTTCTACAATAGTATCTAGTTACTTAAAATAATGAACAGATCAATAAACAAACAATGTCAGCCTTTAAGCTACCATACTTATTTAATATAATCCGTGGCTTAATGGTTGCCGCATACTGGCTTCGTTTACGGGTCCGAAGTATTGGTTTTGGATGAGTCGGTCTATTTTTACTTAAAAAAATTTAACACCGACTAATAAAATCTACCAAGAAACCAAAATTATGACAATTAAACAACTGTATGTATATAGCACCTGTATCTTGATAAAAAAAAATTAAATAACTCTATCCATAGTTGCTTGTCGTTTAAAAAAATCAAATACTCGTCGAGCGAGTTTGCTTATCTTGCCGAAGCCCCGTACAAATGATTTGAAGAAATCTATTAGGTATGAGGGTGTGCAATTATTTAATCAATTACCATCTCAAATTCGCAATATTGGAGTGTTTGACAAAATCAAAAAGGCAGTAAAGATGCATGTTAGAATGAACATAGCTGACTCAAATTGTGACGGCTAATGGCAACGTGTATCTCGCTCTTATATATATATACATATTAATATTAAGTTTCTCATGTAAATAAAATATTTCTGTTTTGTAATAGGAAATAAAGTTCATTAAATATTACTTAAAAATGATAAAAGAAACGCTGACATGTGTCTTCTTATACAAAAGAATTAAAAGATATGTTCTGAGGGTAAAAAGGAAATTAATTGTATTATTAACATTCAACTATTATCTAATTTTAAAAAGAAAAATACTTAGTTTTCCGTTAATCTGACGTTTTGTGCGATCTATGACAATGTACCGTAGTGCATGACTTTAAAAAGAAATACTTTTTCTTTCCATTAGTTTTAACGTTTAGTAAATAACACACGTATTTAAGGTATTTAACATTATTACCCATAGTCACGTAAAACTCACCCGACCTTGTCCAATGCAATTTCACTAAGCATTTCTTATATGCAAATATCAGTTATGTACTTTTTCTTTTAAGGCTTAACCTGTTTGTGAAAAATAATTAGTTTAAATGCCCTTGTGGCGTCAGAATGAATTAAAACAAAATGCCACACTACGTCACGATCGCTCATTGGCGAATCTCGTCTATCGATCACGAGTGTTAAGCGCTTAGTGTAATGGCCTTAACTTAGATGGATCACTGTATGATCTCGAACTAAGTTTTCGGTGCTCACTAATAGCTTACAACTTAGATACCCTAATCCAAACTGAGGATTAGTGAAATGCCATTTATTTATTTGAAAAACAGGTTACCGATTCTCAATTTGGTTTCATCTTTGTGTTGTTTTAAGGTGGATAAGGCTTTTAAACATATTTTAATTAAAAATCTATTGTTAAATACCAAACACCGCAACGCAACTGGTTATATAGTTTGCGTAACTAACATCAATAATGATGTCAATATATTATACAAACTATGGTCAATTCCATTTATAATTATGTATTTGATTAGTGAAATTAACATAAACATGGATATAATTATCCGAAATATACTATGATTTGTGACCAATGAAGTTCCATAATTGTTGAGAGAATTGATGTTTAATATTATCTGCCATTCATTGATTGATAAACGTTGTAATATCGACTTAGAATTAATGGAACATGCCATTAACGGAGCTGATCACATATCGGTCTTTTATTAACGCAAATGAAATAAATCAAGTCACACGTTTTAGAAGGTTGATTAATGAACTTTCCCCAAATACGTTTATTATGTACGTTCAATTTGAATTATTTAATTGTACCTAGGTTAAAACCTTAACCCTTTTTTACCCGTTTTTAACTACAATTAAATTGCTTCACATAACGCAATATATTAGAAATATAAACCGTATTTGGAATATAATTAAAGTAAAAAAGAGCTACTTCGGCAATACTGAATTTAAACAACTTAATTATGTAATAGTGTACCAACATATATATCTTTTCTTATGTGTGTAATTATTGCAATCGGTTCCTTTACATACAACAAGCCATAAATGTTAATCATTTTCAATAAAAATAATACGTTCAATAAAGAAAAAACTTTATTACAATTACGCTCTAACAATGTGTTTACATGCGCTAAGCATAATGTATACAGGCTGTGTTTTACATATGACTGTTTAGGTACGTAGTAAGACTTTCTTATTCAAAATCAAAGGCAGGCGGCTCCATATCCATTGCAGATCTAATCTCACTATTACATTTTTAAAGGAAGTAAAAGTACCAAAATAAGTTAGAAAATTCCATTGAGATCTCGTGCAGTTGCCATCGTAGCGTTCACTTTTCACACACAGAGGTGGCATCTTAAAATGATTTACACAGGACATTGTACCGGATATAAATCGAGAGCCCGTTAAATAACACGGGACGAGACAAATGTCTCAGGGCTGGACCCGACGTCAAAATATACAATGTGTCTTAACAATAGTTTTATATAGTACCAAAGACGGTCTGAGAAGAAATGTTTTTTTAAAACAATACACTTCTAATCTACCTACCTCACCTACCAAATCTGCAATTAAAAATCATCGGATTGAAATTGTATCCTGTCTCTATTCTAATACGTATAATGTTACGAAAGAAGTAATGAGACATGACATCAAATATCGAAAGACTAATAAAAATATTGGTACCGAAATGAAATGTTTCAACCGAATATTGGTGTTGACACAAACGTATGGCCAAAGGCTTGTTATTCGTAGGTACGGGTACACTACGAGACTTGCATGTTATATTTTTCCTAGTCAAATAACATTGCTCTTAGAAACAATTTATTCTCTAAACTCTCTCTGACCAGAGATATAATAATTCAATAATTCATCTTTATGAAATACAGCGAAACCAGAACTTTAATGAGAGATCGAAGACTCAATGGAATATGTAATAATATATGTAATTATAATTTACATTTCTCAGACAATGATAAATTAACTTAAATCCTAATATCTGCGTAAAGTTTGAAATTATTACTTCAAATGCATTGCTTAGTAATAAGTGCACGTGAGGTAAAACCCGTATTGTAATCAATAGGTGCTCCTTACAAGGAAATTTGTGCTTAAACGATCATGGATGACAAAAATGTGTGAGTGAATAACCCAATTCCAAATTACACGGTTTCGGGACTTCAACTAACGTTGTATAGATTGTAATTACTCTTGTCTTTCCATGTATTCCATATATTCAAAATGGCCTGTAACAAGTCGAAAGCAATTATTAATTAAAAATACGTCGCCATGGCAGGGGAACGATTAAAGTCTGTGTTTGACTTTTGACCCTTCCGAGGCAGCGTTTGATGCATATAAAAATTCTTTGCATGAGTGCATCGCAAACAGTAAATTTACCTGCAAGCGTCGCCGACGGCCAACAGCGAGCAGAAATTAATACTTGTTCCTTTGATCTCTGCGAATCATATGCATAATAACGTAAAACGCATGACAAAGTACTGTATTAACAGGATATTGCATATAGGTTTCGTTTATGAGATATTACTTCCGTCTGATAGACTTCCGGAATCTGAAATTACTGAGGGTTGGCAAAGCGACATAACTCATTATGTCAATGTCAGACTAATTAATATAGTAATTGGCAATGTCTGCATTACGGGCAGGTGTAGGATTTTATAATAAGTTGATTTTGGAATGAAGAACTAGTAAAATGTACGCCATTTAAAAAACTTAAAAAAAATTTTTGTAGCGCTCTCTTGATGGATATTTATATTTGTTTAGAAATCCACCTTCTTACTTATAAACAGAAATGATTCATGACTAGTCGCAAAAGTCTCCTGGAGTCAATCAACGGGTTATACATTCAATGTTCTTGAAGCGTATAAAAATATTGACCAGCAATTACAATTTGTCGTGTAAGAGGCTATTACTACATATACCAACAGCAATGAACCAATATTATCTTTCATTTTTTTTATATCCGAGGTGTAAAATCGACCGTCACCAAAATATCTGCTATTCAGACACTGGGTGAACAATACCTCGATTAGTTTAACACTACGTAGGAGGTTGGAAATGGTCATATGTTCTTCTATTTACACCACGTCTTCTACCCTTCAGATTCGTTATAAAGGGGTCCCGCTCACGTTCTGCTGCCTCCTTCTATAGCATTACATGCTCACAGAAGGATGCCATTGCGTACCATACCTCGTCGTTGCCGACCATTTTTGTCAACACAAATTAAAGCAAGGCAACCACGAATGCTAACGAAATAAACCATCCAAACCAAATAAATTTAATATAATAATAATAAATAATAATAATAAACAATACAAATTTCGAAATTCAAATCATTTTATCGGTAAAAAGGATTTTAATTGAATATTGGTTTGTTCGCCCAAAATTTGTGTTATCTGATGCAAATGAACGAATGCTATTTAAGTTTTTCCAACGTTCAGAGTTGTTAATTAAGTACTTTTCACTTTTTCAAAGTTTAATTACTGCTATTTAGAACAGTGTAATTGTGCTTAGTTGTGTATTTTGTGAGTATTATTACTATCTTACACGTTGAAATTATATAAGGACAATATATATTATGAATAAATAGCACAACTATCATATACGAAATACGAAAGCCAATCCAATCCAATACAATCTTAACCGACTGTAATATTATTATAAATGAACATCATTTTCTTTTGTCTCTTTTTCCTTTTTCAATAATCGAGATCGCTACAAATTCGCGAATGTGAAAGCGAACAATCCCATTTGCCATACTTGATTCGCTCGATGCGTTAAATTAGCGGAAATGTAATTATGGTAAGCCTATCTACTAAATTAGTACTAAACAACGCAACTGCACGTCATATAACGTGAAACCCATTTTATATATATCTTTGGACTTTGGCTGTTTGAGCACGTATATATTATGAAATATGACAGCGGACTTTTTATTCGAATTCACACGTTTTTAGTTTGGATGATTATAGTATATTAATTAATTTTAAATTAATTAATTAATTAATATTTCTTGTAGTTACGTACGAACGCTCATAGTTTTTTTTTATATACATAAAGACATTACAAATCATTGTGATAATATTTTGAGATAGTCCTATATATCAAAGCATTAATGATATTTATAATAATTGTAGTAATTACATTTAATACTTATTTTAGCTGAAGTCCCATCGTAAGGCCTGTTAAAATCGAAACAAAGCGAGACGGATTCTTTGAGGACTTCAGATCTTTTGAAACATATTTATTTTGCAAATTATCCCTCGCTGCAATTTAGTTGCGCCAATCCCCAAGATCTGTGACTAATGAAATTTGAAATTAATTCAATGTAAAGCATACTTTGACTGCCTACTCGTCTGTTAGTGATAAGAGAAGAGATAACTGACATAGTACATAGATATGATTTTTCAGAAGAGCAATACATACGTGTAAGTATGAACATATATTGTAAAACAATTATTGTAATAACTCGTATATTGTGATTGAAGAAACAGTTAATAAAATACAATACTAACAGTCAACTGATTATGAAACTAGCTCAGAAATATTTGATTTTTATTTTTATAATAGGACCAAAAAGGCAGTCATCGCAGCCCATAGCCACCCATTTTTAGTGGGTGCGTTACCGGCCTTTAAGGGAGGAGTACGCTCGAATTTTGAATAGTTGGAGGTCGTATCTCTCAGGGAAGATCCCGCCGGTAGGCAATTCCACAGTTCGCTAGTTCGCAAAAGAAAATGCCTTGTGAAACGGACTGTGGAAGATTTCCAGCCATCAAGGTGATGTTGGTGAATTTAGTATTCCAAATAGGAGGTAAGTTAGTAATTTTAGTTAAGATATTTAAGTTTTGACTTATAACCGCCATACTTGGGTGACATTTTTTTATATTAAAGGCCAATTTGAATTAGATTATCGGAATATAAGAAGTTTATCGGAGAATAAGTTTCTAAGCTGTCGTAGGAAGCACACAATAGCAAATTCAGTTCGAGGAAATAGAGCCAATCAGGAGCGTAATAAATCTGACCTCCAAAACAACTATTTCTCTTTGCGACTTTACATTTAAAAGCTCATAAATTACATGGAATTACTAAGAGGGTCGTATAAAATGTATAAAATAAAAATTTAGTCATTTATAATGATCATATGGCTGTATCTTTTAAGGTAACAAATGCAGGCACACTGTAAGTTTGTGTATTTGACTCTGGGTACCACACAATTTCAAATATTACCTCGTTCGTGTAGTCCATGAGCACTCGGCTGAACTAGACAAAGGGTGGTAGACGAACTAGTTTCAATATAAATCCAACAACAACAATGAACTCAGAATGTAGTCAATATAGATTGTATCAACGATGTTATTCACGAGTAACTGATTACTTTACAGTTAAACTACGTATAGATGTAAATAGTTGTGATAATAACAAGTTTTTATAATTTGATATAAAACTATAATTGAATGAGAAATAAAAGAGAAGTAAAATTAAAAACAAATTAGAAAACAATAATTTATTATGTACAATTACGTTCTCTAGAAAATGATGCATTTGTCATATTTAGGATGACTGAGGACGATTTTGATGGTGCTTTAATACATCATCTAGTAGATTTTCAAATAAAGCTTTGGTTCGAATATCGAGTTGTTGAGAGATGTCTAGGACAGTCTTCTTGCACTTTGCCACCTCTCGATAATAAAGCGCAGGCAAGTCGAGCTCTTTGTAAAGCAACTTGATAGCCTCGACCTGATCTTTCTCGTGTCTTCCGTAGTTCGCTAATAAGGTTTCACGCTGCGCGGGAGTTGAAATTCTAAGAGCTTGCACGGCTAACCATGTACATTTACCCTCTTGAATGTCGGTGCCCAACTTGCCCGTTGCCGCTTCAGAAGCAAAGCAATCGATATAGTCGTCCTGTGAGAATGAAGGTAATGGTAAGGTAAAAACAAAATGAAACTTGTTGTACAAGATGATACACTAATCAACTCGTCATCCCGATCAGCGCAAACAATTCAATCCAATGTTTTCAATTGGTTTAGCTCGAAGTTGTTGAATTCAAGATTGAAGAAAATTATCTCAAGTCAATTAATTTAGTAATATTATGTATTCATCACTTAAATACAATTAAGATATAATGTCAAGAGATATTGCTACAAAATATGTCAATCCAAGTCAAACCAAGGAGTAGGTATTTCAATACTTACTTGCATTTGAAATAGGAATCCTAAAGCCAAACAGATTTGTTCAGACATTTTATGCGAATGCTGAGGCACATCGGAGGCGAGGTACAATCCTAGGAATACCGGTAACTTGAACGTGTAGTATGCTGTTTTATATGTGACTATGTTCGTGTATCGCTCCAGAGTATACAGAGTGTAGTCATTGCGACGAGCCATTGTGTAGTCGAGGTTTTGTCCGATAGATGTGTAGAATATGGCCTTAAAGTAAACAAAATCTTGTTCAAGACTATTGTAAATACGACTATATCTGAAATTGGTATTTATCAATAGAAAATTTTATTTAATCATTTAATTATTATTTAATTTATACTTTTAATCTGTACTATATTTACTTTCAAATAACACAATAATAAACTCAAAAACATAGTGCAGCCTCCTTGAATCTAAAAGAACCTTAAAAATATAATATATCCAACTCTTCGGTCTCCTGTGAGGTCGACCAGTCCTTTAACTATTCTCTTTAAAAGCCTTATAGCGCAAGGACCCCACCAAGGGTCTCATGTTCGAAGCCTAGAGCCTTGTATTTCCATGCTTTAGCTTTTTAGAGGAATCAAACTCACACCGTCCGGTCTTTTGCCATCGCGTCTTCCAATACCAGTCGGCTCAAGTAGACTAGGCATTTGATGGTGGCATGGGACTGGCGTATGATGTCGTTAAGTGCGGCATGTCTCGAGAAGCGGCCAGCACTTCTTTGGCATGACAGTCCGAGATGTCCTAGCTTGTCGACATCACTGCCACAAGGACATTTAACACCATAATTATTGTTATAGCCTTAAAGTGAAAAACCTATTCCGTATTGTTTTCACCTACGTCAATTCGATATGATCGCAAAATCGTGCTCACGCTTATCAAATTATTATATGTGAAGAACTAAAAATATTACTTGTATATACTTATACAGAAGTAATTTTTATTGTATAGACTACGTTTTTCATAAGGTGTTTCTGTTTCCAAAGTTATTTTGTCACCAAGAACATTCATCTTGATTTCGAAATTCCTTGAATATCGCTAAATAAGATGTTGTGATTTTGCTTTGCTTATTAAATTTTGTACTTTTCGTAAAGTGGATATATTTAAGCCTTTACTCACTATTCGGAGTACGTTTAACATTACTAAATCTTTCAATAATAACTCTTAACATCTATATATTACTTACTTCGTTAATTAAATGTACTATACTGGTATACACTGGCAATTTTTCACAGTACTCCTTCAATATTTCGTACACTGCACCCAAAAGAAGGCTGCAATCATTCACAGCCTGAGTTCCAACTTCCGGTATTAAATACCAACATGGCTGACCTCTGCGTGTCGAAGATCGATCCAAAATATCGTCCGCCATCAGGAAGTATGCCTGTATCTAAGCACCATATATAAATATAATTGTTCATATGTGTGGCCTTGATGGTGCTACTTTATATAAATAAATAAAGAAGAAATTGGTGATACAATTGTGGACATAAACTCTGTGTTAGATTATGATTAAATTAATTATGCATATCTAATAGTTTTAACACGTGAGAACTATTTTTGAAAACAATGTAATTACAATTAGTTTAGCTAAGTGCTTCAAGCATTCCGAGCAGCCGAAAAATCTTGTGTAATACAAAATAAAGATTAATTGCCTACAATTACTTCGAATCTGTAAAAGAAATAAAAAATGGCTGGGCTACACTAAGTAAGCACATCAAATGTGATGCATCACATGTCCTCTTTGTCCATCTTTCTTTTGCAAAATAGATTGAAACACGTGTAGTGGTTTGTTGTCGTTGAAACAATTTTATTAATTTATTAAATAACATAATTTGTTTTCAAACGGCAAATTTATTTGGCAAATCAAAAGGTTTGACCGCACTGAACGGAACGTTAATATTTAACAAATCCGTAGACTTACCATTTCGACACACCAGCCTAAAACCTGTATCAAATGTAGGGATTCGTCGGTCATGTCGGCTGGTGTCTGTAACGTTTTGTACGCTGATAATGTCGTCATCGCTCTAACTTTTTTGCCTCCTTTAAGGTTATATTCGAAAATCTAAAAAAAGATGAATAATATTTAATCCATGCTTTATAGCAAAACCTGGTTTAATTATAAGTACCTGGATGGCCGGAGCTTTGCTCGGTATTTTTATTTTTTTATAAATTGTGTTTTTTGGAAATTATATTTAAGTACGAATTACATACTAATAAAATGATGAAATATGAACAGTATAGATTATATATGCTGGAATAGCTTTAGTGTTATTATTCGCCGATAGATGTCAGGAAGATTCATTTTTCAGTTTAAATTGGGACTACTCAAACACCACCTTTTTGTTATTTTCTATCATTTATTCCTAGCTAGATCGATTTATCGCCCCCGAAAACCCCCGTATACTAAATTTCATGAAAATCGTTGGAGCCGATCCCGAGATTCCAATTATATATATATATTTATAAGAATTGCTCGTTTAAAGATATAAGATAACTACCGAGATAATTTCAGTTTAAATGTACTGTACTGTGTAATCGCAGCTTATTACGTCATAATCTTAGAAGAATTTTAATATGTTTATTACTATAACAATAAAACAATAGACATTGCAATAATAAAAATGTACATTATTTAATAAATATATTACCTTTTTTAACCAGTCCATGGACTCTCTGTTATTAGCCAAGGCTGGATTCTTCTTAAGGGTATCAATGATACTAGGGTATACACCTTGAAATGTCTGCATTTCCCGTTTATACTCCAATGTTGAGATCGCAGTACTGCTGTATTGGCGTCTTAAGGATCTGTACATTTTATAACAGTGAATAACGAATTAGAAGACACCCACATTTCTTCATTCGTATTATTAATTGTCATAAGAATTGATTATTTCCCGCACAATACAGTGTTTTGAAGGAGGGCGATCGCCAACTTTATTTAAAACTTGACAATTATTTTTATATATTTAATATGAAAAACACTTCAAACTTAAAAAAAATCATTTAAGATTCGCCCTTTTATTTTTATATAATTTATTTTTCTATATTTATCCGACCGACCAACCGGTATGCAAAACCTTTTTCAAAATAAGTTTTACTATTACTATAAAAATATTTAACGAATCATTTTGTACTAACGCAACACCGATCTAAGATGTAAAGTTATATACACACACACGATATAAGATAAACACACCATAAATTGCAACTTTTTCATATGCAGCTAAGCAAAATCAAAACAGCGACGCATATAAATATGAACAAAACATACCGTGGCAAAAAACCTCTGATACCATTCAATAACTTCCACATTTTGAACATTGAACAAACAATTTTATTCAATCAATAATCAATCCTCTTATAAAGCACTTAGATACACTTAAATCAACACCAAAGTTTACACTGTCAATTGTGTTACAACAAAGAGTAGTAGAGTAGTAAACCTAAAGTCAGCCATGGCTCGACTGACTTGACGAAGACTGTTATAAATCGTAAGTCATTTACTAATGATTTCAGAATTAAATAAATATATTACTATACAAATTACGACTAATGTGGCAATCAGTTAATTATAGCAATTTATTGATGAGCTATTTAATAAAACAGCGTAATAGTAATTTTATTATATCTATTGAAATTTGAGAGATTGTTCTAAATGTTTTAGTTTTTAATTGAAGTTATCTCGAATTAACTATCACTCCTTCCATATTTCTCCTTTACTAGTATTTTAACACAAGTTACATTTACTTTTAAATATTTATCTTATTAAACAACCGACATTAATAAGTTTCGTTTGTTCGATCTGATTTTAATTAGGTCAACGGACTTCATTGATTTCGTCATCATAGAAAAAATACTTCACATATTATGAGATATGTACTTTCTGTGCGTGTTTTACTATGGTTATAAAACATAACTTTTAATTATTTATGGGCACGACGCTTCACTTTGTCGACGTAATCTTTAGCGCTGTTTCAACATTTAAATTAATTATTTGCTTGAATTAGAATCAATATCAATTGCAAATAATGCAATTTTTAAATAATTAATTAAATGACATTTCTTATTTTTGAAATTGTATAAAAATAACTAAGTGCCACTTTATTTGAGAACATTTTGTAAAGTTGAAAGGAACATAAGACAGAATAACAATGTTGATACTTTAATGCATATTAGACTAACGTAATTTCTGAATAGAAACAAAATATATATTATCATTTCTATATAATGTTCACAACATCAGAAAATGAAACCTATACATTTCTTACATTCATAGGCACTTCTTGGCTGATCTTGTAAGTAATATCCTTGAGGTGAGGCATAGGACGTCGTAATGGTAAACCCTAAAAGGGTTTTGAATGAAGAAGCACCTTAAATTGAATAAACTTCAGAAATGCAAAGAAAAATCGAGAGACACCCGTACATGCAATGCACATTTATCCTGTTTTCAATGAATAGCAACGCTACTTCCCCTACGAGTCTCTTTAATATTTAACAAACTGTTCTAGGACAAAACTAAGATGTTATTTTATATTTAGACGTGGGTGCATTGTCAAAACTTCAAGAGATGGACGTCATAGCTTCGTGAAATATGTGTATTTTATTAGTTACGAAAAGTTCACCGTTTGTGTATTTTGGTAGCCATTTAATATTTTACGGTTAGCTTGCGCGAACTAAGCACTACGACTGACTAGATTTCAACTGCAGTAGTTTGTAACCATGTGCACTGAATTAAGTTTATCTGCTCAAAATATACTAGTTATCACTTGTGACTTCAACAGCAGTGGCTCTTGCCAAAAAGAAAAAAACGTATATAATGTTAATACTAAAAACTTTGCAGGACAATGCTAACAAACTTTTGAAAAAAAGCGTACCAATTCTTAAAAGGCCGGCAACGCACTCGCGAGCCCTCTGGCATTGAGAATGTCCATGGGCGGTGGTATCACTTAACATCAGGCGAGCCTCCTGCCCGTTTGCCCCCTGTTCTATAAAAAAAAATGGAAAAAATGAAAATGTTGTTTCACCTCAAACTATTTCAAATATCTAAATACAAGTAACTTCAAATTATTGTTTAGTCAGGTTATAACTTTTGCAGTAAATCACGTACATACTCACACACATGCACACAGATTTCCGTCGCTTAAAACTAAACCTCACAGATTTAATTATTCACGTCGACAACGTAAAAACGTGCCCCGAGTAAAATTGCTTTCCGGAAGAGGAAAATGCTATAGACTGGAATAAACTAATTTTCAAATACTGACCAAACAATCTCAAAATGGCATCGATTTTATTTCACTTCATCACTTTATCTTTAGAGGATTGTACATACGCTCTTTTACAATGATTTGGTAGGAAGTTCTTGCCTAACTTTTTATCCTACTGTTAATATCAAAGTAAATTTACATTAAACTAATTTTGTAGTCCGGTTATAATATCCTCATTATACTGTACTTTTTTATTTTAAACCAAACAAAGTCTCCTACATATAACTTATAATTTTAATTTAATTTATTTTATTATAAGTAATCTAACAGCTTATACTTATAATAAAATACCTTAAATGTATCTGAATAAAGGCTTTTAGTATTATTATTAAACTGAAATTTAACATTTAAAAACAACAAATAATACTTAGAATTTAAAACTACTACTTAAACAAAATCAGAGTCTTCCCGCTTCTTCAAGTACTTATTACGTAACGAATGAAAAGGTCAAGAATTGAGTACTAGGGTACTTACTTCATTATCAATTATCATACCTTTTAATCACTGGACCTGTCCTGTCACATCCCGCAGTGACAATGTGACATTCAAACGGTAAAACAATTTTGAAATGAATCCGCTAGTTTACGAGTTTATTGGCTATAAATGTTTCCTTTTATACTATTTAGATATTAAATATAGCAAACCTTGTCAGTGAAATCACAAAAATGCGGTCTATTGCGGAGAAAAATATGAAAATTGTGCGAAGATTTTACAAAGCAAGACTAATATCTTAGGAATGTATAAGTCGTCTAGTCTTCATACTGTCTTTTATTTACTAAAATACCGACAGAAAATATTATGAAGCCAGTGGATTCCAAAAGCTTTGAATCTCATTTCAATATCGTTTCACTTCAAAACTTTCTGAATGGTGCTGGATTCTATTGAATAAAATAGTTTTTCGATAGTTTATGGTACTCCAGAATTGGCTCTCCATATTCGGTTTACGACTCACACTCGCTGTCGTAGTAACCAAACTTACGACCAGATTCTATCTCGAAACCGACTCGTACTAGTCATCGATCAAATAGTCGTGTTGAAGCTTCACTCTGACAATGTCTAAAATCATTTATTCATATAGGTAACACAATATACACTTATGAAAGTCAAAATAAGAAATATACATTAAATGGTTCTAATTTTACATTACATTTACTGCCTTAAATCAAGGACGCAGGACGGAAGCGAAGAACTTAGCAATAAACTCTCCACCACTCTTTTTAATCGCCAAGTTTTTTTTTAGACAACGCTTGCAAGGCACTGCAACCATAACACATGACACCTTAAGTAATAAATAATAAAAATATACATTAAAAACAAAGATTTGTATCGGATTGTCAAAGATACTCCACCAGCGGGAGGCATGGTAAAATGGGAGCACGCACTTACATTCTTGTGGGAACAACACGCAAATATGTTTATGCTAGTTACTTCGACTATGTCGAATCACCGCATACACGAATTTAAGTACGACCAATCACAAGTAGCACCCCTTCACGTGAAGGACGCTTGGCCAGCGACCGGCGCCTCGCCATATTTAAGAGAATATGTATGGGAGAGAGACAAGCCGAGGCATAGATGCCAATATTTTTGCAATTCTTATAATCATGTGGAGGAAGGAAGGTCTGCTATTTCTTTAACCAATGAGGATGAGGATCATGCAGAATTATGTATCATAATGATCTATCAGTGAATACTCTTCCAACGATTGAAGAAACGAAATATTATGAAAAAGTTTAATATAATATATGCGTATAAGAAATATTTTCGCAGCTACATATTTTTGCCAGGATTAACTAGTTTATTATTATTTGCCTGCTTGGAATTAAGTTATTTTCCATAAGTAAATAGTACAGAGTTTTGCGTTTAACTCTCATAATGTGTAAAATCCTCATAAATTTTCAAAACTAATTGATTTTAAAATTAAATACGTGTCTTCTACATAAGTTTTTTTCATCTCAGCGTGTGAGCTAGAATGTATTATTTTTGAGCTCGTTTTTGTAGTTATCCGTTCGAACGCTCAAATACAATTCCCAGTGGAAAAGTATCGTTGAAATCTCGTGAAGGCAGCGCACGTACAGCCTACAACTTGTTTTCAATACATCTCCCGTGGGAAATAAGTTTCTTTATAAGAATATTGCCACATGTAACAGTGTCCAAAGATTCGACATAATGAAATAATAAAGCTAAATTAAATGTTACGAAAATACAACGTCCCTCAGGCGCAGAGCGAATTTTCTCCGAGCCAGATTCATCCTAGAAACGGCTTGCGCCTTTATTACGCATTTGAGCTGCAATATTTTTAAGATACACTTTAAAATACTGTATTTATTATTATTTATTTATTATTCCTTTTGGCAGTGCGGGAGTCCATGGGCGGCCATATCATTAACATCAGGTGAGCGTCCTGTAACATAAAAACAAATTATTATCATACATACGTACATAAGCGTGTTATGTGTTTTGTGTATTATGTATTACACTTACAATACATAATACACAAAATTAAATCTAGCTAACTAACATATTGCGTTGGGTCCTACGGCCTATGCCCCCAAACCTAACCACGGCGACTAACAGCGGCGATAGTATTATGATAAATATATATATATGATAGAAATAGATATGACAAAGATACCGGATAAAGTTATAGAAACGGACCAGGGAATGATTGATTGATTGAATGTTGGTTTTTGAATGACAAATTTTGAATAATGTTTTAAAAGATATTCAGTTTTATTTCCGGGGAAAATAAACGGAATACTATTTCATTTTCGATTCCGTTCTGGAAAAATCTGCCCATGAACAATAATGAATAAATTTCAAACCGATTTCCGAACAATACCTCATAATCAACCGTCAGACGGAATGAATTTTAAATTTTTGTTGAATTTTTAATAATTCCTGTTATTGCGGATTTGAGTAGCAGCAATATATTTATCAACATAATTTTATTATCTTATATATAAAATTCTTGGGTCACGGGGTTAGTAACCGAACTCCTCCGAAACGGCTCGACCGATTCTCATGAAATTTTGTGTGCGTATTGGGTAGGTCTAAGAATCGAACAACATCTATTTTTCATCCCCCTAAATGTTAAGGGTGGTCCACCCCTAAATTTTTTTATTTATTTTTTAGACAAAATTTTTCGTTTTTATTTTTTACGATAAACCATACAAAAATACATGCAACCCTAAATTTTCACCCCTCTACAATCATCGCTTATAAACACAAAAACATGGCAAAACAACGTCTGCCGGGTCAGCTAGTAAAAGTATAAATTTACAGGACTCTAGTAAAAAGTTACTTAACAATACTCAGTAAAATTACTGTGTAGACACACTCAAATTACAATAAAACCTACAAAATGTCGGTGCATAGTTTTTCTCATTTCAACAATTCCACGACTTTGCTAATTTACTCGTCGAGATAAAGAGATATGATTGAAAAGAATTCCAACGAATTTTGCTGCATTTGTTTGAAAAGGGACTGAAAGTTGTGAATTCCAGAAATGTAGAATGGATTTCGATAAGGTATTGTCAGAACAGAGTTATATTAATTAGTTGCTTACTTATTTACTATTAACTATCTTAACTCGGAGCTCTCGAGTTACGTCAACAGCTTTGTTGTTCCTTCCCCATTCTCCTATTATTTATTATAGTATATTGGTTCTATTCTTATGAAAGGATACATTAATGTATATGGAGTGATACCTTATCAGATTACTCGCCATGAATACACTGTTCATAATTCATATATACTATATACATTCAAAGAACTTTCTCGTCTTTGAATAAGACCGCCCACTCACACTTTTCTAAAAGTATGTCTTTTTATTTCAAACTTAACTTATGTACTTTGATGTTGCCTTCTATAGAATCATTCAGTTCTATTACGTGATTCAGATAATCTTTATAAAAACTTCTTTGGAATGTATTTTAAACGTTTCATTTAAAAACATCTTCATTGCTCGTATCGTGCGCAAGATAAGAAGTGTAGTTCTTCCAGCGTTTCTCTCATCTGCTCACACACTGGCATTCTGGTACATAAAATCCTTACATCTTATTCTACAAACTACGATATTGTGGATTTAATAGATACAATAAGACGGTGTTAGCATCCGGCCCAGGGTTCAGTTTGCCTTTTAACCACAAAAATATCTTTATTCATCTAGGTAAACAAGTACACTTATGAACGTCAAAAAAATTAAATTAATTGTAAATTTACAATCACTACCATTTGGCAAGAAGAACTGGCAAGAAACTTTCCGCCACTCTTTTCAATCGCCAAGTTTTTAATAGAAATTGTTTGAACTGGAGCAAATCAATCCCAAGGATTAGAATCATTTAAGTATTCGTGACATTTATAAAAAGCTTTATTAATTCATTTACTTTTAAAGAGGGCTTTGAATTTATTCAGTAATAATTCTCTAATTTCGCTTGGGAGTTTGTTGTAAAAACTAATACTCTTCTTTATTTCCATATAAGTAGTGGTTTATCTTCTGGACCCTGGTTGGTCGCACACTCAAATAAGTTCTAATACGCGTATTATACTGGTGAAAGTCACCATTTGTTTTAAAATCGTTCAAATTTTTTTGTACATACAACAAGGCTTCAACAATATATTAACCGGATAATGTTATAATATTTAGTTCCTTAAATTTATTCCGGGGAAACACAACGAATACCCATAACAGCCCGCTTCTGCAACACAAACGTTATTTTTCAAAGTAACTGGGATGATCCTCTTTGTAAAAGAGTTCCAAGAGTTATTTACATACATACACTTCAATTACAGACCGCGTAAGGCTCGTGACAGTGGGGTCTAGGGAAGCCGACTGGCTTATCCTTCGCCAAACACTAGCCCTCTTTTTGACCCTGAAACACTTGCCTTAAGAGTGCCTATATGTACTCCCCATAAGTGTCCCTGTAGCTTTGTATTAATAAAGCCACCATGGCCTCCATGGTCAGCCTAATGTTGAACGACATCATACGCCGCTACGCCGCACTCGTTGGGATGCTACTTGTATTGGCACGTTAATCCATGGCTTAACGTGCCAAAACATCTCTTCACTTGGCGCCTGGTGACCGTAGAGCTGGTGCTCGCTCAACGAAAAGTATTGCAATAAGGCGAGTAAAATGATATTAATATAGTAATAATAATTATCTAAAAATATAAATAAACACCTTATCAAATTAGATAATTTATGCATATTAATGGAATAATTTAAATAGGGGTATTCAAGTTTCTAGCTTCACAGGAAAGCCTTTTAGATGAAATATCTACTGAATAAACGCAAACGCTTGAAAATAATTTAAATGAACCTTATTTAATAGCTTTACATATTTTATAACATTTAAAATACGGAGGCCTGTAACGTCTTAGACTTTCTCCTAAGACGTTAAATAGAATGTCATAAACTTTACACACTTTACTATTAATTGAAATTTCGAATTTTAGTGTAATTAATTAAATACCTACAACAAAGACTGGACAGTGGACAGCTTTCTTAAAGCCTAGCACGGCACTTGTAAGTCTTCTGTCGATACAAAGTCTGCAGCCCGTTTTGTTTGTTTTTATTTTTTAAAGTTTGATTTTAATTCAAAATTTTGTTGTCCTTTCCACTTACATGAGTATAATGAAGGCATTTTACTTTTCAGAAAAATAACGTTGATATAGATATCATGATATGGAAGAAATTTTTACCCCATACTGTGTTTAGACATATTAAATCAAAAATCATTTATACATGTAGGTGACATAATGTACGGTTATGAATGTCAAAAAAGAAATATATATTGAATGCTTCTAATTTTATATTTACTGCCAGTTCTCAAATCAAGGGCAACACCTAAATTCGACATCGTAAAGTTAGATCTAGGTGGCATGGAAATCGATAACTATGTTCACGTTGTATATTTTAGTATTTTTATGTCTATAACACGTTCGTAACAGTACAATTAAACAGTTTGAATAAAAAAATATTATTTTTGTGTTATTAAATCAATTTCATATTCGACGGATCGTTAATCACTACTGCATTTTAGTTAATTTTTCCCATACGCCAAAGAAGTATAACTTGTAACGCTTGTACATAAGAACACACCCTCTTTTTTAATCTTATATTAGTATATGATATAAAAAAAAATAACAAATCACACAGGCACACTCAGCTTTTACACAACTTTTACAAAGCGGACGCTTAATGTTTCTATACAACATTCCAATTGGGTAACTTCAATATATATAACTTATCACCAATTAGTTAAATAGCTTTCCGAGTTGCAATTAGCAAAGTCACATTAGTATGGCTCTATACAAATTATTAACGTAACGGTAAATCGCAAAATAAACTTCAGTTTTTAAAACTAAAGCTTTTTGAGAAACGTAAAAATATTTTAATTTTATTCGGGTCATTTCGTAACGAGTTGAAATCGTAGCTTTCATAAAAACAACAAAATGAATTTTTTATTCAGAGCAACTAAGTGAATAAAATTGAAATAATATTTTTCCAGGACCTTATTTGTCAGAAGACGTGTTGTCTCATTAGATGCGCCAATGATTCTTGCAGGGATCGAACCCTCAGTCTTTACATAAAATCATGTCTAAATTATTTATAGCTCAACATGTACTCGTAGTTTCACGACAACATATGTGTCAAAATTAAGTCCTTTTCTGAATTTTTTAAACCTTAATTTTCTAAAGGGAAAAAAATATTACAACTGTTTACGTTCTATGCAGAATTATTGTTTACCATAAAATTTAGGGTATCAGGTATACGTGGGTGACACTGAAAATGCTTAGAACTGGTCAGTTAGAACGATTGCTAACAACAATAAAGCTAATGCAGGCTGTGATTAGCATTTCTCAATAAAGCCCCATCTCGTGCTACTATTTACAATTCGTTTAACGCGTTTAAGTGTGGACGTAGCAATCTTAATGATGATCCGCGTTAGTGACGTCCTTTATCAGCGACTACTGAAGATAACATCAGCTGTGCGAGACATGATAGAGGAAGATAAGAGAGTGACCTATCAGCAGATACAAGGCTAGGGATTGGTATGAATAGAGTTCAAAAAATATTAAACGAACATTTAGGCATCAGGTAGCTTTGTTCCAGCTGGATTTCCCATACTTTAACCGACGACCAGAAACACCTTCGCATTGACTGGTGTCGCCAAATGTTAGATAAGTTCAACGGCGGTGACACATATGCTGTATTTGAAATCGTTTTAGGTTTTAAAAGCTGAGTATATTGCTACTAACCCGAAACCAAAAGACAATCAGCTCAGTGGGTGTTCGCCAAACTAAACAAGATAAAGAAAGAAAGAAGTAAAAAAAACAAGATAATGGTCATCGGAAGGACTGGACGGAAGTACAGTTACTGGTATGCCAACCACTGTTTGCCTGTTGTCTTGGGAAAATTCGACGGCAGTGCCTTCAAAGTAGGATCCTCCTACACCACGACAGTACTTCAGCGCACTCCACAAAACTGACTGTTGAATATTTTACTGCGGCAGGTATCGAGATAATGAGTTATCCAACATCCACAGTCTTGAGCTGGCACCCTGGGACTTTCATTTATTCACAAGAACTAAAGATAAAATTGGAGGTATAGAATGCCCACTGCTTTTCTCGCACCTTATGCATTCAAAACACATAATCAACGGAGATACATTAAAACAAAACAACACACCCAATTTGGTGTCATTACAACATACGCCCCTATATCTCAGCGAGTTCACCCCTCCTGTCCCTCGGTGGGGGTAAACTCACTTATGTTATATACGACGACTACGTATATATGAGCAACGAGTTTATTACTCAATATGTCATATGTTGCAGCTCCTTACAAACACTGTGTAAAAAAAACTTGGCGATTAAAGAGTGGCGGAGAGTTTATTGCCTGTTCTTCTCTTCCGTTCTACGCCCTTGATTTGAGAACTGGCAGTAAATGTAAAATTAAATTCATTTAATATTTCTTTTTTTTTTGACGTTCATAAGTGTACATTGTTACCTACATGAATAAATAAATTTTGATTTGATTTGATTTGATTCGAGACCAAATTGCTTATATCAATGATTAGGTTGTTTTAATTAGAGTGATCGTTATTAAAATGGTGTACAAATGGTTATTTGTAAATATCTGATTTTGCTAAGCAAACAACGGTCGAACACAATAAAAGAGTGCAAACTTCGCTTTTCTCACATCGAAGTGACTCCTTATTACCGGAATTTGGGAAGATGTCGTTAAGTCATTAACTCCTATACCCATTGTTTTTGCTTTTGTTCTATATATTTTTCCCTGGTAATAAAACTGATGGCCAACCTCCAATAATGAAGAGGCACTAAATAAATCAACACTCAATACAGAATCGAATACGCTTAGCTAGCATCCGACGAATTTTACATATGAAAACAGCTAACAAGTTTGGTATAAATTTTCTATCCAATTTTAGTTTCAAGAGATAATTCAGGTCTGTCGTATGTCAGGTGGTGTCAAGTCGTGCTGTTAATATCTGTACCTTAAGAAATTCAAAGAAAAGTTTCCACTTTATTTAAAATGTGGTGATGACCTTTCAGCCAAGATCCAATTATAACATTAATCTTATACAACTTTATCTTGTTTAATTCAGAGCCCAAACAAAGCACCCTCGTTACTATTGAAGTCAATTTACTTTCTTCCACAACAAAAGATATCAATTTCACTGAAAACGAACAGTTCGACATCAACGGATTTACGATCAAATAGATGGGTGAGTTTTAACTTTTTTACTGCTGGATTGATTCCACTACAAAAAAAATCTTACATTTATTACAATTACCACGTTCTGCCCAATAACTTTGGCACCGCGTTCACAAAATATTCTACGTACAAACCGAAAATAAACAAATTTTTACCTCGATCGAGTTCGAGCGATCGCTCGGCTAAAACAAAACATTGATCAAGCTAAACTTAATTAAAATCTCATCACCTTTAAAAATGATTAGTGAGCCAGACGAAGAGTCTGCCCTGTGGCGCTTCAATTTTGTAGGGTTGAATGCGTATTAAACCATGTACTAAACAGAACTTAAATTAAACTAACATTTGTCTATATATAAGTCAGTTTTGCTTGTGTGAAATTTAGTCTTAAAATATTTTATTTATGTCGCATTTCATTATTTTAACATGTACATATTAACAGGAAAAAGAGTAAAGGTTTACTATATTTTATTTCATTTGAATCTATTATAGAAGATAAGATTCACAATTCAGGCCGAAGTATTTTCTCGGGCACGACACATAATCGGCTCTTACTAAGAATGAAGCGTGTCCCAATGTCGTGTACATATGTATGTTTTAGTCGTCTTTGCAATTTCTGCCAAGAACTTTTTTTATTCAAAAATAATCTTCGACCTAATTAAGTTAACGCGTGATAAAAGTTCTAAAAAAGTTCTATAATGTTTTAAGATATAAATATGTTTCTTTTAAAGGCAGGTATATGAATATGGCTGCCTGTGTCTAAATGAATCAACAGTTACAGCGTAAAGGATTTAAGGCCTTGCACATAATTCGCTGAACACACACTCCGTGCTCTAAAATACGTATAGTCAGCATAACCTGCATCTGAGTGCTAATAGAGAGTGCGTTGCAGCGTTCCCATCGGGCGGAACGTGACGGGCTCTCGCTAAGCGTGCTTAGACATTTGAGCAAACATTGTTATAACTGAGCGTTGTACCCTTGTTAAGTACACGAATCCAAATGCAAAATTCAATTGCAAAATCGCTGTAAATCGTCTCTTAGCCTTTAACCGCACCAATAGCGCTGTGGGTCACGCATTTTAGTTTGTATTCGATCTTTAGGGATAATATGAAATGAGACACTTGACAAACTTCATTTTTTATTAGCTACTTATTTAGTAAAACCTATCATTATATTCCAAAGTGAATTTTGTTAGTGAAGTAACTTTTATAGTAACAGTATAGTAACACTGTTACATTGTAAAGTATCAGTACAATTTAACAGACTACTGTTATTACCGGTCTGCTATTTATTAAACAGACCGGTACACTCTTTGCCACATTTCTGAGGTTACTTCGATTAAAATGTTTTATTAACGTACTTCATCTTAATGTTTTCCTAAGTTTTATTAATTTCTAACATCGCTCACAGCCTGTACATCTAGTTCCAGCAAATATAATATTGTAATTATAACTTAGTTAATTAAAACGCATAGTTCAATTGTTGGATTTGTGGAGAAAGGATCCCTTCCTTAAAAATCCATGCTCTTCCTCCGACATAAACCTTAACCACAGACTGGCCCGAAGGCCCCACTGGCTAAGGCCGATTAGTATTATTTATACATTACAATGTGCTTTGATTTGTTTATTGATATATTTTTCCTTAGTCAATCCTTAATACTGGCATTATTTTACATAAAAAAATCTAAAATACGACACTTTCCGATTATTGTCGGTCTATGATTCGATTGAATGGACATTAAATTTAAACATTTAAACGAAAGCCATGAACATTATCTATTGGTTTCTTTGTTAAATTTAATTTAATTATTTTTCAATGTTTTAATGACAAATATTACAAATAAAAATAAAAAAATAAACTCGGTGTCCCCGCGCTCCAGTTATAAGTGTCCGAACAAACAATACTGATTTTTTTTACATAATATTAAGAGATGCCCCATTGTTGATACACCTTGTTTAATAACGCCACAGTAGCCGAAAGCAATACAGTACTAGAAAAAGGTGGTTGTTGGTCGTTTCATATAATTCGCTTTCTACAATATTTGTATATGCAATAGGATAGTTAAATTGAGATGCCATACTTTAATTACTTCTAGATTGAAGGAATTGGAAATTAATTGTATACCAGGACTTACCTGGTATACATTTAATTTATAATATATACATTTTCATTAAACAAATAAATACTTTACTAATTATCATATCTTGAACACGCAAGTTTATAAGGCATAGGCAGGTTATTTATTGAACGTTTGGAATTGAAAAAATGAATTAAATAAAAATTAATAATAATATAGCCAGGTAGGCCGTACTAAAAAGAGATTCTTCATAAATCATTTATGTAAATGTCGCCAACAATAGCAGAGAGTAGAGGGTGCTCAGTCATAGCTGATACAATTGGTAGTGGTGAAACAAGGACTCAAAGATATTTTCAGACCACTGATTTTACAATGGCTTCGAAATTAATATCAATTTGAATTGAAACACATGAGGCAGATTATCAACCATCATATAAAGAAAATTTCAAATTTAAATCAGACGTAAATCATCATAAGTAACTGAACCTTCTTAATGGCTGCCTTCGCCTTGGCCCTGTGCACCATTAGTATCATCATCACCCCCGTTCACCCGTATCACCTCGAAATCCGTCGTTCCTTTACTCCTCCTTTTTTGAGGCTGTTTTTGCCGCGCACGACAAGAATATTGCGCCATCTGCCTATTTAAGTATTTCTGACCCAAGTTGACCCATGGTTTTTTAAAAAAAAGATCACCAATTCTTAAAAGGCTGGTAACGCACTTACGAGCGTACTGGCAATGTCCATAGTGGCAGGGTATCAATTAATTCCAAATGAGCCTCCTGGCCATTTCCCCCTGCAAATAAAATTAAGTGCTTTTACGTTTATTTTTGGCCACAGGACACTATAATGAACTTGCTTGTCAACGATCCCTTCAGAATATGGTTAAACCGGCATAAATTATCATTGAAGACTTTACTAGTCAATGCTACTAGTAATAAAATAATTAGAAAATTTAGCATAATTTCTCATAAAATCTCTGATTTCGATTGGAGCCATCTTCCTATGTTATGAGATCTATCTCACCTTACTAAATATTTTATTTTACAGGAGATCATTTCCTCATCTGTTGTATGATGTACTGCGACAATGCTTCCCACCGGACGCGGCACTGCTCCCAGCCCGACGACAGTTCTTGACGGTTTACTTCCTGTTTCCGACTGTTAGCAACGTGACAGTTACCATTGAAAGGTTTTTTGAATTTGGCTTTATAATTTGAATGGGTGAAGATGTAATTTCCATATAAACTTTATTGCCTATGTAAAATCAGTCGTAAGTCTATATAGCTTAGGCGACCTATCATTACAGAACATAATATCATACATAAAATTTATATTATTTGTGATTCCTCAAAAACATAGTCATGATACGTCATCTCGTATTACATTCTCACCCTACAGGTTATATTAATTCCAAGAAAAGTACTAAAATTTTAGGTTTGGTCAGACAACGGACGGGGCCGGACGGCGACGGGGCGTGGACGTCATACTGCGGACGCAATGATCCTGCAAGCGTCGCGTCAGTCGACCCGCCGCACTCGGCGTGATTTCAGTGTTGCCAGATAAGATACAGACATACAGATTTTTTGCTATTGTATATCACGTTCCTGATTTTGTAACTAAACTGAAGTACGAACACATCGTAAGAATAGGATCCGTGTGGTTAACCTTACTAATTGTATGTTCGTTTAAGCTTAAAGAACTAAGTGATTTTAATTAAATTCTAATTCTAAATTACATGAAAATTTAGTAATAACACTACACAAGAATTATTATTTTGCTACCTTCAAAGACGCATTTGCTACCTCTGCATTAAAGAACATAATAAAGAAATAAAGTGGCCAGCCATTCTGACATCAGGTTGGCTGACCACTATAATTTAATTGGGTTCTAAGAATCTTTGAGTGATAGCGTTTTTATACATATTTAATAAGTATTTTCTACCAACAAACGTTAAAATAAGTCTCAGAAACCTATAATTTTTTGAAGTTATACTTCTTGGAGAAAAATGATAAGAAGGAATTTTTACGATGTGCGCGCACACCAACACCTAAAGTTGACATGGTAAAGTTAGGTCTACGTGGCATGGAAATCGATAACTATGTTAAAGTTGTTTATTCTAGTATTTTTATAGTTAGAACACGTGTTTCGTAATTACAGTAACAGTGTGAATATAGTATATTTCAGTACAAGTGCGGAAAGGCAATGACAGCCTTTCCGCACTGCACCGCAAAGAGTTCCGACAAATGTCAACCCTCACCAGTCGGAACAAGTTGCAATGACGGTTCCGCACGTGTACTGAACAACTATTTTTAATACAGTTGCGAAAAAAATTAAGCAATTTTATAAACCTATTTGTTTTTTTTCTCACTCATTTCGATAACAGTTATTTATTAAAATAAGTCGAATAACAAAAAACAATATTTAATCATACAAAAATGTGGCCTTGAACACTTTCGATGAGTTTTTCATCTATTTCCATGTCCACTATTGTAGACGAATACAAAGCTGTCATCACGCCGGGTGCGACTATACATACAGAATACACATAAGAATATACACACAGAATACACATAATATAGGCAGCGGCACGTAAGTCTAGCGCTGGCCGATACGTGGAGGGGATTGCTGCGCATGTGTACTGCGGTGCGGGGGACGGAATGCAACTGGAGAACCAATCGACGCTCTTCACTCCGCTAACCCCCCTAAGGTACCATATTTTTTACTTCTGCGCAATAACGGTCAGCGCTAGACTTTCGTGCGGCTACTTGTACCACGAGTTGCTTCGCGCTCACGCCCGTCCCGTCGTACTTCTGTTGTATTACCGTCGGACGGGGCGGCGACGGGATGCGACCTTTGGTCACACCGAGCCGTCGCGCCGACTGTTCACGTCGCGCCAGCGCCGCGTCGGCGTCCCGCCCCGCCCGTTGTCTAACCAAACCATTTATGCTAATCGTATCTATCATTTTACAACGTCAATATTATTCATTCTCTTTTTACTGTTCGGATAGTACTATCAAAGTAATTTGAAACTGTAACGCGGGAAAATTGAAGTGACTGTTACCAGATTAAAAGTTAGAGGGCACTGTTTTGAATGTAAGGTTAACTATTTTTATATTAAAATTTACTCTATTACTCCAAAACGTCTTTTTTTAATAAAAACATTGTAAGTGAAGCTCTGTTAATAATGAAACATTTAAAACATCTGTGGCAACGTTGACGTTGACACTTAAAGTTTTTACGTAATAACGACTGACAAAGTCAAAGTTAATAAGAAGTTCACATTACAATTTACATATCTGCGATCCTACCTAAAAACACGATAATTTACAGAACATTATTATTGTTTTATTATTTTTGAAGGAAGCCAATATAAATATCTATAATGGATTATCCTCGGTCGTGTGATACGTTTGTCATTTTGCCTCCGCTAACAAAGGATAATGTCGTAATATTTGGTAAAAATTCCGACCGGCCGCAGAACGAAGTACAAGAAGTGATTTTGGTGAAGAACAGAGTCCGGGAGTCCAAACTTAAGGTAAGGATTGTTATTCCAATATGTTTTATAAAGAATAAAATACCAGTACAAAATTCGAATGAATTAATTTTTTTGGTTCTGGGTGGGTCATTGTTGATTTACATTTTTTTTAAGTTAAACAGCTTTTAAATATTAGCTTAATATGTATTTAAGTTTGTTGTATTATATTATATGACGTCAATATCTTTCTATCCTATTCTCGCTGAGCTAAGAGCAAAAGAATTCCCGTATTTTCCTGTATAATTTGTCTTATCAACAAATAATGTTGCTTTAAACAATGCATCTGTCTAAGCCTGCCTAGCCTTATAAAATAATTGACTTTAGAGTTGTATGATTAATGATACTTTGGTTATATCTAGATACACAGTTTACAATTAATAATAACTTACCATTTTTTTCATAATACTTATATATTATTAAAAAAAAACATTATTCTAATCTAGTGACTAATATTTTTTGAACTAATATTTTGTATCATAAATCTGATTTAATTTGTGATTTTTTTTTTAATCCTCTATATATAATATATTCTATTATTACTGTGTTTTTAGTGTACTTACATTACAATAGATGAAAGTCCCAATGAGATTAATGATGTAATGTTAAGTAAGCCAGCATGGATGTGGGGTGCAGAAATGGGTGCTAACAATAAAAATGTAGTGATTGGTAATGAAGCTGTTTGGACTAACAACAATGAAGGTGATGGAGATGCTAGACAGAAGAGGCTATTAGGCATGGATTTAGTCAGGTGAAAGTCATAGTTTAACCATAAAATTTCGATGAAATGAAATGTAATAAACTTATTTTTATTTTCACTACACAGTGAATACTGCATTATGTATAATATGGGCCATAAAACACAGGATCTTCCAGATTTTCAATATAAATTTGTTTTATAGGCATTAACATTGTTCAGATTAATTAGCCCAGTGTTTATTACCTATACTATGTGTCTTTTTCCCTTTTTTGGGGATTAAGATTTCAGTACTACTGGATTTTTTTCCAGGCTTGGTCTGGAAAGAGGGAACTCGGCTGAAGAAGCTTTAGACATCATAACAGATCTCCTTGAGAAATATGGCCAGGGTGGTCCATGTTCAGAGTTTGATGATAGCCACTTCTACCACAATTCTTTCCTCATAGCAGATTCAAAGGAAGCCTGGGTACTGGAGACAAGTGGAAAGCTATGGGCTGCAGAGAAAATTAATCAAGGATACAGAAACATCTCCAATGGTCTGACAATCAAGACCAAAATTGATAAACATTCAGAAAACTTGTTTGACATTGCTGAAAAAATGAAGTATTGGGATGGAAAAGTATGATCACAGAAATAAGTGATTTTATACCATTTTTTTATAATTAATAACTACAAACACAGTACTATGGTTAACTGTTAAATACAAGAAACTCCCTTTTGAATTCATCATTATATAATTTGTTGCTTAGTTTAATAAATATACAATTTATTTTATAAATACAGTACCAAACAATGTAGATTTTTTAGGGAAAAATGGATTTTACTTCTGCATTTTCCTCTGGCGGTGATGAGATGCGACAAGCAGAGGGCGAAAGGTTGCTGGGTGCATTATCCTCAGGAAAAGTCTTTGACATAAAGGCTATGATGAACATCTTAAGGCACAAGGACAGTTGTATATGCCGAGGAGTTGACGACACTTTTCCAACACAAGGCAGTCAGGTGCGTTGAGCAATCATCACAATTTAATTCTGTTGCTAAGTTAACATTCGTTTTATTAAATTGGCTTAAAAATTAATACGCGTTTAGGTGTCATCTTTATCTGCTTCGGGTGTTAGCGTACACTGGTTCACGGCCACACCTGACCCGAGTGTATCGTATTTCAAGCCGTTTATCTTTACGCCAAATGCTATGGCTTCCACTTACACCGTCAGTCCAAATGAGGTAATTGTTCAATTGCATGGTTATCAGACTGGCCGTAATCTATTTCTAAATAATAAACTAATTTTGTATAATTTGCAGGAAAAAAGAGAACATTACCTGTACTCTCTTCACTCGAAATACGTATTAAGAACGAATAACGAGAAAATTACGGAAATCCTTAAAGGCGTTGAAGATGAATGCCTCCGAGAAATAAAATCGCTTATACAAAAGCATACATCAGACGAGAACTCCGAAATTGACGAACTTTTTAAGAAATGTGTCGAAACAGAGGTCAAATTGTACGGTTAGGCTGCTAACTAATCACTTTAAAATTTTATTCTGATTATTCAGGAAGCTAGATTAATGTTACAAATGTTGACATCAAATTGAAATACATCGTTGCGTGTAAGTTTTTTTTAAATAATACCTTGTATGCTCCGACCTGAAACCTGTATACGCTGGGATAAGGCTGTGCCCCATTATCGACCCTGTTTTATCTGATATATCAATTATATTAATGATATATTGCAATTTGCCCCGGCAGTTTCCCGCTGTTATAAGTAAAAAAGGTATCTCGTTAAAAACTGCATCAATAGGGGTTGATTTGTCGAAATATTACATATTTATATATTACATAGTTATTTTAGGCGTTTGTACATTGTTCGTACAAACAACATCTTCATTAGAAGACTCTTTAGTTGCTCGATAAAAATTCCATTTAGTACTTAGTTTAATTATTATGTATATGATACTTACATAGATTTTTATTCTGTTTTGTATGAATAACTACGATCTTATGATCTATGAATTATATATTAGCTTATAAAATAAAATATTCGTTTAAAGTAATATTCAAATAAATTAATTTCATTTCATGGATTAATTTACTATACTATAAATATTATTATGGTCAAAAGTATCTCTAGTCAAACAAGCTTTGTACGTCTTCGTGAAGCTTTTCACGTCGAATGAACGTCCCAAATATTTTTATAAATTTTCAATGTTTCACGTTTGTTTCCTTAACTTTGAGGTATTGGTCGTCAGTCAAAATTATTGGTTCTTCATTGTGCTAAAAATGTAACCATATGTAATATCAGAACTATAACACTACAGAAACGAATAATCTTATATAAATAAAAGAAATACATGTATCTAGATTTAGAGTAGTTGAAAGCCTTGAAAAATTGGTGAATGTTATAATTAAAATGCACTTTTCATTGCTTAACGTTGTGATATAAAGGCCTTATTTATAATTTTGGAATCAAATATTTATTTAAATATATATAGCTATACATATGTTGCGTTAATTTAATTGTAAATGACAATGATTATTATTGTCATAATGTAGGCTTAAAATTGAACCACCAAACTGATTGTATCGCCCAAATAAGTACAGCTTGAAAATGTAGGGCCAGGTTCACATTATTCTTTATTTCAACTAAATTCATCTTCATTATCAATAATATCAATATAGATTAATAAGAGGCACCGGTGTTCGCGCATTCGATACCGATGTAAAAGTAAAAACTAAAACAAACGTGGAGCCATCACTGACGACGCCTACACACTGACAATTGTGTGAAAACTGCGCTTATTAGTTTTTACACGAATAAATATTTACCATATGAACACCCAGCTGATTGTATGTTATATGTATATAAAAAAAAACATGCACGACAATGCCGTGTGAACCTGGCTTTACGTTGATCTATAATATTGTATTTGCAAATAAGTGCAACATAAAAACTACTATTAGTTTAAGTAATCCCATAAACTCTGTCTTTAGCACAAGATTGGTCACTGGAGATTTGAATCAACCCTCCCCGGGTCTTGTAAAGCATCTATAAGAATATTTTAAGTAATGCCTTTGTGGGGTTTTTAGTCACGGGTTCAGATAACTTAACATGAATATCCTCTCGCTTTATTAGCTAAGAGATTTTATATTTCACGAATTTACTATTCTATGCACTTATATTTTAGGAGACTTACAGCTCATTTAACGATATTTTATGAAGTTATTGTAAGATTAGTAGAATTATATTAAAGGGCTTGTTGACAACGTTCGTCACAGATTTTTCTATACTTAGTATGGTTCTCCATAGTTTGCTGATCTTTTTAAAATAAAATATATGACGTAAGGTACTTAGGACTAGTTAATAAATAACGTCGGGTGCAATCTCTCATAGTGCTAAGGCACTAGTATATAGATCAATATTGTTTGTATCCGTTATAAATGGCAACTAGAAATAACGATGTGGGGTATTAAAACAAACATTTGTTAGAATAAATGTAAAAGAATTTACATTTATTCTAACAAAAGACTTTTCTTATTATATAATTAACCAGCAATTGTTCAACACCTTCTCTGTGACGTTTATTTTTATTCCAAAGATGAATGAAGTAATAAACTACGAAAATAATATGACATTTATAATAATTAAAATATTGTATTGTTTGGAAAAAAGTCCTGACACTATCTAGAACCATGATATATATTGTCATAATTATTATTTAAATGCTTTATTTTAGTAATAAAATGTTAATAATTTAAGCTTTGTTTTTCTTCCAACACATCAAGTAGTGTTTTAAATTAATTAAATAAGTTTAAAAGACAGATAATGTCTTTACCTTGGGTTTGTAGATTTGTTAATTGGAAATAAAAAAGTGTAAAATATATTTTGAAAATAGCAACGTTGGAAAGGAACTAATAAAAAGCATTTTATTTAAATCCAAATGATTTTATTTTTTAGTAGACAACCTAGACCATACTTAAGACTTGTATCACATTCATATAATAATGAAAACAAACTTATCTTACATATTATTTTTGCTGGTTAATATGTTAACTAAAAGAACATGCAAATATCACATTCAGATATGATAATTAGTTATAATTTTTATAAGTGATTATATATGTATATATATATATATACCAATTTTATTATTTTTGTTACCATTTGGGCCGAGAGCATTTAAACATTTTATTGGCAAAACATAAATCTCGAGTAGAAATGTCGACAACTTGGCGTTGAAATGAACATCTAAAAGGCGTACTTAAAGTTCTAGTCTTAGAGCTAATTAAACACTTGAATTATGGACTATAACCCTACGATATAAAATGTATTGGAAGATATGCAAATACAACATATAAATGTTTAATAAGAAAAAACATTAAAATTTTATTAAGTCGACAATTCCAACGAAATCTGAAATTTATTTAAAATTTTGAACAGAGGTGAAAAATTAAATGACATTATTAGTAGAAAAAAATGATTTTGAGAATGAAAATACGATTTTCAAAATCGTAAAAAATACGTTAGTGATCATAAGGTACTTTTAAAGTCTATATATACAACACAGGAAAAATGTGTGACATTAATTATTTGTTTCTTTATTAATTTATGAGATCTTGAAAATGCTTAAATATACAAAAGCCAGCCAAACGAGTATACAACGATAGATCGGCCATGATTGAGTTTTGTATTATCAAGTATTAAGACACAAACTGTTAAAGACAAGTCGCGAGACATTTTAATATTATTAATAAACAACAAATCTTATACAACAACTACTTGGTGATGGTAAACACTTATTATTAATACCGACAGAATAAAAACACGTTAAAATCGACAAAAAAGGTGAAGTCGATTTGCATTCGCCGCAATCTGCGGATACAACATTTTTGGCTTACAATGATGCTATGGTTCTCAACTTTGGTGAGAGCTCTAGGCATACTTTAATTGAAAAAATATTCTCCGGCATTAACTTATTTATTCTTATAGCGAAATTCGTTACAAATGTATGATCCAAGTTTATTTTCAGTTTTTTCGCCATTTAGAACCTATTTCACGTAACAATAATCTATTTCGAGAGAATATTAGGTCAGTCTAAGTAATACTGAATAAATATAAACTAATATCTTATAAAACAATACCATTCTTAGTTGTTCACAACTAATGTCCGCCCTTATTATCTCGTTCCATAACAGAGCAGTTTGAACACATTCCGCCGCTCGCCGCCTCTATATGTCCGATTCCCTCACAAGAGAGCCCCTGAGGGATACAGCAGTCTATGGGCGGCGGTCAACACTTAAAGTGCTCTTATTTAGTTATCACCTAAGCAACGAATTAAGAGTAAAAAGGCATGTACATGGCCATATTAATAAACAGACGGGAAGGTGATTACATGATTAACTTGAATACGTTTTAAGATTAAAATTCACAGCGGAGATGGCCTTCACATATTTACAATGATTTTATGATACTTATTTAAATATAACTTATAATTTACAATCATTTAAGCGTATATTGGTCTAACACCAAAAACTTATTATTAGCTTATTAATTTATTAAATATAATAAACATCGAGGCTCGTCTAAGGCGGAGACGTCTATTTCGGAAATGTATGAATAATTTATATAAAATTTATATACACAATATATAAATTATTTGAAATTGTTAATAATATAATTCTGTCAAAATATAATAATAATCCAAGAGTAGCTTTTAATCGGTATCATATAAGAGTGGCCAAACAAGAACTTAAAAAAATAGCATGCTTTAATTTTAATTAACTACCAAAGCGCAACGATTTTATTAAATTTTGATTTGATTTTATTTAATTCTATAAAAATGGGCATATAACTTTAATAACAATATATCATTATATGTTTAATCTAAATACATATATTATTATTAAAGATTTTGCGCCAAGTCATCCACAGGTACCTTAAACTAATATCAGAGAGCTATTCATATGTTTTACACACTATGGGGAGGATAATACGCTAATTTCTACTTGAACAATTTTGAAGCCCTAACATCAATGAATATGATGCTTATATAATGTAAATAGAACACAATTCTGTACATATAATTAGGCTATCTAACTTTGAACAGTTAATCAAATTAAATATAAATTTTAAAACTATCCCCAAGTGATAACAATTAGCCAGTCGACACTCATAATAATGCTAAATATTGCAGGACAATCGTATAGATGTGATTCGTATATATACATACTTAAGGCAAACTCGAAATGTGATGCATAGACTAGAGGAAGACAAACCCAGCCACACTACAGCAAAGTGCTTACATAAATGCATATTTGACGTTTATACCGTTCTTAGATTAATGTAATGTTTTCGAACGTTTGGCGCGTTTTAACGCTTTCGAAGTGCGAACCCATGGCAACACGAAATTTCTGAAATATAAGTCAACATTACAACTTCTGTTTGTAGTAAGTAGTTTGTGTAAAATAGGTCACGATTTTACAAATTCATTAAAACCACACAAGAAAGAAATACTAAGATTACTAACGTGGCAATTGCCATATCGTTAACAGGAGTATCTGTATTATTGATATTTTTACCTACACGAGAGCAGGGAGAAAAGCTAAATGAAATAAATATTATTTTAATAATAATTAAATATATTGGAAAAAGATTTAAAAAAAAAATCAAACTTAAAGCCGGCAACAATAGTTGTCATGCGTCAGTTCAGTTAGAACATCACAGTTAAAATACGACATGCAGAAGAATCAACGTAATACACAAAGCAATTATTTGAATACCATTTATTGTTCAAATTAACCATAACATTGTCAGACTATCGACTTTTAATTAATAAATTACGTATTGCTCTAGTCTGTTATCTACGTCACGTATAATCTCGTGACAACGTAACGTAATCGTAAATGTATATGTTTAAATCCGAACAAATCAAGGTCAGTTAAATATTTTACAACACACAAGCAACTTTCGGTAAAATATATAACACAAATAGTAATTATTACACCGATACCATTATTAGGAATTAAAAAATAGACCCACATACACAAATATTAATCAAACAAGAACATTCCGGCATGCTTAAAAGCTAATATTGTGCAGATTGAATGAATACGAACCAAAAAGTGCAACAAACCCGCGTATTGCATTAAAAAGCAAGAAAATGCTGAAGCCAATTAAGAATCCAATTTGGTGCTGAGCGAGGAAAATGAAATGGAGAAGTACAAAAGTATCGAGTTATCTTCTAATACTGAAATGAAATATTTTTGTTCAAAATTGAAGTACTAATTCAATCAAAACACGATGCACGCTGTACTGGAAACATTCGATACAGCCGTTTACCTTTTTGAAGATTTATCTTCAATGCGGTATGAACTCATCGGAGGGGCCACTCGACACACAAATACATGTCTAATTCTACAATTAAATATGGATGTGCTAAAATAATGTAAAGTGCTGTAGAAGCTTTTAAAGGTTGCCATTTTAATGGACAACTGGAAATTGAAAAGTAACGAGCCAGCAGGATATTTCATTCCAATACAAAAAAATTACACAACCCTCGCAGTGCCAAGGTAGCCGGAGTTGGGCCAGACGCTAGCAAACTTACGCGTGTGGTAAATCAGGACTGTCCTCGCCGAAAGCCCCGACGGGCAAACTGAGCGCAATTTGTAATTCGTGCAAGTCTCGCTGGGGCCGCGGCCACAAAGTATAGACCGAAGGGGGAGTTACGGGCATATTTGACCACGAGTCTTTGTGCCGCTGCCGCAGACGTTCCATATGTCGCTGCTCCCTTATCCGCCGCATGTGCCATCTGAATCCGCGATAAATTGTTACCTTCACTTTACGCACACACATCCGGGGGCTAGTCATTCCTTACGTGGAGGCCTCGACTCCAGTCAATATGATACTTTCTCACTTACCACTTAGCTCTTATTATTTATAAGATATAAATACGAGCCGAATGTATACGAAATATAAAAAAATATTTTATTCATTACGACGATCTCATCTCTATTAGGCATGCTTGTCAAAAGGTTATATTAAACTACTAATTATGATAACTATTAAAATCTTATTAACCTTTACCAGTACCCGCTGTTACATCAAAAACATATTTTTTTTTCTACTATTATTTTTTAGTCGGACAACACATGGGACTACACAATCTATGACTGATAGATTAATACTCAACTCGATCAGCGTAATACGCACCTTTGACCCTTTCGATGTCAACTATACTCTAAGGTGAATCACAAGATCCAATGTTGAAACAAAGGGTTGTTGCTGACATAATTTTAAAAATGTAACACTAATTGCTTATTTCCATCTCCATTTTTATTTAATCTTGTAATATTTTTGTAAATAATGGAAGATAGTGCACGGAAATGGCGAACACTTTGATGACGTTTATTTAAAAATAGCATAAACATAAAGAAAATATTTTGTGTTATTTAGTAAGAATGAGAAATTATATTGTTGAGAACTTAGAGCTGAATGTAAATAAATGAAGGAAGATGAAAAACGACAAAAATATAACGTAATAAATAACCATCTAAAATGTTATTCAATTTATTTCTCATAACCAAATTGTCCGCGACACGTGATACGAATAATTTTGTAATTTATTTCTAACTAGCTGACCTGGCGAACTTTGTTCCGCCTTAATGGCAATAAATAAGCAGTTTTTTTTATTGGAACAAAATACAAAAAAATTAAATACCTACATTAATCATTCATTATTATTTCTGTATTTTAGTACATAGGTTGCTCTTCCCTTAAGTACCTTGTGATACACATTTTTTCATTTTTTGTTTTATTATCAGGCGCAAAAACAAACAACGCTGATGGTCTTCCGACCCGTGAACATGCCACGTATAATTGACCATGGGAAAAACATGAATGTTCTAGATTTAAACCACAAACTTTTAAGGATTGGCCTTGTGATTTGTTGATGGTCATGGCAAATGCAAGACGTATCGGAAATTGAAGTCTTTTAAATTCAAACGGCATATCGGTTGGGATCATCGGGATCCTCGGAATAAGAACTTCCTCACCTTTGAATTTTCCTATCATTATCGTAGCGTAAATTACATTGTTCTTCAATTTTCTAACCACCAAACGCATACCATTATGTAGTTCAGGTCATCTACATCTTTATTCTTTTTCTTCTTTTTTATCAGTAAGCAATGTAACTCTCATGTTTGTTGTCAGCTGCAGTTTCGTCACATAGCGCCATAGATTTGACGATTTGAGGCAAGCGTTTATTTCGTCGACAGCCGTAGATCTTGGAATTACTGGCAGTATTTGGCGGAAATCGCCAGACAGTAAAATCATTGCTCCTCCAAAACATCTCGATTCATTGCGTAAATCTTTTAATGTTCGGTTAAGTGCTTCCAATGCACGTTTATGCGCCATTGTGCATTCGTCCCAGATGATGATTTTCGATGCCGCTAAAACTTTGGCCATTGCTGAGTGTTTTGCAATATTACACGTTGGTTCTCCAATAGTTTGAAGATTTAACGGTAATTTTAATTCTGAATGAGCCGTACGGCATCCTTCTAACAATGTGGCTGCTATTTCAGAAGAAGCAACTGCAACCGCTATGTTGGATCTCGCCCGAACAGTTGCTAAAACTAATGACATGAGGAATGTCTTGCCAGTTCCACCAAGGGCATCTAGGAAATATAAACCACCATTTTCATCATCGTTTGCCTTCATTAAAGTATCATAAACTTCCTTTTGTTGGTATTTCAACAGGGGTACATTCGTTTGAACTACTAAATCTAATCTAATTAAATCATTATAATTAAATTGTAAATTGTAAAAATAATTAAACGTATTTATTTAATAGAAATATTTTGAATATTGATTTCTTACAAATATCAAATTGTCATATATACGTCATTACATAGCTGTCATTATACGTCAATTACATAGCTATCATTTGCGTTTTATTATTCCAAGTCTGATTCTTATTTGTTATACCACTTTTTATAGTGACTGACGTTTCATGTCAAGTCCCACGGGAACGCTGTCGAACGGGATAAAAAGTATCCTATGTCCGTCTCCTGGCTCTAAGCTACCTCCATACCAATTTTCACTCAAATCTGTTCTTTCGTTCTTGAGTTATAAGTGGTGTAACTAACACGACTTTCTTTTATATATATAGATAACCAAAATGTATTTGACTCATTTAGCCTACGAGCATTTTCATTATTTCAAAGAACTCCTAAACGATGAGAAGACGAAAATAAAGAAACTTATATCATATATACATAGTTTTACACAACCTAATTGTGGTTCTTTCGTTTACTTTGTATTTATATTATTTAATTTTCTTTACATTTTTCCAAGAAAATAACTAAAATAGCAAGTGATACGACGGACCAATTCACATTATGTCACCAACCCCTTTATTAAAATATCTAACTTTGAGTTCACCGTAGCATACAAAAGGCGTACAGATTAGATGAAGGTCTTCGATTATTTTTAAGCAACAGGGTTTACCGTCGACGTATCCGTCCCTAATTAAAAAATATCAACACAATTTAAATCCTGCAATTACCATCGGGTCCTGTGTCATTAAATTAATCGAAAATATTACTCTAATTTCATGAAAAAATTGAAATAAAAATGACCTTAACTGGCGCCTCTCCTCCGTTTCGTGTTTGCTGTGACGTTTCTCATATGTCTTGTCGTTAACAAATTCGGCACAAACACAATGGGTGTCGGGCTCGTATTTATTTTCGCGCCATTTCGGTACCTGAAACATTTCACTTTTCATATATAACTCACAAAATTAATCATATTTATAGAATTACTAGCCGACCTGGCAAACGTCGTTTTGCCATGTTTAAATGATTATAGTAAAAATAGGGGTCAATCGTGGAGTGGTGAAAATTAGGGGTTATATGTATTTACTAATGCAGTATCATATAAAAATTTGATTTTTTTAAAAATCTAAAATTGAAAAAAAAAATTTTTTGGGTGATATTCCCATAGGGGGATGAAAAATAGATGTCGTCCGATTCTCATAATACTCAATGTGCACACAAAATTTCATGAGAATCGGGAAAGTGTTGTTTAACCACAAACACCGCGACACGAGAATTTTATATATAAGAAGCGTATTTCATTGTAGCGAAGTGATGGTTCGATGATTAGCTTAAGGGACAACTAAAAGCTGTGAATTTTGATCCAAAATTTAATTTGTATACAAAATAAACAGCTCCTGTTGACCCTTAACATTAAAACAAAAATCTGAAACGGTCCTTTTAAAAGCTTCGAAGTCGACTTTTCGAGAGTCTATCGCGAGCTGTGACTTTTGATACAGATATTTAACTGTACCAAAAGTCGCAGCTACGACGGGCACTCGATATCTTCTCTTCTCGCTGCTCCCGCTTGACGAGTCAATTCTGTTCAATATTTAACATTTGTGATAAAAAAATTCTCTCTTAATTATAATTACCTCTACGTTGTTCAAAAACGCTAGATCAGGGTCGAATAGTTCGCTATTGACTCCAGTCGCAAGAGTGACACACCAGTCACATTCCGGGTCTCCGATTAGACTGTAGAACGGCTCGTGTACTGTGAAGCCGGGGGGAGGCGACCTCTTCACTGGAATTATATTCGAAAAATATTTATTTTATTTATTAACACTTCGTTGCATTACATAAAAGGAAAAAAAATAAACATAATTCAATGAAAAGCAACCGGCGGCCTTATCGCTTTCGAGCGATTTCTTCCAGACAACCACTGTGAGTAAAGGAAAAAAAAACATGGATTGAATTACATAAGGTAGGCAAGAAGTACAAAAATACATATTACAAATACAATAAGAAGGAAAAAAACATACTTAACAGCAACAAAAAAATAATAAAAATAAACTAAACTGATAAAGGATACATAAAAAAAAACAAAAAGTAAAAATTATTATTTAAATATATAAATTGTATTTATATATTTAAATAAATATATAAATTTTATTTATTCCTAAACAAGAATGCAATCGGATTGAGTTGCATAAATCTTTATTTCTTTTGGAAATTATAACCTAATTTCACTTAGAAAAATACCTCTCTTAGCACGTGGCTTTTTCGTTTCTTTGCTGACACCGGTGGTGGAAAGAGCCCGCTTTTTGCCACGAGAAGTGCTCGGTTGCCCTTCGGTCTGTGGACATGCATTTATACAATATAATTCAACAGTACTATTAATTCGCCTTCATAACGCTAAAATACTGACCTGTATGGGTCGTGATGTCTGGCTAAGTGTTTCGTGAAGTTGTTCTATACTACTAAACGACTGTTGCAACACTGGTTCCGTCGGGTCAATGGGATAATCCAGGTTTTCTTTAGATTCCATGTCCGGCGTAACGTTTAATATATCAACCTCACACTCCTCACTATCAGACACTATATCCTCGAGCGCGCTCTTTCTTTTTTTGTTCACGAACAAATGGGACGTCGTCTTGCGTTTCAGAATTGGATTCGCTTGGACTTCTTGAAATTCGGCCTCCCCTAAAGTCATACAAATAAATTAACACACAACGAAACATATAAAATTCTACTACTTTACATTAAAAATATAAGAAATTAAAGAAAGTCGTTTACATATGATACAAGATATTCTGACATATAAACCGGAAGCCACGGTTCGCAAAGAAATTGTTTCTCCGACAGCGAAACTCCTGGTTAAAGACAGGTTACATTACCTAGTTGATAGGGGTCTTCTCCTGTCGGCGTAGTATCTATTAGTCGTAAGCACTGAGCGAGAGATCCTGTCGATTTATACTTGAAGGCTTTCTTGAATGCGGGACTCTGGTAGCTTTTTCCGACAACAGCAACAGCTAAAAACAATTTTTCAATTTTTAAATAGAGTTAAAAAAGTTAAGCTCTCGTTAGCACTAAATGAACACCCTAATTATGTAATCAATTGAATAATTTAATGTAATAATGAGTTTCGATTCAGGTATTAAACGAATAATACCCGAGGCCCGTTATATTACAATCGATATATTTATTAGGCCTGGTAAGGTAGGCATAACAGTTACGTTTATTTTGCCGTAAATCATCACTTTTTAAGTACCTTCAATGGCAAAAATGAAATTAATTTAGCTTTATACGTGGCTATTTTAATAATTGTACGGGATTATAATAGGAAATTAAAAGTTATACAAAAAATTCTCTTTGCGATAAATCTTTAAACTTTTGAAAACCATATTTTGTTCAAAATTACTGCTCTCTTCACGCTACGAGTTCACTTTCGTGGAACAATAGGCGTGTGTTATAAATTTTATTTTAAAAGATATTGATTTATAACTAGAATCTTGTTTATTATTAGTTATTAAGGGGAAATATAAATAAAAGGGTTAAATTCATAATCATATTTTAATTATCTTGTAGTACATAACCAGTGTTTATCGCAATAGTGATGTAGCGTGTAGATACGCACTAAAAATGTACATACTATATGGTGTAGTATTTTCTATACGATTGTGATGTATGTGGCAATATAAATACAGGACACTAAGAAAAAGAAGAAAACAGAGGTCACTCAGAATAGACTTTTAAGAGGAGTGAGCATGTATTTTTTCCTATGAGCCTTTCTATAAGAATATAAATTAATTACCGTTGTTTGTGAATAAATATATCAATTTAACAAAGATAAAAATGGGTTGTGATTTATAAAAATATAGAACATCCCATAAATGGTGACCCCGACGTGATTAAATTTTAACTTTTTTTTTCGGAAGTGAATTTTCCGACGTAATGAACAACGAAGAGCTCTTATCTCAAGTGGAAGCTTTAAAACTATAAGTTTCGAACCTAACACAGCCTTCAACAATAGGGGCTGTTAAAGTCAAGCTTCCTAGCTTTTGGGCAGATAAGCCAAAAGTGTGGTTCGCCCAAGCCGAGGCGCAATTTGAAATCGCTGGTATTTATCAAGATTCCACGAAATATGGTTACGTCTTGTCTATGCTGGATACCAGGATTGCCGAAGAAGTGGAGGATGTTATTACTAACCCACCTGCAGAGGGGCGTTATTTACATTTAAAAATCGAGCTTATTAAAAAGCTTTCTGTTTCCAGGGCAACAAGTAAGACAACTTTTAAGTAGCGAACATCTAGGAGATAGAAAACCATCCTTGTTTCTTCGTCATCTACGTTCCCTGGCTGGGGACGCAATGGGAGATGAAACAATTTTGAGGGAATTGTGGATGCGGAGACTCCCTCAAGAAGTTCAACGAATTCTAATTGCACAAAAAGATCTTGCATTAGATAAGGTAGCAGAAATAGCCGATGCTATTGTTGAGAATTCTTCTCCGGGTCCTACATCTGTCCACGCAGTTGGTATCAGCCAATCTGTTACAGACTCACCATCTGAGCTCTCAAAAATATTAAAGTCTATTGAGCAATTAACAAAAACTGTTGAAGAGCTTGCAACAAGGAATGCAAGATCTCGTTTTCGAGGCCCTCCTCAACATCGCTCCAGATCTTCTTCTGGTACCAAACTATGTTGGTATCATGGAAGGTTTTCTGAAAATGCCAGGAAATGTATTGCTCCATGCTCTTGGACCGCTAGGAACAACCAGGGAAACGGACAGAGCAATCAGTAGAGGCGGCATCTGATTGTGCAATCCATGGCCGCCGACTCTTCGTGGTTGATTCCAGGACAGGACATCGATTTTTAATTGATACTGGTTCTGACATTAGTTGTTTCCCGCGCAGTTTGCTCAAGGGCCACTATAGCTCCACGAACTTTGATGTACGCGCCGCCAATGGGAGTGCAATTAAAACTTACGGTACCAATCCCATGCGATTAAATATACGCCGGGACTTTATTTGGCATTTTATCATAGCCGATGTAAGCACGCCGATTATTGGTTCCGATTTTTTAGCTCACTACAACCTTATGCCAGATTGCCACAACCGCCGCATTATAGATGGTAGTACTAATCTAATAGCACCTGCTACTATCTCTCACGTGGATCAGGCGAGCATCAAGACAATTGTCGCTAAATCGCCATTCAGTACGATCCTGCAAGAGTTTCCGGATATTACTCGTCTTCCTGGACTTCCAAGACTGGTAAAACATTCCACACAGCACCATATAGTCACCACCGAGGGCCTCCCAGTTTCATGTCGACCACGAAGACTGGCACCGCAAAAACTCTTAGCAGCTAAGAAAGAGTTCGCAAAAATGGTATCCTGTGGTACAGCTCGACCTTCAAACAGCCCCTGGGCGTCACCACTTCACATGGCGCGAGGCCAAACGGCCAAACGAACTTCAAAGGCCAGAACGGGTGGCGACCTTGTGGCGATTTTCGTGCTTTAAATGCCAGGACTATTCCGGACCGCTATCCCGTCCGCCACATTGCCGATTTTAGCCAGAACCTTATAGGATCGTCTATTTACAGCAAAATCGATTTGGTCAAGCCTTACCAGCAAATTCCAGTTCATGAGGGTGATATCTGCAAAACAGCGATTACTACTCCTTTTGGAATGTTCGAGTTTCCCTTTATGACATTTGGTCTACGGAATGCTGGACAGACTTTTCAGCGTTTTATGGACGAAGTTGTGCAAGGTTTTAATTTCTGTTACGCTTACATTGATGATGTCTTGGTCTTTTCCAAAACTCCTGAGGAGCATGCTGAGCACCTTCGCTCATTGTTCCGAAGATTCTCAGAATATGGCGTCGTCGTTAATTCATCGAAGTGCATATTTGGTGCCGAGGAGGTATTTTTTTTAGGTTTTCTCATCTCTAAAGATGACACTCGCCCACCTCTAGACAAAATTGAAGCTTTGCGGAATTATCCTCTTCCTAAAACAGTCGAAGGCCTCCGTAGGTTTCTCGGAATGGTCAATTTTTTTCGACGATTTCTGCCACAAGCGGCTGAATTCCAAGCGCCTCTAATTAACGTTTTGGGAGAAACAAATTTAAAAAGCGCTAAACCAGTTCCATGGACGCCAGAATTAGAACTAGCTTTTAAACGATGCAAAGATCATCTTGCGACAGCTACTCTATTGGCTCATCCTGTAGTTGACGCACCTTTAGGACTGTTTACAGATGCATCTTCAAGTCACGTAGGTGCATGTTTTAAGCAGCTGGTTGGAGATAGTTGGCAGCCTCTCGCTTTCTTTAGCAAGGAATTAACAACACAACAGTCAGTTTGGCCAGCATTTCACCGTGAACTGCTTGGTGTGTATGAAGCGATCCAACATTTTCGACATATTCTTGAAGCACAACATGCCACCATTTATAAGGATCATAAGCCGTTGATTTATGCATTTTCCCAGCGCCGAGAAAAACTTTCCCCGGTACAACTCAATCAGCTTTCGTTTATTTCTCAATTCACTACTGATATCAGACATGTAAATGGAAAAGAAAATGTAGTTGCTGAAGCGATGTCACGCATAGAGGCAATATCGATTGAACAATATTTTGAAGCTCTTTTAAAGTCCCAAGAGTCTGATCCAGAGCTCTCTACCATCTTAGTTTCAACTGACTCAGGACAGACTTTTAAGAGGAGTGAGCATGTATTTTTTCCTATGAGCCTTTCTATAAGAATATAAATTAATTACCGTTGTTTGTGAAGAAATATATCAATTTAACAAAGATAAAAATGGGTTGTGATTTATAAAAATATAGTACATCCCATAGTGTATATAACAATATGCCTAATCATAATCAACTACAAAAACTGTTTGTATTAACCGTATTTTTAAATACACCAGTCATCAGTACATAATGACATTACATAATAACATTATATGATTCCTCAATATGACATAAATAGACAATATACAAAATAATCAAATAATATCGTACCTTAGATATTACCACTTTGAAAGTCAACCAGCCACTGAACTACGCCACCGTAGCTCCGCTCTTTATACCCGTTAACAAACAAATATGATTCACAAATGAGGGTAGGACAAAATAAGTTTGTTTAGAATTATTAGTTTTAACCATAGAGTATAAAATATTAAACAGATAATAATTATGTCATTTATCATAATAGGTACATCTAGCATTTATTTTTAAATATTAGTTGTAATAATTACATTTATATATTACGTGCCTAACGTTCTAGTAACTTTTCACAAATTATGAATTTAAAAAAACAATGTACGTGAATTCAAAACGCAAACTTACAGGGTCACTAAAATCGCGCCTATCGAAAGTCGGTGCTCGATTCCTTTGAATCTATATAATCGAAATGAAAATACGTTATACATAGACAAGATAGTTTAAAAAAAATTCTAATGCCATGATATTCATTTTCAGCTTACTGACGTGAAACCTGTCATTTAACTAGAATTGTCTGTAATTTTTGTAACTTGAATGTACGCAAATTACGCGTGTTGTATGCAAATTTATTTAATTACTATTTTTTAAAACGGTTTTTCATGCATATAGCTTTTTTTTACTACGTATACTAATACGATTTTCAACTCCGAAGTCGTGCATCCGAATCGAGGCTGTGCTACAATGGACTTTTCTGTCGGAAAACATAGTGTGACATGTGTTTGATCGAAAAATCGACGTCGTGGCAGGCATAAAAGGCTGATCACTTCCCTAATATGAAAAATTAACAATGATGAAACGGATAGATTAATCGGACCTAAAAGATTATATCGCCACTGTTTTTTCTCTTACTCTTGGCAGCCAAGTCAAAATATTTGTTTTAAAAATCATTAGCCAAGGTTATTTGTATGTCTCATTGTTGTCATGTCATTGTTATGTGTAGGTCACCCCGACCACGCACGCCGTAAAGCACGCGAAATGTCGGTTAAATTTAAAATTGTGTTTAAATAATTATAAGTTAAAAATGTGTTTTTCTTTAAATGTGTAAAAGTTATGTTAATAAAAGCAATACTATTTGTATACTATTTGCCGGCTGAAAGTTCATTTTTAATTTTGATCTCTATTCTTACAAACAAAAACATACTTAATTTTATTTGATTTTCTCATGGAAACTCGTCCCATCAGCGAATGAGACATTTTATATGATATCGCTGTCCGATCGGAGATCTTTAGCGGGTGGTACGTGCTAAATACTGAAATACCGAGCGTGATCTCAAATTAAATCAAAAATCATTTATTCATATACGTAACAAAATGTATACTTATGAACGTAAAAAATTCAATATACATTAAATGCTTCTAATTTTACATTTACTGCCAGTTCTCAAATCAAGGGCGTAGAACGGAAGAGAAGAACTGGCACTAAACTCTCCGCCACTCTTTTTAATCGCCTTTCGAAGTGAGCACACGTGTTTAAACAATTTTGTGACCATGGGAGACTATTTTGGGCGTTATTGTAGAGCACAAAGAAAGCTACAAAAAGTGTCCTACAAAAAATTTCGAAATCTCATCGGATAGCAGAGTTATTGCCGAAAAACAAATTTTAAGCGTTTTCCAAGATGGCGGCGAAAGCTCCTAGGAAAGCTGGGTCGACAATCTCAAGTTAAGCTTTTCTAGGTATCCCCTACAACATATTAAAGAATTAGAAGCGCAAATTCATTTTCTTTTTTGAATGTACGTAATGACTGGACTAACATGACATTAACGTGCCTTACCCAAGGTTTAAAATTAGCAAAATATTCCGAATTTCGTCTGCTAAACCAACCAAGAAGCCAGCACCTCACTTTCGCATACTTCGCGATTATAATGGTACTTATAATCGCGTACTATAAACGTATAAACAGTCCTTATCCGGTAGTGGGCTATTTAATTTAGAAGAAAGCATTGTTACCCATCTTCTACCTAATCAGCTGTTCTGTTTTTTTGTAAACTGTTATACATCACTACATAGTATAAAACAAAGTCGCTTTCTCTGTCCCTATGTCCCTTTGTATGCTTAAATCTTTGAAACTACGCAACGGATTTTGATGCGGTTTTTTTAATAGATAGAGTGATTCAAGAGGAAGGTTTATATGTATAATAACATCCATTAATGGTATGTCTATCTCTTATGGATAACCCACAACACACCTATTTTTGTCATTTACTTTTTACGACAAATAATTGCTAATTTTCTAAGCGATTTTAACCAATACATACAGCATTAATCCTTAACCTATTAAATACCTTGAATACATTGTTCATTCAATATCGATCTATACAGCCCGTTACAGCTTATTTAGCAGCGATCGAACGCGTATATTATCGGAGCTTTCAAGCGACGGAAATAACAATACATAATAAAAACCTGCTTTTTATCAGCATTGCACCCGTGCGAAGTTGGGGCGTGTCACTAGTTTTAGATAAAACATATAGATAGATAGTTTGTAACATATTGTATTATGTATGATGTGGTACACACGTTGAAACTGTTGATGTGATAGTTGAATTATGACGTGATCACTACTTTCGCATTTGAAGAAATTTCCTCGGTAAAGATCGAACAATCTCACGTCAAACATGATCATTTGTTTTCCTTATACGCCCGTGACTTAATCGATATTAATACTTACGATTAATTAATATTATGTAATACGATGCTTTATATTGCCACTTCCGAGTACTTTTATATTTACAATGATTAGTGTATTTCTAAAGAAGTAACTCTGTTGCGATAATTAAACGTTGTGATTATCTAAATTATATATACTTCCGTAAACAAAAAAACTTGGCCATTATAAGGAATAGTGTAAAGATTCTCGGCAGCTTTTGCTCGATCTACGCTTTAGAAACTGGTAGTAAATTACAAAATAAAACCGACATTGTTAAGGGTTCTAGTATATGCACAGATAGTGTCTAAATGTTTAGCATAATTTATTAATCTCGTGTAAAGAAAGACCATAATTACTGAAAAAATTAAATAAAAATAAAAAGCCATTTATTTAAAATTCATACAAAATTAAATTAACATAACACAAATAAATCAAAAAATGTTTTGTACTAAAAATAACAATAGGTTATTTAATAGTCCAGTATTTAATACGAATAGAGTTCAAATTCAGGTATTTTCCATGTCACGTCAGTCATTAACTATTGTGCTTTCCTCGGTTGAACTCGAACTCACGGGAGTCTTTCTCAGATGAAAGGCCTGCTCCAGGCGTTACTCTCTCTATTTTTCGCATTTTATTTTAATAATTGAAAAAAAAAAATGTTATATTCCGAAACGCTGATCCCTTTCCACATACAGACTCTTAACGTAATTCGATCAATGTGGACAGTTATCGTGACAGTTTATAAATGGCGACACACATTTTGACACATCACTGTCGCTTTGAAATTGTTCTGTTTTCTGTATATAATGCCAGTCGACGTCCCTTGTCAATACGACCAATGTTATAACTGGATAGAAATATCTTAGAGACTATATTGTTGTAAATGTTATATGGGAGAAAAATAAATAAATTATTATTATTACTTTATACAAGTTGTACAAGTATACTTTATAATCAACATAACCTCTCTAATAAAGCAAAAATCTTTATATACGCAGAATATATTTTATTTATTTTTACCAGTGTTTGAATTCCATAAAATGGGTACAAAGTGAGAAATCATGAGGGTTCGAACTTTAGTAAATAAAACATTTTATTACGAGGCATTTAGTATTGAAAACGCAAACAAATAAAACTTACCTTGTGGTGTTTCGATTTGCTGCTTCGAGCGGCATCTGGTCGATTTGCTAGTGCTTTTCCGCTTCTTTCTTTGAACCATGGGATCGGTCTTAGGAGACACTTTTCTGCGAAGTTTACGTGTGAGCTATATATGTATATACGCTTAAACCTACATATAATTAACAACCATCTCGATGGTATTAGATAAAATAGAATCTTAGAAAAGAGGCTTCATCTCATTTGTAATCTGTCATGTTATCAACGTAACAGTCTTAGACGAAATTTAACTGCGAGGCGGTATCGAAGACGAAGTTGCAATATAGATATGCAATATATCATCGTAGATTCGACTAATTTGTGTCCGATTTTGTGACGTATATAAATGAATATTTTAATTATCGAATTGGATTAATTAATGCTTATGTTACTCCAACGCTTTTGAAAGTCACAGTTTATACAGATGACAAAGTAATTTTATACTGCCAAATAAATCTTATTTACATAAGGTTAACGCAAGCATTGATAAATCGATTAATGTTAATAATTAATTTAATACAAACTCGCATATTGCACACAGCCTTGGCATGATCTCTATCTCTATCTTTAGATTATGTCTCCAATATTTAGTCTCTCTCGGAGTCTTTTGTCCGGATTAAAACTTAACCATTTCAGATACACGACCAAAACTTGAAACATTACAAAACACAACAAAATCTGTAAAATATGAATTTTCGCCTTCGCAATTTACTAAGCATTGAGATTAATAGATACATATAATTCTTTTTGATTCTGAACGTTCTATGTTTAATCTTTCTAACGACTCTGTTCTCTTCTACTTCTATTGCACAGATCTATTTTTATAGTATTGCCGTTAGGCATTTTGGTATCGGCAAACCGTTTTGTTTTGATGACTAATCAAATACTCAAAATCAAGTCAATCAATCGAACGATCGATATCGATCAGTCTTCTCTCAATGTTCGCTCAGCAAAAAATTATATTAATAGTTATTTCGGCATCACACACTCGGATTCCCTACGGGGATGCCTTCCCGTGCCAGAGTGTGTTGGGCGCGCATAGAGAAATAAAATTCGCATCAAATATGGCCACTTTAATCGCTGAGCTCACAAAAATACGAGGAACGTCAGTCATCATCACTTTCATTATATGATATATATCGCATAGCTCGTGTTCCGAACGTGCAGTGAACTCTCTGATAAGTAACAACAATATTTGTTACCTATTCATGGCTTGTCGTGGCTTTGCCGGGCTCTGTGGCTCCTTACAATTCGCCTTCTTCGTCCGGGAACGTTTGTTCTCAATCATTTGGCCGGCACACGTTTTTAGCTGTGTGTAGTTTGCTCCTGCAGCTATTTCTCTATTATGTTTTTCAATGAGTGCTGAAAAAAAAAAAGAAATATTAAGTTTTTTTGTACAGTCGAATGAGTAACAAACATATTTCAGTAAATGTTAAAGTGTTTTAATAAAAAATCCTCCTCGATGGCCGTACAACTATATTTCATTTCCATCAAAAATGACTTAATGTAGAAAAGTATTTCGAAATACATAAAAATACGGTACAATCGATTAAGTGATCGGAAATTATACCTTGTGCAGAGATTCGTGCTCGCTCGAAAATTTCTTTTAGATCTTTTTTTCTTTCCGGCGACCTGTGGCTTGTGACTGGATACAAATCAACGATCTGAAATAAAATTAGCTAGCAACTATCACTTGGTCGTCAACGTTAATTATATCATCAAATAAATAAATATCAAACAAATCAACAGTTTTTAACACTAATATTCATTAAATAGTATGACTGTTGTCATACTTACGTCATGTACTATCCAAGAAAAATATAATATAGATCAGAGATGTAGCTGTTATTTTTGTAAATATACATAATTTGCTTATTAGTGGTAAAGAATTCTTAGTCAAAGGCAATTTCACAAAAGGTGCGGCAGACTTCTTGCTAGATGGCATTGTCCATTCTTCATCCTGGATTCGAAAACTGACAATAAATATCAAAATAAGCATTTAAAGTTGAATGTACAAAACAAAAAATTCCTGTAAACCTAGCATGAAACTAAGATATAAGTAGAAAACCTCACCTGAGGAGACTTCTGGTTTATAGTTTCAGACGTAACAGTGGATGTAGGTTCAGGTGGGTGGTATGTCATTTCGTGTGGATCACAAGAGATACTTAATCCAAAAGTACCAACTAATTTTGCCTTGAGCTGAAAAGATACAGTGAATGATTATAGTTTATGCCTTTAAAAGTTCACTTATCACCTACTTTAGTAGATAATATAATTTATAAATATACTTTGCGAGTTACTGATTATCAATTCTATGGCCAATACATATAAATAATTTAAAAAAAGCTATTAAATTTAAAATCATATCTTAACCTGTGAACTCACCAAATTAAAAAAGTTTTCATTATAAAATTGTAAGAGCATAAATGAGGTTTTTATATACTTAAACTTCTGTATATTTCCACAAACACATCTTTGCCATGGTTCCATTACAAGCAAATAAAAATATTTTTATATTTAATCACAATCATCTTATATCTTACTTTTACTTCTTAGGAGGTTTTGGACAAACATATATACACTTACAACATACATGTGCTTCATACATCACATACATACAGGTCAAACTGATAACATTTTTTTAAATCAGTTAATAAACCAATCCATAGATGATACTGCCAATCTACTAAGCTAACATAGCTAGTAGTTATTCATTACAATAGCTCATTATGTTTTACTAAGATTCCTTCACTTTAACATTAAGAACAAAAAAAAGCTACTCTAATAAGATAGAGCTAAATCTACATGTTAACTATAAGAACTTGTCTCGTTTAAGAACTAAATGAATTGTTTATTTTTTCTGTCTCATCTATATTTACATCAACACAATTAAAAAGAAGTTATTTTGATAAAAATTAGTTTAAACCCTTTCTCAATTACAAAGAAGATATGAAAAATTCACTTCAGACTAATAACTTGTTACAATCCTATATTTATAAGACCATCCAAGTGAGCTCAAAACTAAAACTGATAGTTCCTCAAATCAAGATTAAACTGAATTGATTTCATGTATAAAAGTGTGAACTCACCGCATTGTTTTCCTGTTTCAGTATTTGATATAATTTGTCTTTCTTTGTAATTGCTTCGTTTTGTTGTTGCACTAACTCTAAATGGTAAATTAATAAATCTTTCAAGCGCTTATTTTTCAGTTCTAAGGCATTCAGGTGCTCATGGATTTTATTTAAGTTAAAATAATTGTCTTCTTTTTCTGCTACTACCAGTCGTGACGCTTGTTCCACTTGCTTATCAAAAGGAAGAACAGTTCTTCGTCCAGGCTCCGAATGGCACGCGTAAATATGGTCAAAAGGAAACCTCACGAGATCATCCTTAGGGTCTAACTGATTAAGTGTCGTCAATCCAGTCGAATAATTCAACAAATTATTTTTATTAACACTATTGCGATTGTTCATTTTTAAAGAAAATAAATGTAACAAACCGAAGCAAGCCTACCGGCTGTCAAACCTCATATGTCTTTATGTCTTTTACGGCCGAAACATTACAGCTGGGCGAAACAAGGCGAAAACCGCCGATGCCCGGCGGAAATTTTACGTCTATGCATTACACCAACAATTTAACACTCAACCATACACACAATAAATGATTACACTTGCAGTTATACTATTCCGTGGTATTTTGTTTTTTTTTATTATACATACAGAAAAATGCCAAATATTTAATAAATCATTGAACAAATAAGTGATAAAGTAATGCTTTCAAGCAAAGCTTTCGCCTAACGATGGCCTAACGCCTCATCAGTGTTGCCGATTACGAAAGTCTATAATACCCGAATGTCAAGTAAAAAATTCCCGATTTAAAACCACTCTGGTGCCCGCAACACTTCAAATAAAAAAAACAGATCTTTATTATTTATGGAAGTACTAATATTACACAACAACTATTCTCAATAATTAGAATGGGTAAAACTCCGAAACGAGGCTAAACGTCAAGTTCTTCTGTGTGTCAAAAATATACTGTTGCCGTATGGATTAATCGCATTTTTAAATCCCGCCCGTCGTCGTCTCCTCTGCTGTTCTGCCTTTAAGGCTTAAGCAGTGCTAAGTAATATACTACATTAAAATTGCTTTACTTGTGTTTTAAAACATATTTGGCATACTGATGCCATGATCGATGCCAATACACTGGTATTGGGTGGTTGAATAAAGTGATAAAGACAGCCGGGTCGGCGAAGATGGCAGTGATGATAAATTTAGTGTGAAAAGCAAGTCTAGATAGTAATCACAAACTTGAGCTCTAGTACATCCTAAAGAGTTTGAGCTCCAACGGAATGCGTAGATCATTTAGACATTGACAATGTTAGATTTGTTAAATAAAATGTATTACGTTAATGATTTTCTCTAGTTCAGTTCATCAAAATATTTGGTTTTTTTTTGTACAATTTATAATGCCAACCAACCCGTGCTGAGCTGTAAAGACCCTTAGTCTTTACAGCTCAGCTCGGGCTGTTTTGGCGAGCTTAGCTGAGCCTGAAAGGGTGGGGTTCCCGCGAATCACTGAGGGGACTCCTGTGAGACTCATTCTGACACTGCACCAATCAGTTCCTGTATGGTAGTTTGTAGTTATAATAACGAATTAGAATTAGAATAGAATTTTAATAAACAAGTTTCATGACATTTCGGGTACTCGTTCCGCGAGCTTTTTTTAATTTTATAACCAGGGGGTGTAGCCATATTGATGTCGAAAAGTTTTCTACATACATTACCGCTTTTGGATAATTCCTCTGTCGAAAACGCTTCGTTCGTAGCCAAGAGACGTTGATGGACGTTTAGACGTCGTTTTTTTTAAACTTTAGCCATTAAAGATGGCGATTGCTGTATTAAATTATTGCAAACAGCCGCTTTGGTGATCACGCAAAAACATGGCGGATAAACGCAGTTTTTTCTACACTGCTGTAACATTAATTAGCTGTTGACTAGCAAAAAGCGTGAGCGTTGTGTCTTTTCGTAGCAATGTCATGGCATCGCTTAATGCTTATTGTATCCCGACTAACGCCTTTTGGGCTTAGGCTACCAACTGTCTACATGAGCTGTCAGCTTCATTTCTACATACACTACTGTTAAGCCATCTTGACTAGACCCCCCTGGTCTTTCTTCCACATTTTCGTCCACAGAATGTAAATGTTTTCCTTAATACTTTCCTGACATAACTTTCACAAGTATACCAGAATCTATACTATCATAGGCCTCTGGTTAATCAAGTAATATACAAACAGTATGTAAATTATTTTCTATATAGATTATATATATATATATATATAGCTTCAACATACGAATTACGAGTCAAGACGGATTTCATTGTTTCAAAAATTTTGTCAAAACATGTAGATACGGAAATCGGTCTATATGAGCTAGTCAGTTCTAGTGATTTGTCTGGTTTGAGTATTGGATTATCACTGTGTTTTCCATGCTTATGGAATGTAGTTGTTAAGACAAAGTAGATTGAGGATATCTAGAAATAATTTTTGAGCTGTTTAATGAATAGATAAGGGGAGTCATCAATGCCGGGTGTTGTATTACATCTAGATTGTAAACTTATTGTAAATTCTGAAAAGTAAAAATTTTGAATGTCATTATTTTAATTAAAAATAAATATTCAAGTTACTAATCTCACTTAAATGACTATCTGTTAAGTTATCCAAAAAGGTGGGAATAAATTCGTCTCTCTATGACCTAATGCCAGTTTTAACACCTTTAAACATTTTAAATAAATTCCAAGTCTTACTAATGGGTGTTGTTCTAGTGTAAGTATTACTTTAATCCAAACAAGTTTTTTCTGCTCCGGTATTGTTTTTTTTGTGCATCCTTACTTTTATAGTTAATATAATTCTCTATGGATGGTACATTTTAAAGTACTATAAGATGCAATGACACTTTGTTCACAAATATCATTCCACCAGGGTGTTGGCAATCTGCTTTTGAAACTGTTTGATTTTGTAGGTTTAGGTATTGTCATGGTATTAAATGTATCCAAACAAGAGCAGAGAGCACTATAAGTTAATATAAGATCATCAGAATGTAGTAGTTTTAGAAACTTTTTATATAAAAATCTGTCTACCGGTGAACCAATGTGATATTTATGAATTGTTAAGGATATTTCTGTTATTGTTGGGTAATGATGGCTTCCCATGTCATTGTAATGTACAGACCATTCTCACATAGATGCAAGACTGGCACTGATGAATCTAACATCAATAGCAGAAGAATTTTATCTGGGATTGTTGACAGTTGTAAATCTACCATCGTTCAAAAGATATAAATCTATGTCATCAATAACATTAAATAAGCTGTGCCCTCGACACCTACTAGATATACAAAGAAATGCTATATGGTGAGCATTAAAGTCACCAGTTACAAATTGGTTTTGGAAGATTATCCTTGGTAATCTATATTTAGGGCCTGTTTCACAATGTATGGATAAAGTGCCAAATAGCTATGCGACACATAAATTATTCGAAAGATAAAAGTTCCAAATAAGATACTTCGAATTTCATGACGTATAGTGCTATCTGACAGTTGTGAAACGCAAAAATACTATTTATCATAACAATAAGTAACAAATAGCTTATTTGGAACTCCGGACATTGTGAAACAGGCCCTTAATCTCATATGGTAACTAGGTGGACACTAAACACAAAGAACAGTCAAATTATCACTTACTTTAGATATAGTCAGTCTGAATCTCCTCATAGAATATAGTGTTAATGTTATTGTACTTCAGGTATGCTTTAAATAATATAGCCACACCATCATGACTATTGTTTGAATTTTTATTATAAATATTGTAACCTGGTATTTAAAATGTGTTATCTTTGAGCCATGTTTGGTTAAGTAAGCATATATCAATGTTTTGTTGTTTCAAGAATTGAATGAGTAGGGTTTTTTTACTATTTGCACCTTGAATATTATATTGAGCAATACATAACTTAGACTGTGTTTTAGATTTTTAATTAAGACATCCCTAATTGTTTTGACTGTACTTAGTAGGTGAATTATCACCCTTATTGCGAAGAGACTATTTGATTTTTAATATCTCATATCTGGTATTAAGCAGCGTCTATTTTCAACAGTACAATCTCGCATCCTTACATTCCTCGCTCACGTATCTCGGCGTGGCGATCAGTCCATAGAACGCCTTGTCGTCCAGGGGAAGGTGGCAGGCACTAGACCGCGCGGCATGTCACCTACACGCTGGACTGATCAGATTAAGTCCGCTGTAGGAGAATCACTGAATCAGTGCAGCAGGATGACCTCAAATAGGCAGCGGTGGCGGAACGTCGTGAAGCGCATCACATCTGCGCCTTCTACCACATAGCGATCACGACCGCTCTGGCGAGAGCGTACCTAATGAGAAGAATCTTATAAAGGCTTTTCTGCATGTGTAATGTTTATTTATAGGATTGTTTACAGAATTATACACAGCCTTTTTTACAGATTTATTTACATTATTACAGGTGATTTTGATATTGGTAGTGGGGGAAAGTCATATTTATTCACCTATGTATTTAGTTTTTGTTCTTTTTTTCTCATAAATTTCTTAATTTTAATTGGACATTCTTAGCTACTTAGCTAGTATAGCTAGTAGTAGCTAATAGCTAGATGAGGTCCGCTGCAATTTATACAACAATTCTCAGTTAGCTTGTCACACTCCTTTTATTCCTCCACAAATTGAAAATTTTTGTTTACCGCTACAGATTTCAGCTGAGTGGTAAAACTTGAAACATTGTTGCAATGGTGGTAATATATTCAAAAACTCTATGAAAGAATAAGTTATACTGTACATTATGGTAACGAGGGAAGGGCGGGGCTCGTTACGCTCCATTTCTAAGAGACACTACTTTTAAATTATGCTATTTACACTAAATTTTAAGCAAAAATAACTAAAATTGAAAATAAAATTAATAAAAACTTAAAATGTACGCGCGCTCTTTTTGAAGTTTCCAAAGTCTCCGTTCCCGATCGAACCCGAATCGACAACAGAGTCAAACGGCAGTCATTTGAGAGGAGTAGCGACAAAGGTTGTTCTTTTGGCGGAAAACGCCCAAACTTGTGCGTTGCCCCTTCCGGTACTCATCGACAACTGCCCGAGAAATATCTGCCCGACCAGTGTAAAAAGTAACCATATAATACCCTTTATTGGTAATTGGTATACAGAGATATTTGAACTTTTAACGACGCTATGAAGAATACTCTGTTTTATTAATTGTAATTGTAAAAATAAGTTACAACAAAATATAAATTATTTGAAAGGAAAATTCATCATTTTTGAACTAAATAAAATTGCAAATCAAAATGTTACAAGCAGGGCGGCTAGTATAAAGCTTACAGGCAGTAAAAATATATTATGCAGTTTAGGTATAATGAAAAAAAATTGAATTGGTTAACACTATATTATATACAAACATTTTAAAGACTGATTGGATTATTTAGTTAAGTCAAACAACAGTGCGTATGGTACTCACTAAAACTAAATCTGAAAATTATCTCTTTAATTTAAATTTATATTTACAATCACATTGTTATAACAATTGATATGTTAGACAGTGCGTAATGATTTATTTGACCTTATAGCTATAATATATACTTTATACCATAATATTTAATGAAAAATGATGTCTAGAACTTTATAACAATTTCTAAAATATTTTTACCTACATAGGTACTAAACGATATACTATAAATTACTTTCCTCAAAATATACATAATTTGGTACGTAACGGAGGCACTTATTTTCTAGTCAATATGTTTTTTTCTCTTTTGTAACGATAAAACAAAACGTTAATATGTTAAAAGGTGAGTGGGGACAAGATTGAACGGGTTTTGATGAGATGAGCAGAGTTGTGTTTGGTCCTCTTGTAGAACAAACAATAAATATTAACCTGTACTAATTTATGGCTTTGATGAGTAACGAGCAAAAACTATGCTTTTCTATCATATCAATAACATATTATTAAATTAAAGCAGAGAAAATAAGTAAATAAAAAAAAGAGACGACTACAAAATAGGGTAAAGATGAAAACGTGACGAGGAAAGATTAAAAAAAATCTAAAATCGTACAAACACCCACATCTGGGTTAAGTAAAAAAATAACTATTTAACTAATTTGATTTTATATATCAATCTTAGCCCAACGGGGAAAGAAAGAAAAAGACGTTCTCAAACTTTAGCCATCTCAGTTTTTTAAGCCATTCACGAAACCCGATGTTGCACGTAACGTTTTTCAGATGCAGTTACGAGGCATTGTTACTGAATAATACAATTACAATTATTAAATAATTCGGTATTATTACACGATATACCATCAACCATCATTAATAAAATATTTTTTAAATATTAATTTTGTCAATGTCTGATATGGATACCTTTCCAAGTCATTGCAAAACTAAAATGTTTTTTTAAGTAAAAATCTTATCTATATCTTAAAATATTTAATTTTTAATTATCGTTATTCCGTAATGAACCTATAGATAGTCATAAAATAGGAAGTATCAACTAGGTACGTTGCCAATTTATTTCCTGCTAACAGTTAAAGTTTGAGAACAACTGAATTTTTGAATGAAACTTGGTAACTTTACCCCGTCATTTTTTTTGGTTAAATATGGAAAGTTGAGATATTTCCTAAATTAAAAAAAAATGCCGTATTCTGATGTGATTTTGTATGGTGAAATATTATTATGAAACAGTCGCACTTATCTTGTAATTAAACATTTACAGTTCACGGGGTAAGATTAAATCACTTCTAGCACTCTGGGCAGCTAACTTCGACTATGTTTTGGAACGTTAGAAACTGGCGGATTTAAAAAAATAATTCAACACCAAAAATACGTTAAAATTGGTGTTATAGAGGATTTTTTGACTTTCCCCATTTTTCATCTTGCCCCCACTTATCCTTATCGAATTTATATTGTATATAAGTATATATTGACACTTCTACCTAATTTGTGATAAACCATGTCTGTTTTTGTCCTTGAGTGACATAATTACAAATGTATGTCTTATTTACGGTTTAAGGTTTCTGACCATCATGTAGCCCTGGGTTCCACCATGTTTCATACTTTATACATCAGCAGGTGATCCCAGATTGAACCTAGACATTTTACGGTCTCGGGAGCTCGCTAATTGCCCTGACGTAGAGCGCTGCAGCGAGGCAGACCGAGACTGAGAGGATTCCGACTTAGACTTCTTACCCTTGCTGCCTCCTGATGCTGGTTGTTTACCCTTTAGAGAAGATACAGATACTACTGTATCAGATGTCACGCCATCGTGTTCTACACGCCGTATCACCGCACCCGCGTTGTTCAAAAAGAACTTTGGTTTTGAGTCTTTTAGCAGCGAGTCCTGTAATATGACGGACAAGACTGTGTTATGTAATAATTCTTCTCTTACTTTTATATTATGTTCAGATGGAAGCTGACCTTAGATTTACTAGACTTGGAAGCCGTGTCAGAGCTTCCTTTCCACCAATGTCATTGAACTGCACAACCCTTGACTACTTCCTCCTTCTCGGGGGTTACAGCGTTCGCTTCTACATCATCTTCTTTCGGCGTCTCTATGCCATCACTGAATGTACAAAAGTTTCGTTAAGCAGTACCTTAGAACGCAAAGATTCATGGTTAAATTAACTAACTTACACAGCGTCTGGTTTGGCGTTCTGTTGGTTTCTCATCGTCAGAGTTGAGATCATCGGGGGTCGTTGCGGCTTGTTTGCCAGAATTTTTTCAATGTCCATAATCACTGCCGGAGACAATTGAGGCACGATCTGTAAAATCAAATTAAATGACTCATTAGATACAACAATACATGAACTGTTAGTTGAAAAATTAAAAGTGACTTAAAACACTGCAGTAAAAAATATCGTGGTTTGGTTTTTGTCCGTTGTTGATCTATTATTTAATGTATCCGTATAATATAATATAAATCATGTCTCATTAATAAGATACCTGCAGTGCGTGTATATTTTCTTTAAATTGTTCGACACTTGTAGCGCCTAGAAGTAAGCAGTTTACATTTTCATTTTTAAGACACCACGCCACCGACAACTGCCTTATCGAGCAATCTGAAATCATAATGAGACAGGAGTAAATATTATTGACTCGATTTTATAATTATAGCGAATTAGAAATTATACTCGCTCAAGGCGTTGGCTAGGTCGGAGAGAGCTCGTAGTTTGTCCTTAAAACTTCGTGATTCTTCGGCTACTGTAGATTCATTGTTTTCGAGTTCCTATAAAAACACCTCATTACAGCATGTTTTATACAAAATATATTAAGTAAAGGTTGTTCAATTACTGCTTTACTGACATTGTTAGCAACGATTTCTTCCTCCCACCAGCTGAATGTGCTGTATTTCCGGTTGAAGCGAGATTTGGCGAATAACTCTGCCACCTCCTCATGGTTCAGACCCTTATCAGTAGTAAGTGCAGACCACACCATTGTTCCTGTACAAAGACAATGATTACCATCGATCATGGATACCTGCAGTTCTAAAATTAATATACTAACCTACTCCAATTTTATGATACACTTCTGGCATGTACAGTTCGGTCTTTTCACGACAGAACATATGGTACTCAGTCTGCTCGACAACCGGCGTACAGCAGTTGAAAGATCGACACTTAGAGTACGCGTCCATTATCTATGAAATTCATGTTATTGTATTGTTATCGTTCAACTACATGATACATTTTAATATAAGGAAAAATGTAGATTTTACCTCGGATGGAGTCCAGCGCGCTGTACCCCAATACATCGCCATTCCTTGGTTTACGAGGTAGTTCATTGTTCGGACCAATTCTGCAGAAAGCAATTTGTAACATTGACACAATACTTGAGTATCGACTTAATTATGTAGAATGCAGGGTCCTACCTTCCATCGGACATACGGGATCCACTTTATGTACAAGAACTAAATCTATATACTCCAGCTGGAGCCTCCCCAGCGAGTCCTTCACGCTTTCTATTATATGTTTTCGAGATTGACCTCTTTCTTCACACCTAGAAATAAAACACTTTTATTTACGTATCTTTGAGGATACAGCCGTTAAGTTGTTGAAAAAAAATCCCAGGGTTATATTTTTTTAGTTTCTAATAAACAAGAAAAAAATAGAGAAAGCTCACTTAGTACTCCAATAGATTTTGGTTGTAATAATAATACTGGACCGTTTCACGTTTCTTTTCTTCAGAATTCTGCCCAATTCTGCTTCACCTTGTGCTAAAATCGTTAAAAGTTATTAGTGTACTGAAAAAAGTGTTAAACTACCTATAATCTATATATATTAAAATGCATGCATTTTTAAAAACACTTACGGTTATGAGCTTTAGATAAATCAAATAAATTGATTCCACTCTCGAGTGCTGTCATGACGAGGTCTTCAGTGACATCTTCGTTGAGCATAGTCCACAGGCTAAGGCCGATGTTGGGCACTCGCAACCCTGACTTGCCCATGTTTTTGTAACGAAGTCCTGGAGTCACGGACGATGGCATACTTGCGTGGTTCCCCATGTACACTGACGACTGACGTGCCATATTTTCCCAACTGGCTACAAAAATACAAAACACTTTAAATTTACATATATCTTGTTATATATATTTTCTCGGCCATATGAGTTCTGGTTTGTGATAGACTAAGCCATATGAACTTTGACTGAGAAGTATTTTTTAACATATCCTTCACGAAAACACTGTCCGTTTTACAAAAAATATAACTTCAAATAATTGAGGTTAAAAGCTCGGAACTAATATATACCTGGTTGAAATAAGTGTAAGGCAGAGTTTGTGCTAAAATCGTCCATACAATCCAGTGATGCGATGGGTGCTCGGCATCTGCGTATTTCGTTCCAAGATCAAAAGTCTAAATAGTATATTTCATATTAATGAAAATGACTAGCCATTTTATCTAAGGATAACGTTATTGCTGAAAAATAATAAACCTGAATTTATTATAAAATTAATAACTATATTTATAACTACTAATTATTTTCTAATTTGCAAGCACTATAATATCTTCTATATTATTATATAAAATGGGTTTACTGTAGCTAGTTATTTAATACTACCGGTATCGATATAAATCAAAATTTTATACAAATAAAAATTAAATAGAACAAAATATTTGCAAAAACAGCTATTTCTACTCTAGGTACCTTTCTTTTTCTACTTAAATTCTATAACTCCATAAAGCTTAGTAAGTGAAAAAAAAACGCGGGAGTCAGGAAAGGTAAGTTAAGTAATATTAATGATAACTTACCTCGTCGACGGCACTGATATGAAAGCTAAGCTAGCTACAACCTGATGGCTGGCTAATGTAATTAGAAAAATGTCAAAGGTAGAAGACAACAATCCGATACCTTTGAACTATGAGGGTTCAAATCGGGCCCCTGGCTTTTGTGTTTTCTATGGAATTGATATTCACGACAATTGGATAATTCGCTTTAAAGCAAGCGATCAGAGCATAGCACATCGTAGCACTCTCGATGGATTGCACTCCAGAGATGAGCCGCGGGGATCATGCGACGTCGACCGTGACAGCGAGTGAAGTGGCGCTGAACTTTACTGTGTCGTGCATTGCTGAGCATGGTTGACGCCCTGTCCTTCGATCGTCGGATGAACACTTGATCGAGAGACACGACGCTAGGCACAGAGGCTAGGACGTTACCGGTATATGGTGAGCATTGGGTTGGAGTCTACGCTGACGCTGTCGGGTAGACCGAGTGGTGTGTGTGGTGTGCGGCGGCTGACCGTGGATTCGCTGCGTGACATGGTGTTTCCTTTGTCCTGCTGCTGCTCCGTTCTCTTCATACCTAACTCGTCTGAAACATACACTCTCACGGTTGAAGGAAAGGACGTAGCAGGTTAGGTCACACGTAGAAAAGCAAGCACAGTCTAACTAACTAAGATCTAGGACTAACGGAGATCATACGACATCTACCCACAGGCTGAGTACAGCTCTCGAATCACCTCTCGCTTAAACCCTCAAGGAATTTGTGCACTGCAGTTTGCCGTCTGCGGAGAAGGAGCGACGACTGCCCCAGCTATGCGTACGCAGTTCCAGCGAGTTCTGCACATGCGCTCTGGTTTTGGTTAATCTTATATAAATAAAATATCTTGTTTCTATTTATATCTAATTACAGAAAAAAATTAAAAAATCCAGTATTGTAGTTTGACAACAACTAATTGTGTATTTTGCTAATTAACACGGAACGGTGGTTATATTTATTAGGTAATAAAAAAATAATAAAGCATACAACATAATTTTTTGCTAAAATATAAAGATATTTACCATAATAATAAATCCTGAAATGTCGAAGCAGCTTTCTAAACACGTTTATTCGTACTGAATACTGGAAATCACGTATGGGTTATTTTTACGGAAAGCGAAACATTGGGTATTTTGGCTCAGTTCCAAATTATTACTAAATCTAAGGATGAAGAACTCACTACATCGCAACCTATCATGTATTATGGATAGATAGAACTTGCAATGTATTCAGTTTCTTTAATTCTCGTTGTAATTTAAGAGTTTGTAATATTACCGGTTTTAGTCAATTTTGTTTTTACCATCAACCCGTGCGGATTTTCCGTTGGATCAATACTAATGATTAATTATTACTCCCTAATAAAGTGCCAAATTAAATATTTATTTCTATTAAAATCGATAGAGAACTGACGAGCTGTTTACAGATAATGTTTTAATAACGAAAATCTCTAACTTATTATACATTAGTATAATAGGGTATGTCCACCTGGTAGTTGCGTTATAGTTCATTAAAGTTTTTTTAAAGAGAAGTCAGTAATAATAGTAGGAATTTAGTAATATAGACTTGTGAGTGTAGGTCACAGCAAGTAGCCTTGCGCAGTAGACACTAGTACTGCGCGCGCATAGCTGCGGCAATCGCCACCCTTTCCTCCGCAGACGGTAGACCGCAGTGCGTGAGCTTGCCGCGTATCCTGGTGAGAACTGAATTTGGAGCAGCAGTCCGCTCAGATCATCGTGTGGCTCGCGTTAGTCCTAGATGTTAGGGCGTGCATGCTTCTGTTGTGTGTGTGACTTAACCCGCTACGTCCCTTCCTTCAGTCGTGGGAGTGTCTGTTTCAGATGAGTTAGGTATCAGAAGGATGGATCTGCGGGAGGGCAAAGACAGTGCCATGTCGCGCAGCGAGTCTACGGTCAGCCGCCAAACACCGCACACACCCTTCGGTCCACCGGACAGCGTCAGCGTAGACTCCAACCCAATGCCCACCATATACCGGTAACACGCCCTCAATTCCACGCCCCAAGCGCTAGCGTCGTGTCCCTCGATTGGAACCGTCCCTCGGACAAGGCGATCGAAGGACAGGACGTCATCCATGCTCAGCAATGCACTGCCCTATATGGTCCCATCGCCACTTCACTAGCTGACACGGGACGTCGCATGTCCGTCACACCGCATTTCCGGAGAACAAGGTCACCGAAAAATCGATACATAACGCTCTGATCGCTCGCAACTTGTGAATTATATAATGGGACGTTAATTGATTAGCTTATTCATTTGTTGCACAGTTATGGAAGGCTGGTAAAACGAAGAAACAACAATCCAATCAGCAATCCAACTTGGATATATACCACACGATCGTTTCCGGTACTTTTAATATTAATTATAATATTTTGTGTCATGGGTATATTTATCAAATAATTATTAAAACATATCACTATTATAATGAGTAATAAAAATGCCAGCTATCACACTGTAGTATGCTTCGCTTTTCATGTCAACGCCGGCGTAAAGGTAAGTTTATCATTAAAGTTACCACGAAACAATCCTTCCTCTCCCGCCATTTTAAGATCTAGCTATACGTATAAGTAGTTTATATTTATCAATTAACTAATCAATGTAGCACGCAGATATAAGTTGTTGACAAATACTCCACGTAGATATTAATTACTTAGCACGCTGAAATTTTTATATAATTTATTAGGATTTAATTTAGGATGAAATATTTTCTTCAACAGAAAGATCTTCTGCAATGGCCTTAAGCGAATTTCTTAAAAAACTATTTTATATAAAGTAAGAATGTGCAAAGTTACTTGAATAGAGACGAAACATAATTATGTTATTTTTAAGAGTATAAATTAATATTTTCTGTAATGTAAAATATGGCAGTAAATAGTCAGGATAACTTTTTATCGTTGAGCCATTGTATAACAGATATTGTATATAGAAAATTAACGTGTGAATATGGTACTCAGATGCCGAGCACCCATTGCGTCACTGGACTGTATGGACGACTTCAGCACTCACTCGGCTCTGCACTTATTTCAGCCAGGTATTCTAATTATTATTGATAGCAAACATCAGACGCCTTCCAAAAAATATAGGCAAAAGTTATAGCTAAGGTGAAAAATACCTCAGGTATAAATGATGTATTTCCTTCACAATTCATTAAGTTCCTATGGTTTAGTGATACATCTTGTAGTACTATGAATAATTTAAACAAAACGATTCGTTTTCTTTATACTTCGGCACAATGCCAGTTAAAAATTTAATGTAAACCTAGTTAAATAATAAAATATGTTGTAACTCTAACAGCTAGCTGGAACAATATGTCTCGTCATGCATCGGTATACATGGGTAACCACGCAAGTATGCCATCATCAGTTACTCCAGGACTTCGTTACAAAAACTTGGGCAAGTCAGGTCTGCGGGTGCCCAATATCGGCCTCGGCCTGTGGACTATGCTTAACGAAGACGTTGCTGAAGACCTTGTCATGACAGCTCTTGATAGTGGCATTAATTTGTTTGATTTGTCGGAAGCACATTACGGTAAATCTCGTTTAAAAACATAATTGACCTTACAATTTTTAATCAAACAAAACGAAATTTTGAACCTTAACTCATTTGCTTTCATGTTTTTATAAATATTTTGCAATTTGATTTCAGCCCAAGGCGAAGTAGATTTGGGAAGAATTCTGAAAAAGAGGAACGTGAAACGATCCAGCGTCATTATTACAATAAAGGTTTATTGGAGTACGAAGTGAGTCATTGTTTTTTCTACACGTTTATAAAAGAAACACAGGGGACAACACAACTGTAGGTACCTATTTATTTTAGATCTGACGAACGAGGTCAGTCTCGAAAGCACATTATAGAGAGTGTAAAGTCGTCTCTTGCGAAACTACAACTGGAGTATATAGACGTTATCCTTCTACATAAAGTGGACCACGTTTGTCCAATGGAAGGTATGACAGGGACATCCGTTAAATATGGACGAACCATATTGACCGTAATGACTGAACTTTTTCCGTACAGAATTGGTGCGAACCATGAACTACCTCGTGAATCAGGGTTATGCGATGTACTGGGGGACAGCGCGCTGGACGCCATCTGAGGTATTCTGAGGTTTCGTTAATTTGTTGTCTTGAATTGTAGTAAGAAGTCAGATATGTATTATATCTATTTTGGGATCCCTATTATTTATTCTCTATTCAGCAGACGTAAATTGTCACTATCATTTATACGCTGATGACTAGCAAATATATCTTTCTATTGATAGGGCTTGTGTCAATGACTGCACCCGAAAAATAAATAAGGACTGGAGGAGCGCATTGCTGTTTGGTCCCATAGAAACGCACTCCTCTTAAATCCAACAATGTCCAAATTTCTTATGGTCGGCACCAGAAAGCAAATGTCTGATCTCGCGAGACTAAGTACCACTCTTCTAGTTAATAATTCGCCAATAGCTCAGGTCCCAATGGCTAGAAATCTGGGTGTTGAATTGGTAGTCATTGGTTCGAAGATTATGCCACTAATATTAGGTAGTTCGTTATTGCTTTTAACGTCTCAAGGTTTTATACAATATACGACCTTTCTTAAGTGTCGATCTTTGTATTAGACTTAGTGACTAATATGACTCTTCCGGTGAACGGGCCCTGTCTAACTGCTAAAGCATTTAGACAGGTTGATCCAGAGGGTACAAAATGCATGCGCCCGGGTTTGTGTTACCATGCAACCTCGCTCACATGTCCATATTTACACCATATTGGACCAACTTAAACTTTCGGTAAATACTGAACAACCTGAGTATTTGTACTTTTTATTTACTTTACACTATATGTGTGATGATGATGTGGTCTCTGGCAGAATGACCAGCGATGTGGAACATTCTGCTCCTCAGAATAATGCTGAGCCAGGGCCAATTACCACAGCACACACGCATTACATACTTGAGACGAATCGAATGGGAAAAGGAAAAACAAATGAAATATCTTTTATTTAATTTTTTCTCTTTGATTATTGTTATTTTGTGTTGCTGTGTGTGTGTGTTTGTGTGTAATAAATGATATGTCTATGTCTATGTCTAGATTTGTTAAGGAAAAGAAGAAGATCAGTTGATGTTCTCTTTCTCAGATAATGGACGCGTACTCGAAGTGCCGGGCTTTCAATTGTTGCACGCCAGTTGTGGAGCAAACTGAGTACCATATGTTTTGCCGTGACAAGACCGAACTATACATGCCCGAGCTGTATCATAAAATTGGAGTGGGTGAGTTAAACGATGGCATTTTAGGTAGAGGTATCAATTTTGATTCCAGATATATATATCAGATATGACCTTGACAATATAGGCACTATGGTGTGGTCTGCACTCACTACAGACAAGGGTATGAGTCACGAGGAGTTAACAGGACTATTTGCCAAGTCTCGATTTAACCGGAAATACAGCACCTTCAGCTGGTGGGAAGAAGAACTGGCTGGCACTGATGTAAGTAAAGTGCGTAATACTGATCTTAATAAGGGTATTATTATATAGGTAAGCGATTCAATAAAGTATTTTTAAGGAACCTGAAAACAAGGAATCTTCAACAACAGAAGAATTACGTAGTTACAAGGAAAAACTGCAAGCTTTATCAGACCTAGCAAACGCCTTAAGTAAGTATATATGATTCATCGCTATCGACGCTTGTATTTCCTAAACCTTGTTGTTCTATTATCTTTTCAGACTGTTCTATACGTCAATTATCTTTAGCTTGGTCTCTAAAAAATGAAAACGTAAACTGTTTACTTCTTGGAGCCACAAGTGTTGAGCAATTCAAAGAGAACATACATGCTCTGCAGGTACATTACTCATTAACATATTTTTAACTCTTGAACTGTGTCGCACACGATAACGTTGATCAAACCCAACAATGTTTCTGTGACACTACATAATATTAAATTATATTAATAAATAAAAGATATTAAACATTCAGATCGTACCACAATTGTCTCCTGCCGTGATAGTGGATATCGAGAGGATTCTTGCGAACAAACCTCAGCGCCCACCAATGATTTCCACATTGGCCATGAGAAATCTACAGAATGCTAAACCAGATTCTGTGTAAGTTAGTTTACATTTAAGTAATAAAAATACATTATATCTTATTGCTAAAATTAACGTTTGCATATGCAGTGATGGTGCGGAGACACCAAAAGAAGAGGACGTAGAAGCCAACGTTGCTAGCCCTGAGAAGGAGGCAGACGTAAAGGGTTGTGCGGTTCAATGATCCTGGTGGAAAGGAAGCTCCGACATGGCTTCCAAGTCTAGTAAATCTAAGGTCAGCTTTAGACTGAATTTTTAACAGTTCAGAACTCTCTTTATAATCCATAAGTTAATAATACTAGACTGCTCCTTAATATTACAGGACTCGCTGCTGAAGGACACAAAGCCAAAGTTCTTTTTAAATAATGCCGGTGAGGTTATCCGGCGCGTGGAACAGGATGGTGTGACCTCAGATACAGTAGTGTCTGTATCTTCCTTGAAGGGCAAGCAGCCGGCTTCGGGAGGCAGCAAGGTAAAGAAGTCTAAGTCGGATTCGTCCCGGTCTCGCTCTGCTTCGCTGCAGCGCTCCTCGTCAGGGCAGCTGTCCGGCTCCCGAGATCGCAAGATGTCAAGATTTAATCTGGGATCACCTGCTGACGTGTGATTAGAAAATATCAATTTGGAGCTGGGGTTGAATTTTTATTATTATTAGGGGTAACTTTTAGTTGCTTGGTATTCACGAAGGTGCCATAATATGAAAAAGTAACTATTAAGACTAAAGATGGAAAGTTAAATATTGCTTTAGTATTATTAAGGTAATTAAGCAAATTAAAAAAGTATTTTTATGTTGGCGCTTGTAAGTCTTCCTTAAACAAACCCGGTTTTCTCTCTTATCTTAGTGAAAAAGCAATATTGAGAAAGAATTTACTTAAGGAAAGAAGATTGAGTCGATCTGGAGATATTTCAGTTAACACATACAGTTTCACACCTATCTTTACCTACAACTTGGTAAGATTTTTCATCATGTCTTCTCTGATTGACTGCACTCCTTACATTACCTAAACTGTCTCCCACACAAAATTGTTGAAAACGAGTGCCTTGTACAGATGGAGTGGGAATAATATTATAAGTAGTTTATAAAAACTCATTTAATTAATATTTTTATATTTTGATGTAAATGCTAAATTGTTGCTTCCAATAAAGATTGTAATTAAGTATTTTGGTCAGTTAACATAGCCTAAAGTAGCTTCGTAATACTATAATCTATTACACAACAAACACAAAGAACCTAAATACTCATATATTATTGAAGTATATTCATATCTAAGTTATGTATATTCCTATAACATTACAATATTTCCAAATACTACGAGCTACCAGGCGATGGTTTAATCTTCTTGTGAAATAGACTGTAATATATCTAACTTTTTTTCGTGCTGTAGTGCAATTACCTGTCTACACATCAATACATACACAATAGAAGGTTATATAAAATTTAGAATAACAGATATATATAATATATTGTTTTTGATATCGGATATATATGATAATATATTGGAAACTATTATACATTTACAATAAAACTCTTTATCATAAATAAAAATTGCTAATATTTCACATAAAATATTATTTTGCTATTAGCTTAGCAAAAGCCACGCCAGTATATAATGTTCATAATGTTTGTCACATTGACCCTAGGCCCCAATTGTAAACTTTACACTGGTTCCGAAATCTAATAAAGCATACAATATTAAATTGCATTTTATATTATATTCCATATAGAAAGTTATATTGCATGTAGAAAGTTTAGGACTTGGGTCACAGAGGTCCTTCTAAAAAATCCTTCACTGGATCACAGCTATGTATTGAAAAATCGCTTCCTGAGAACTGTTACAAAGTAAGGCACCATTAACTGCCTTGATCTAGCGTGTTACGACAGCTTGTAGAAACTCAATTAGTTCATCACTGCTATGGACTTGAATCTCGACAGCAAATACTCTCTTACAATCTCATTGTGTTGCTAGCACAGCACAATCTGCCATATCCAAAGGATGTGCAGGATCTATAAATGGTGGCTTGTATTACATTATTATCAGACTAGCTGATACGCGGTGCGCCGGGCCTACGAGGAGGAGCTGGGGAAAGGTAGCATATACTAAAAAAGGAGAGAATTTCGCATATTTTACCGGTATTCCCAATACCGGTAAAATATCAAATACTTGCTTAAACACATTCCGTTTTCGGCATGACTTTTGTCGGTTCTCCGTGTGGGCCGGCCGAACGCCCGCGACTTTAGGGTTAAAGGGTTCGAAGCCATTTCTCCTAGAAAGGATCGAAATCTGTCATTGCAAATCCGATTGAAAGATAAAATGGTTTCAAAATATCAGTTAAGTGCCAACAACAACAATTCCACTCTCGGTAATATCTAAATAGAAAATTAACAAAAAATTAATTACTAAAAGTGTCAAAGTTTTTGATCAGATTCGGAACAAATTTCCAAGTATGTAGATTTACGGGTCGGTAAATGGATTCAATTTTCAGCTTTGGTTCAGACCTGGATAGTTTAGACCCATGACTTGGTAAGATTGTTCCTTAACTCGATTTGAAGTCTATACGAAAACACCAAAAAATGCAATGTTCTCTTGTGGTGTATCTCTGTGTTGTTTAAAAAATAGGTTTAAACTTGTTTTGAAGAAATAGTCGTCACGAACACTTTAAGTCGCTTTATCCTGAGTGGTAAATGGTACTCTTCACCAAGTAAATGGCATATATATTGCGGTTACTAGTATATTATCCCGTTATTGGGGAATAAGTTTTCTTGAAGAGGGCATCATTAGCCTGTTGAATCAAACGTTGTGTGGCCACGGGCACGGTCAGTCATGGATGTGGTATATTTCAACTGGCTGGATTATCTCGTTTTTGGCGCGATGTTGGCCCTGTCAGCATTCATCGGTATATATTTTGCTTTCTTCGCTAAACGGAAACAGAATACTACCTCCGAATACCTAATGGGCGGGAAGACTATGGGGATGTTTCCTATATCCATGTCATTAATAGCTAGGTAAGACTTTAACTTGACTTATGAGTGCTTTAAATATCTAGAACATGAGGCTTGGTTTAATTTAATTTCTCAGGTAAGCAAGTACCGAAGGGCTACCCAAAGACGACACTGACTTAGCTTTAAAATCTTGTATAGGAAAATAATAATGTAAAAACTGCTGAAGAAAACTTTTTTTTATTGGTATTATATATGATATGTTTGCATGCGATTTGATATAACTGAACAGCTTTTGGAAGTTTGTACTTCATCGCGTGGAGTTTAATCGTTAAATACGATTTATACATATAACTCTATCGGATCAAGAAGGAAATAAGTTTAGTCAAAAGCTCAGATACTAAATAAGAAACAAAAAGCCATTAAAATTATTTTATTAACTCATCTGGTAACTATAAAAATGAAGAGTAACTAGCTTTTTTATTACAACTAATCGAACTTATAATAAATAATTAATAATAATCAAATTTTCTAATTCAACCCTCTTACTTGTATGCAGTTGAAAGAAGATAATAAATATATAATTCTTACTTTTTTTAATGTATACAGTACCTATACGTATAGAGCCATATTTTTATTTAATAGTACTATAGTTATAGGTCGAGACAACAGAATTATTTTCAGAAGGCTTTTATTCCGACACATTGTTTTTTATTGCATTATTTTAGCAAATGCCTCTCCCGGCGTCGTTTACCCCGCAGTTTTGGCTCCACGCGCTTTCAGCTGTTCTGTTAAAGCGGTAGTGACATGACGACGATTCTTATATCCATTATGAACTGATCATAAAACGTTACAAACAAGTAGTCACAGAATGCTGACATTAGTTATTTTTCGTTGTCATTTAAGTCACGAATAAGAATAATAAGAGTCAACAATTTTATATTTAAGTCACGAACGTAGCCCGCAAGTGCAGGTTTTGTTGTATGTTGAATTATTTTATAATATGCCTATGATTATGTCAAAACCAAACCTTTAAGCCTTTAATATGTATATTAAACTGACTGGTTGTAGAAAGTGATTCTAAAGTTTCCTCTAGATTCAGACACAGTTTGGCCTCGAAGCGAGTAGTAGTAGTTGCAAGTAGACGGTGTGAGGAATTGAGACTCAATTGTAGGAGCTATTAATATAGACATCCGACTGGGGACCACAATTGGTCACGTTGCTCAATCCGCCTGCCTACACAGCATGGCTTAGCTAATAATAGAATCGTATTTTTAGATAATTGAGACGTGCAAAAAGTATTTTTTTATATAAAACAAATTGGTCAACCTTAATGTTATCTATATAATATTAGGAACTACAAAAAATCTAATATCCTCATGTTAGGATTTATACATATAAGTTGTGGGCCGATATTCGGTATACGCATCGGAGCTGGGAACGCATCCCTTCGGAGTTACGAGTAGCACAAACCTTTATATATTTTTTTCAGTTATGTATCGGGCATATCATTACTCGGTCTGCCAGCGGAGATGTATACCTATGGCACGCAACTTTGGGCCATTGTATTATCTGAGTGGATAGTGTCAGTAACCATAGCAATCGTCTACTTACCAGTATTCTATAACTTACAAATAACGTCTACCTATGAGGTAAGTTCCGGAGTGGCTGTCAATTTTAAGTTCTTTATTAGTTTTGCTACACAATGTAATTGTAACACATACGCACTCCTTTATCGATAATCAATTTTGTGTTGATAAATTACTAGAGAGAACTGTTTTGTAGTAAAAGTAAATTGTTTACTGGCTTAATTGTTTTTTTTTGGATTGGACAATTTGATTGCAGTACTTGCGTCTCCGATTTAACCAGAATGTGCAGTTGTTGGGTTCAATAATATTTATTATAAAAATGTTACTCTACATACCGATCGTCATATATGTGCCAGCACTCGCTTTTAATCAAGGTAAGTCTAGATTTAGACCCACCGCCCATTGCTTTCCATTGAGGATAAATACGCCTAGAGGCTTGCCACTGCGTTTCAAACCCTTAAGAATATGGTTCAGCCCTTCCAGTATAGTTATCACTTAGAATTACTAGTTTAGAGGGTTTACAAAGTGGTTACATATATCTACAAGTTCATTACGTAGTCTGTGAAAAATTAATGATAAACTTATATTTCTTACAGTAACGGGTATTAATCTACACTTGATAACACCAATCGTGTGCCTTGTGTGCATCTTCTACACTACATTAGTAAGTTTTTTTTGTTAAAAATCTTTTGGGCTAAGATCAAAAGCTAAATAACTTTTCCATCCTTCAGAATCCGATAAAAATTAGATAAACATGATAGTAATTTTCTTATGAAATCTCACTTCGTCCCTTTTATGTTATAATTAACTCTTATGTATATTATTTTTTTAAGGGTCGTGTAAAACTTACTTTATTTGTATAATAGTCATAGGACAGGAAGCAAACAAAGTTTTATAAAAGCAAGTAGTTTATCTGTGAACGACAACTCTGAGCCTGACATATGTCATCTACTCTCTTTAATCGGCAGCTCATGTCTGAGCGCCGGTCAGCAACGAAGCATCGAGAGTGGACTATGTGCTTCCATCGGTTTCTGTCCAGCGCTTCTTAATTCCAGGAATGTTGCAAGTGGCTCATGGAAGCTTACTGGCTCGATCCACTAACATCAGTTTAGTTTTTGTTCTGTTCACTGGGCCGGCGAGGCCTATGTTCCTACTTTTTAGCTCGAGTCTTTGGAACAGTTCTTCCATGTATTTTGCCAGAACAACTGTGTCTTCGGCATTCCGTAAGTTTGCTATTCTCTTTCTGCCTACTGGAAAAACCTTCACCCAATTCTTCTCACATTGGAGTATTCAGTGCCCATCCTGATGATGGAACGGTTTTCGATGTACAAATTCTGTATTAAAGCTACTAGGTGTTCAGGAACTCCCATCTCAAGTAGAACCTTCACAGACATAATACGTCTGAGTAGAACAGTGTATCATTTATAACCTTGATTACGACGTTTATCAACTTACTGTATGGCGACATATACAATACAGATGTAGGTTTGATTACAGTACATGTGAGGCGTCTTTTATCTATAACAATATGTTGAACGAAAAATATTTGGACAAAAATAACACTTGATAATACTCAGGGCGGCATCAAAGCAGTTGTATGGACGGATACCCTTCAAACCATATTGATGTACTTTGGAGTCATCTTCATCGTGGTATATGGGACGTGGCGATTAGGAGGTGTAGGAGAGGTGATGAGAATTAATGAGGAGGGAGATCGTTTGGAATTCTTTAAGTTAGTAGTTATGTGATTTTTTTTAATCTTATCATAGCTTGTAACCAATAACAAACGTTTTTAACTATTATTCAAAAAATAAATTTATAAAGGGTTTGAGTTTTAGAGCTTTTTAAACAAAGTTATTCATTTAGGACACCGTTGTTTTAATTTAAAAGTTAAAATGTATATATAACTATATATATATGTAACTAATCATATTAATTATTCCTTTTCTTTGTCATGAGTACAAAATTTTATAAAAAACTAAATATACTTTTTGATCAATAAAATTTATTTCAATGGAAAATGTATTTCCGAAAACATTATTAATAAAATAGATGCCGACGTTTTTATTTCAGGCTTACAAGAAATTATTGACTTTCAGTATGGACCCGAACCCAACAATTCGACACACCTTCTGGACTACAGTTATTGGAAACTACTTCAGTTGGCTAGCATCCTGCTCCGTCAATCAGGCCATGGTGCAGAGATGTCTCGCCCTTCCTTCGCTGAAGAAAGCACGCATGTATATACTTTCCATAACCTTTATAAATGCAAACCATCTCTGTATTACTTGGACGGGTTTTGCCAAAAGTTCGGAATTAGAAGGTCTTTACATTTGAAGGATCTGAAAGCATAAACTAAAAAGAAAACGCGTAAAGATGAGAAACGTGAATAATTGTTGAATTCTAGAACGATCCTGATAATGGCGGTGGGTATTTACGTGATCGTCTCCCTCTGCTGCTACACGGGTCTCGTAGTGTATGCTACGTTTGCCTCTTGTGACCCACTGACAACTGGCGCCATCCGCAAGAGTGACCAGCTTCTCCCCTACTTGGTGATGACCATCACTGGATCCATTCCTGCCCTCCCCGGGATCTTCATGAGCGGCGTGTTTAGTGCAGCCTTGAGGTTACATATCATTCTTAATTAATATGTATTGATTCGTTATTTATAAAATACTATTGATATAGAAAAGATGGCCATGTACTGAAAAATTCTTTCAGCGAAATACCCACGTGCACATAGCTTCTGTTGGCGTTATCGAACTTTCTATCTATTTAATTTTTAATATATTTAAGATAAATACATTAACTTCATTGAATCTCGGTTCTTTAATTTAAAGTACACTATTTAGAAAAGTGTACTATGTTATATTAGCAATCGCTAATGAATTACTTAGAAGTGAAACCTATTTTCTTCCGTCTCATACGAAGGTTTTGTGTTTAATTGAATATTATTTTGAAAATTATTCCAGTACAATGTCGACCGGTCTCAATTCCATGTGTGGTGTCATATTTGAAGACCTGATCAGACCGGCGTATAACAAACCAATTTCGGAAAAAACTGCAAGTTTTATAATGAAAATAATTGTTGTTATCATAGGTAAGTAGTAAAAAGCTATATATTAAGGTTTCATAATCAAGCAAGACTGAGGGTCTCAATCTGTTAAAAATAGTAAACATAGTTTACTGACACACAGATTATCTCAGAAACGAAAATATATCTTGTCATTAGGCCTACTCTTCCATAGTTTGTAATTGATTATCAATTACGGAGCGCCCGCGCCGACGCTGATGACATATCGACGGCAGATGACATCATCGCCGTCGCCATGGTTACCTGGCCGCGCCTGGCCCGCGACAGACGCGAGTGGAACCTGATGGAGGAGGCCTATGTCCAACTGTGGACAAACCAAAACTTAACTAAATAAAACGTCCCTAAATTTTAAAGTTTTTTTGGAAATAATGACTATTATTATTATTATTATCAATTACACGTTTTTGTCTTGACTACAGGGAAAGAGAGAGAAGGATGTTTGGCTACATACTTATGAAATTTGCACAAACAAAACAGTTAGATAATTCTAGTATTACATTATTATTGGAAGTAAAAAGGTAAAATTATAAAATTAATTTTTATCAATTTTTTTCTTTTCAGGAGCAACGTGTGTGGCTTTAGTATTACTCGTGGAACACATGGGTGCTCTCATCCAAGCCGGGAAAAGTCTTGCTGGCATCACGGCCGGAAGCCTGCTTGGTCTCTTTACGATGGGTCTCTTTATGCCTTGGATTAATGCCACTGTAATTACACTTGAATTAACTTAAATCTCCACTAAATTACATTGGGTTAAATTAAAATCAAAACAAATGGCGATGGTATATAAGTTATAAAATACAAAGGCTTTCTTTTTAATGATAATATTAATAATCTCCAAATATTGTTTTTATACACCAGGGTGCGCTAGCAGGAGGCACCACATCCACTCTCCTGGTTGGTTGGATGTCACTAGGAACACAGGCGGCGATGTTACGAGGTGAAATCGTTTTCGTTCCTAAACCAGTCAGTGTGGCCGGATGTCCGGGAAATATTACCTTTCCTACGATAACGTCACAAAATAATGTTGAATTTGACAGGTATTTAATCCACCACTCTCTCTCCACCCTCTTTCGGTTTTTTTCATTGGTATCGAATATATTATTTAGAAGTAAAGGTTTTACTATAAGGTCGTCGGACCTCGGGACAGAATGCCACGTTCGACTCTTTTACTCGATACCTGAGCTTTTAAAGCACTTTCTGCCGTGCTGCTGCCGCCGTGTACCATCTTTGTGGAGCCAGAGGATAGGAGGGACCTCCTGTCCTGTATCTGGCATTACAATTAGTGTCCATTGATGGCGCTTAGCACTTTATTAAAATCGCCTGCTTGTTTGTCCTCTGCCCAAAAACGTTGACGCTTCATTCCAAGGTACCTTGGACTTCGAAATTAATTAATGTCACTTACATTTGATGAACTGTTACCAAATAGTTATGTTTTGCAGATCCGGAACATTTTTCTTGTATAGGATAAGTTATTTCTACTATACTTTAATTGGAATGTTGGTTTGTGTCATCACTGGGAGCATTGTGTCGTTCTTCACTGAGCCAAACGACCCTGCTATGGTAAGTATTATTAGTTAAGGTACTAATTGGTTAAAAAGTTTTTACTTTTCTATATTAACAATGAACTCGTAAACCTAATTACAGGTCCATAGAGATCTTTTAACGCCGGTGATACACCGCTTTTTGCCACTGCAAAGCCCTCAATGTATCAGACCGAGGCTTACGCAACATGACATAGAGTTACACGCCAGAGAAATGGAGGAGTTGTGTGCACAAGCTGCCTTCATGGTCAGTTTCTAGTTACACAGCTTATGTTAACAGCATTGAGGTTGTTTCTTGGCTATGAGGTTTTATTTATACACTTATGACAATTGACAAAGTCAAAATTATTTCTATTTTTTCTGTTTTTCTTCTTTTTTATAAAATCTAATATTTTTTTTATTTCAGAAAGAAAAACGTGATGGTATCGATGATTTACAAAAACAAAAATCAACCCTTGGACAATAACTTCATTGCATAATTTTCATCTTTTTTATCCTAAAACCTATTTTAAAAACAAGTTTCCCTTAACTTTAAGAAAAAATTAAAGAGAATGTAAATAAATTGTATGTTGTAACACTAATACTGCCCGACGCTGAAATGTGCGTATGTATTCTATTATTACTTAAGTAATTTTAGTATATTTATGGTGTTAAAATAATATTTTATTTTTACTCCCTTTGCCAATAGTACAAAAGCTTCGCTGCACATGATCCAAATCAAGATTTTGATAACGATCAAAAATAAAAGATATATCAAGTGTTTATCTCATTATAATGGAAAATAAATATGTGTTGGTAATATATTATCAGAAAATCAGGAATCTAATTTATATGATTTTGTCCCATTCGGTGTCGAGAGCCTTGGTCCGTGGGGTCCTAGCGCGTTAAGGCTTTTTAGGGAATTATCAAAAAGGTTAGTCGACATCACAGGAGAACGAAGAGCTGGTAGCTACCTCGCACAAAGAATTAGTCTGGCTATTCCAAGGGGGAACGCTGCCAGTATCTTCGGAACCTTGCCTAAAGGGACTCCTTTTAATAATATTTTTTAATAATTAAATTTTAAGGTTAGTTATTAGATATAGTTTTATGTATTATGTTATTTATATTTACATGTACGATTGCAGAAATGTAATAAAAAAATCTTGAACATATCTATATCTTTATTTACTAGTAAAATCTGCAATATAATAAGAACAATTGACATTTTATTTACAAAAATCCTAAATATTCACAGTTTAAATATAAATGATGCTATTTTCGGGGTACATTATTATCGTAACTAATATTACTATGTTGAAATTTTTAATAGCATACGGAAGCTCCAAATTATGTTTGTATTTTATCTACATTAAAAGAACGTTGGACCAAGGCGAAATAAAAGGTTATTGCAAATACATCTCTCCAACATCGACTTAGTTGGAGACATTTCCGTATTTTTTTACAATACACGTTTTTGTGTTATTTATTTTTTACCACTAAATGAATATATTATATTACCAATATAGTAAATGTTTTTATACTTGAACTTACGACAAATCGTTTGACAAATGAATTCGTATATAAACTATTTTTGAAGGCGTATTTTCGTAATATTTCATAAACTGTTTGAGTTTTTTAACTACTATAAACAGTAGCAACTTTGATAAAAAAATAAAAATGTACTTAAAATCTTTTCTTGGGATTTAAATGAGTATATATAACTGTACCTTACTTATCAGTACTTAAAAATAAACACATATTTAAAGAGAACGGTATGAAATAAAATTTTCTATTTATATATCAATTACTATTTTAATATTATACAGATGAGGTCTAAGATGTTTTCTTAACTACAACTTCAAAAAGGAATAAATCGCGCATAACATATATTCTCTATACTCAATATAAAGTCGCTTTAATTTCTTTCGCTAAAGTATTTTTTCATTTCTAAAGAAATTGTTCACACTAAAAATGTTACATAAAGTAAACAGCTTTTCTGGGATCAAGAATTTATTAAAAAAAGCTTTGAGGGACCTCACTTATGTAGCACCGAGTGGAGGTGACTTCTAAAGACATCGAATACAGTCATTACTTTACATGACTACTAGGGTTGCCAATTAATTTAGAAATTTCTTAAATATGTTAAGCAGTAACAAACTCGTACATCTAATGCTTTTATAAATCTTTGTTTTCAAATTAATTTTTAAGTTACTAACTGACAACCCAAGTAATACACTTCACACTGGTCAAGCGATTTATCCATAAAGTTCTTTTAATAGTTAAGATTTTAATTCACTTCTCCTGCAAGTGCGCACATTCACAGGGAAGAATACGTTTAACTCAATCAAGGTTGCCAGAACCAAAAACATCGCGTACATTCCCAGGCACGCTCGCCCCACGGCTCTATCCAGCTTGAAGTTGTTGAACCAAAACGTCAAATACAACAGTAGAAGAGTTGACAATAGTGATATCGCCGAGTATTCCAATCCCATGGAGTTTATCTTCACCTATTAAAAGAAGTGTATTTTTACTTTGACGAAAAATTAACTGCATAAAAATCTCCCAATTTGCTAGCAATATTTCTTTTTACTGTTTAAATAAATAATTAATAGTTAACGAAAGGACAATGAATATATTAAGAGTCTGGGTCAAATTTCGCACGGCAGCGCAACAATCGCAAAGCATTAAAAAAATCGCATTATTTACAATATCAGGGAAAAAGTCTAACCCAGTAATTGCCAGGTTCTGCTGGTGTCAGGGACGCCTTTATGAGCCAAGGCAGGCCAAGACATAATAGGATATCAAACGTATTTGATCCAATTGAATTGCTGATTCCCATTGATCCATGTCCTAAATGAAAGAAATATATATATATTTAATAACGTTGGTAGCAGTATTCAAACGTGTAGTTCGGCACGGTATTGTAACTGACTGAGGTAACTTTCATTACATAGGTAATATTCATATAAATGATAATATGAACACATTAATTTCGCTTTTACTCTATTAGATATTACTTCCACTAAAACACAACACTACCATAGAAAACATGTTAAATATTATTGTGTTTTGGCGTTATAGCCACCCAAACAAAAACCCAAAAAATCTTGATCGTTTCAAAAGTAGTCATCTCTATGAATAGTTAAACTGCAATATCCTTCCACTTGAACAAGCGGAAGAAGTATTCTTAAATTGAGAATGCGTAGTAAAGGAACAATAAAACAGAGTCATCAACCTTGTTTAGCTACTATAACGCTAGAAACTGCTTCTGGAACTGAAGTACCGGCGGCTAAAAATGTTATCCCCATCACTGAATCTGGTATCATTAGGGTGTCACCTGAAAATATAATTAGTTAATTTCTGATTAAAATATGTTTTTCAACTGCTGCACCGAATATTATTATATTATAATCTTGTGAAAGAGCAAACAATAATATGTAAACGCTGCCAGTATCTTCGGAACCTTGCCTAAAGGGACTCTTTTAATATAAAATGGGACTTTAAAAAGTTATATGTAAACAATATTGAAAAATATTAGTGATATTAAAGTTACCTGAGGCTTGACAATGTTAAAGTTCTGTATTTATATTGCATGTAATCAATACGGGATTTAAAATACAACCGTTTCGGATTGACTTCAAAAACCGACATTTCATATACGTACCGATAATAGTAATCATCCAAGCGACAATATATGAAAGAGATCCGATCCAAACTATGCACATAAGAAATGTCAAAGGAAACCAATTTTTGAATTTTGGTTTCTCGCAATCAGGTATTGTAAATAGAAATACTAAATGAATGGGCCAGGTAATGATCCAAGTTGCCTGAAACCAATCAAAGTTATGTAAGTAGGATGGAAAAAAATATTTATTCCTGGCACTATATGCAGATTGATACGACAATGCGTTGATTGAACGAATGTAGTTTCACAGTTTCTGTACTACTACTTAACGACCGCTATAGACTGTTTTTTAAAATTGATCTAAATTTTCTTGATCATCAGGTACTTTACGCTCAAAACTGTTTCCGCCGAACGGAGTATGAACCGTCATTGTACGGAAAATATAAATGATCTTAGCTTCAATTTACCTTTGTAAGTTTACTTCTACCGGTCGGCCACTTCCAAAGCGAATGCTCATATTCATCTAGCACTTCCTTATTAGTGTCAACATTTTGATTAACTTCATCTGAGTGAACAATTTCCATATCAAGAACATTGACGCTTGTATCTTCATTTGTCTTGACCTCTTGCTCTTTGCTTATTTTTCCTTTATCTCCAGTCTCAGGAATTATTGCCCCAGCTTTAATGTTTCCATTATGTTGATGATGATCAATGTTTTCGTGCTTGTTACTGGATTTATCCTTTCCATCTGAATAAAATACGTTTCTTTAAAATCATGTAGTTTTGTGTCTGTAAAAATGTAAATGTATGTTAACAAACCTATCTCAACTTGAGCATTGTCTTCTTTTTCTTCGTCTCTTTTTATCATGTTTGATACGCATTTCCAGCTTTCTGCAAAAATATTTCAATTGTTATTGCTGTGAAAAATATGTATCGTGCACATAATGATCTCGAGAACAAATAAAGGAATTTTTATATCTTACTTTTAGCAAAATTCTGTATGGATTTGTCGTAGTACATTATGCAGATATAAACTCCATACAAAAGTACGAGTAGAAACGCTTCGTACCACATGACGTATTCATCGTGCATGATACAGATAAGTATTGAAACTGTGATACCGTAAGCCAAACAATCTCGTGTTAAGGGCCACCAATCTAATGGTACCACCTGTAATTTATAGAAAAATTATACAAATGTATAATGCAGTTAATACAGTAAAATAATTAGTATATTTTAGGCATACAGTAAAATATAAGAAATAAATAGTACTTACTATATACGTATGCCTACGCAATCTAAACTAAAAAAATAATACGAATAATAAAAAAAAAATACCATTCCTGCTCCTATACCGCAGCAAGCTGCAACGGCCAGGATGTTAAAAACGGCAGATCCAACGATAGTACCGACCCCGATGTCTCCTTCTGTGATGAACGTCCCTATCACGTTCACAAAGAGCTCCGGGGCCGATGTTGCGGCTGCCATGAATGTGGCACCGGCTACGTCGTTGGTCATATTCAGAGCTAAAACGTAATACATTGAATTATACAAAGCGTTTTGAGTTATTGCAACAATTTTCATTTACATCTTAAACAGGTAAATCTAATAAGAGTGAGCAACTTGTCTGGCTGCTTGTAACTGTGAACATATAAGTTTGTAAATTTATAAATTCTTACCAGTGCATATTCTATCGACGGCTGGCACAAAAAATTTTTCGCACACCACGGCCAGTGCCAGGAATAAATATATGGATATAAGTGCATGGATGACGATAGCTCCATGTTGCCTTTGAAGTTCTGTGAAGAGGCCAGAAGGGAAGTCGTCTATCGCTGGCGGAGTGCAATTCCGGATATAACTTTCTGAAAATGTATTGCTTTATTCTCTACATGTTCAGAAAATGTAACAAATTATAGCCGTAACAGGCCCATACAATCCCCCCCAGGATCCAAACAATCCTATTTTATTCTAAGCTTATGTTTCATTGTTATTCGCTCATGTTAACAATTGATCAAATGAGTGTGAAAAGACAGCGACGCTATTTAGGTGTGACGAGTACATGTTAAAACATTTGCTTATGAAACGCAAATATATGTAAATTGATTATTTATTACTTTGGAAACATTTCATGTTTCGTGATCAACTGCGATAAAGATCTATTTGCAAATTACTAAACCATAGGAAATAAATACATATTTTTTATGATTTAATGTCTTTTACTGATCCAGTAAGTAATAAGTTAAAAATGAAAATGAAAGTAGACAAATTAGTTCATAGTTGAGATGGAAATGTTTTTCAAGTCTTCGACTTCGTCTTAGCTCATGAGGTTATTTAAATTTAATAAATAAAATAATTCGACTAATGGGACCAAACAGTGTATACATGATACTGATTATAAAAAAAATGATAATATTTTCCAGGAAATCCATCACTCGTGTATCGTGCTGTGTTTATGGTTACAGACCGACGGTTTTATGCCGCTTATAATTATATGCATGACGTTTATTGATACACAAGATAATTTTTCTTTATAGGTACTTTTTTAAAAATCTGTTTCTATAAAAAATGTTCGGTTATTACCAACATTAGATGCAAATATGGAAGTACCAAGTTATATTTTCACACTTATAGAAGCAAAAACTCTTTGCTGTGTCTTTTAAATAGAGTGCGTACTCTAGTCTTGTATAATGAAAATAGAAATTTTCGTCCCTAACGTTGATGAACCAAGTAGCCACAGACATAGAGTTGCAGTTGTTAAAGAAACGTGCTTCGTTAAGTTGATACATCTATCGAACGTCGATCGGCATATATCCTAGGTCCGTCAGGTACCAAAGCGAACTTTGAACCCAGCGTTTTGTTCAGTTAGTAAACACTGTAAATGAAGGAGCAAGGCAAAGTGCACTAAGTATGTTGCGTCAGACGTGCGTGGCTCAGCTCGTTGGCACATCATCAAATGCATTGAAGGAAATTGGTTGATCAAAGGAGCGGAAGTCCATATTAACGTACGATATCGAGCTATGTACCTTTCTAGAAATGCCCTCACGCCTCACGCCTACTCGGTTTACTATCCCCGGGTCTTACAAATTCGCATTTGAATCTATTGAGGTCATTAAAATTATGACATCTTTGGTTTAAGTGTGCATTATGAGTTATCGTTAGGTTACTAATCGAAATTGCTATTATAAACAAATTGTAAGAATTTTGATAATAGACTCCAAACAGATAAAGATAACTGTAGATGCCGCGTACCAGTGATTTAACAAATAAATAAATTTATAGATTCTAATCGAATTATTAATAGACCAAAAAACGAAAAAAGGACAACGTATTGTGGATTTAATTTATACTTACTATTTCATAGTCCAATTACAAACGTGATTATAAATGAATTATCAAACTATCTCTTAAAATGCTATTAACTATTATTAAGCCTATTAAATTGTTCGATTTCAAAATATGACGATAATTTTAATTAAGTGGTTGTGTAAACAGGTGATCCGCTTTTTGTGCCGGACACTCATCGACGATTTCTTTGGACCTAAGGCATGCCGCTTTCCCCAGGATGATCTCCTTCAACAGTGAAGATGTACAGACGAGCGGGTGTTAAATGCAAGGAATGAAAGTCACACGCCACACCTATTAGGCCAACACTGCTCTCGCAATTATATTACGGTCACAGAAATATATGTATATATATCGTAACGTATTTAGTTATAATATAATATTATATATGATATGCCAGCAAATATTGTTCTGAAAAATAGTAAACGATTCTAACTAAAATAGTTAAAAAAAAATGAAATCATAATGCATTATAAGCCCATTTATCATATAGAAACTAATCTCAACGATTAAATTAAATAAGAGCTATGTCAAATGAATAGCGGTGCAGGTAATATGATAAGCCGCCTACAATCGCAAGCGTCCATGCTAGATTTAAATCGTATTCCGCCTTCAGATATAATATTATTATTATAAGACAATGACAGAACAGATTTTTATTTTATTTTTTACTTATGTAACTTTAATGACGTTGTGGTTTATGACATTTTCCTTTGAATAATTGTAATGTAGAGGGAGGGTAAAACTGGCTGAGTTTCTTGCCCGTTCTTCTCAGAACAAGGCCTCCTGGTAGTTTTTCGAACGGATGGCGCAGTTTTGCTCTTTCGCGAATTTTGTAAACAGTTTTGACATTCATAAGCATGCTCTAAGACGCATTTAAACTGAATAAACGAATTTGAATTTGATTTTATTGAGCAAGATTGAGTTTTTAGTTGCACATTACTCAGCCATATTGGGAGTGGTTACTGAATCTTGTTAACATCGAAAATGAAAAAAAGCGACGAAGAAAAGTTCATATGAGCGAAGAATGATAAAACGCTTTTATATATTAATTTACAGTATTAAGTTAAGCTTATAATTAGTAAGTTGGAATATTAAGTAACCTAAAAATCGCTATGATAAGTTAATATAAAGAAATATGTATGTGTATTTATTATCCTTGTCTAAGGACCCTGAAAACTGTTAAAACTTTACTCAGTATAATTAAGAGCTGTAGATAAAATCTAAGTATGGTTACTTAGATTTTACTAGATGTAAACAAATAATAACATTATATTTCATGTTGCAATAATTTCTGAATATATTTATATTAAAATATTTACAACGCTATTAATTTTATTATCAAACTTTTGCTATTAAATACAGCTATCAACATTTAGGAAGTGGTTTTCATTATTTTTAAATAAAAAATGATGCCCCTTAAGTTAAAATTGACGAGGAAATACATTGCCGTGTAGACATTACTATAATGCATATATAGTCTTATTGAATATCTGAACTGCACTGTGATTGCAAATAGTATGGTCAAAATATGAAATTGGTTCGATTTTGGGCATAAATTGATCACGTGAACGAGCAACCTTGTGAGCCCTGCTTGAATCGCGACAATTGTCAATTGTAACACCGGATGGGCACAAGATAACGCGCCTCCCCTTGCTATGCTTGTAACAACTCACCGCACGAAGGAAACATTCAGGCTCCTTCGACATTTATATTCACTTGGCCACACTATTCCTAGAAGTTATATCTACGTAATATATGATTAAGTTTCGTTGTTTAACATATACGCCCTGCACAAAGAGCTATTGAAAGTGTCTGTTATTTTAAATATCAAAATTAATTTTTTATCAAATTAGATGAAATATAAAAATAATCAAATCGGAATAAGCCGAAGAAGCAAGCACCTGCAAACGTGGAGTACATTGTTTAATTGACTGGCCCCACAAGACCTGCGCACTGGCTAAAAATAAACCGATCAACGAATTAACATTCAACTACCGTAATTACAATCGTCCTTAAATCTGAAGGTGTGGTTTGCTCCATTGTGCCACGCCTGCACTATTACCAAAAACCACATACCTGCACCTTTGTCTCCCTACTTATCACAACACAATCACCTCCACTCACTAGATACACGGCTACCTACCGGAGGCACTCATTGTGACGGAGGACAGCCAGGGGCGACGCTACTCTCGTCCAAATGCCAACGCTCGGCGAGACATAATGGCCAGTGCTCGTCAAAAGAAGAATACGCTCAATTACTGTATACGTCGGCACTCGCCAATAGTTGTGCTCAAGTGACTCCGCGCGAGGAGTTCTTTGCGAATTGCTGTTAATTGTATTGAATTAAGGACCAATAACCGAGTTAAATTGATGCTACGGTACTTGTTACTTTGCTTCAGAGGAACGGCTCAAAGTTGGATTCAAATTAGCTCTTGAGTTTTAGACTTAGACCTATTAACTAGAACTTAACAGGAACGTTACGAGCAACTCTTAGAGATTGTTCATCTGTTTTAGCTACAATATATATATATAAAATAAAATATTGTCTAAATAAATAAGTTTATAGGTATGTTTTATATATATACCTAGTAGCTCACTGCTGATTTGTTGTTGATATTTCTTTCGAAAGGGCACTGTTTAATTATTTAATCACGAATCTAGGTAAATTAGAATTTCTAGAATTGGTTTCTTTTATTCTTAACTAATTTTATAACAACTTTACGCTAAACATTACGAGTAATTTCAATTTTACCTTACCTACAAAAATAAAAATTTAATTTAAGTAAAATTTCCCCCCGGCCCTTTTAATGCCAGTGTAGAATTTTCGTCAGGCGCTAATCAAAAATAGAGAACCTAAATATATTAATCAGCTAAAAATATCTGAAATTGACGGTTTGTCGTACTGGTCACTTTTACCACACATATCTCTTTTTGGTAATGAATACCAATTCAATTCTTACAGCTATTTACTTGAATTTAATTTGTTTCTCTCTCTCATTTTTCTCTTTTTCATTTATAAAATGGAAAACATGAAATATCTCGTTATTTAGGAGTACGAGTTCCAGTGCTGCAGAAACGGCTCGTAGAATTAATGATTTGTATGTTGGTGGTGTCGCAAAAAATAAATACTGTACGTTCCAACGTTTTCATTCTGGAAATTTCGAACTGCAATACAAGCCCCGAGGACGGCCGGAGACAAAGTTGATAATGAAGAATTTAAGGCTAATGCGGATCCATCGTAAACTACGTCATAGTTAGCTGCAGGTTGCGGTATATAAAAGTGTATTTATCCACTTGAAGCAAATTGGGAAGGAGAAAAGCTTGAAAGGTGGGTACTCACGAATTGAGTGAAGAAAATTGAGAAATGCGCGTCGACTGCTGTGTACCTTACACTACGGGTACAATAATGAAATTTTAAATCGATTTTTTATGTAAAAAGTGTATAGATGACAATGGTACACACTTTGATTAATTAAATATATTTTTTTTATAAATCTACTTTTTGCTTCTCCGATACATGCCGCCTATTTCATATTTACGGACCTAATGTCGCTTCATACGTTGTCAAATAAAATATAGCTGTTACCATATCATACAGAGACGTTATGTAATTATAATTGCAATACCCAGTTACGAGACAGTTTAAGTTTAGTTAAAGTTTAGGTTAAAAAATAATGGCATTTTAAACGACTGTTGGTTTATTATATCTAAGGTAATCTGAATAATCTTATCAGTACGGCAATATTAGGAGTATAAGGATATTAAATGTTTGTGACCATACTTTCTCGAAAACCATGCATCTGAATACGAGAATTAAAAACTAAGTTATACTTGCCCTTTTATAAAACAACGTAAGGTACAGTTGGCTTAGTTAATTATTAGCAACACAGGAAACATTGTGCACTGCCTGAGAATGTATTTCATAATTTTTTTAAGCACCTTTCACCGTATTCTTTATAATATGATTTAAAAATATCAATGTGACCCTAGTTAGGCAGATGTTACGCCCAATAAAGTAATTAAAAGTAATTGTTGCCGCGTGCCGGCACAGAGGTCACATTCAATAGGTTAGTTCAATCACGGCTTGAAATGTGCAAAGCTTAATCTCAGATAGGAATTATGTAGTAAATAAAATAAGTTTTAAGTAAGATTTCAAGTCAGAAAAGTGTCTATGTCTGTTTAAAACACAGTTCTGCCCCAACACACAACACATCACGTTTTAAGGCCTATGCATAATGCGTTGTGCTTTGTCCGGCAAGAAAATTCTTGCTATGTGAGTTATGATCTATTGACCTTATCTGCGGTAAAATAAATAATAAAATCATAATTGACCCAACATAAAATTGTCTATGCTACACATCATGTTCGTGTACGTAGATCTCACTCTACAGCTAACAGTGGAAAGTTTCGTAAGCATTTCAAATGTAATCTAGAGATTAGGAGGTGTTTTTAATGGAAATTTCTGTTGATAATTGTAGGAATTAACTGAATATTATGTAATGCCATTTGTATAGATTGTGTTATGTGATTTTCAGGTCACACAGTTAATGTATTTTTATTTTTTTATTGATGAACTAGCGGATCCGACAGACGTTGTCCTGTCTACACGTCTTTAATTTCAAAATTTCAATTTTTAATAAGCCATTTTGATGAAAATTATTATTCAAATGTTATGACAATATCTAACGATCCAGCACATGGTCACACACGATATAACACAATGATAACAAAACTTTTTTTAAATTTCGGGACAGACTAAAATTAAAATTCGAATATTATTTAAAATTTGACACTGCGATGGTAGCGCCGTCTGTCGGATCCAATGTAAAAATTAAAAAAAAACATTGTCCAGCGGACAGAATTGTGAATCGAAACCATTCCCAGATCCCCTTGAACACACACAAAAAATTTCGTCTAAATCGGTCCAGTCGTTTAGAAGGAGTTCAGCCACATACACACGCACACAAGAAATATATATATTAAGATAATCAAATTACTTGCACTACAGACAATGTGTTTTCGGATATTTGTGCCCTTTGACTATACTTAAATCCATTCTAATGTATACATTTGGTATACTTCATTTAACTTTAGTTGTCTGGAGCAGGGCTTAAAGGATTCACGTGGAAAAGGCCAATAGTCTTTTTTCTATAAACTACATCATACTGATTACGATACTTTATGAGCTCAATCAACTGCTTAATTGACTTCCTTCAAATCTCAGGAAATAATGGTAAACTAGACATAATCAATGAAAATCTGCGATAATTGTGAATTCATATACCGTTACAAGGGAAAGGTTTTTATTAGTTATAATAAATAATAAATTAGATTAATACAATGCACTCTTAACGTTACAAGGTACTTATTGCGTTTATCAATCGAGTATCGTTATTATCAATTACAATGTTTACTTATTCATGTCAACATCGTACTGCGTTGAAATAATATTTATACAGGATCACTTCACTTGTCAATAATATTTTATTTTTACCCACATGGACTTACATTAAATGCCTTAGTTGCAGTAACGGTTACTATGGGCCTGGCAGACATACTCTTTTAATGAAAACACTTTTTTAACGGATTGAAGTTATTTATTGGTTGTTGTGGATTGGTTCGTTAACTTTAAAATAGCGTAGGGCTATATCCTTAATTTTAAGATTGTTTACTGGAGAGGACCTTAAAACTTTTTTGAAGAAAAACAGAAATTAAAAAAAAAATGGTTTTAACAATAGATACAAGTGTTTTTTTGTTTTAATAAGGTGTATTACCGCCACGTGCCCTTATTATAGATTCTGATCGGTCCCGCGTGGATTTTATTAGGGCTATTAAAACATCTTGCGGAAAATTGTCCCATTCTTCTGAAAGTGCTGTTCTTAGTTGTGCCGCTATCGTAGGCACAGGATTTCTCGCATGTACAGCTCTTTAACAATATAAACATGTCCTACACTCGTCTGTGAACGATACGTAGGCCCATTGCTTATCTGTCCAATTTAGGTGATCACGCGCAAATCTTAAGAGAGCTTGTCTGTGAGATACCGACAACTTTGGACCATTTGCTGGTCTAAAAGGGGTGATATCCGCTTCCTTTAACCTTCTTTTGATTGTTCGTGCACTAATGTTTACTCCATGCACTTCATTAAGCTCTGTTTTGATGTTAACTGACGTGAGGAAACGATTTCGCAGGGAAGTTGTAACAATAAATCGTTCATCACTGAGTGCTGCCTGTACCCGTCTCCTTTTGTAAGAACCAGGCTCCACAAACCTTCTGTATTTTCTAGAAATCGTAGACTGGTTTATATTTAAATTTCTACCAATTTTCCCGATCCAAACCCTCCAAAACACCAATGGTACAATTTGAGCAGCTTGTTTCGACGAAGAATCCATATTATGGTCCAGAAACTCTCGATGAGTTAAAAAACTAATTCAACAATTCTGCTGGTAACAATAGTTCAAGTTTCAAAAGAATAAAAAATCAATAAGAATCAATTTAAAAAAACATGCAAATCTGATACTACGAGTAAATTTTCTTTTTTCCCGGCTATATTCATTTGTTTTACTGCAGTTTAATTTTAAATACATATTTATTTTTTGTAAGATTAAGGGCCAGTCACTCCATATTTATATAATTTAAGCTAAAAAGTTTGCATACTTATTAAAAAATTCATTTTAAAATAATCCTCAAGTTTGATGCAGTTTATGACTCCGTCAGTATATATGAAAAAAAAAGATAATTTAATATTTCTTCTTCTAATCGTTTATTGCTAGTAAAGTAAATGTTAAAATACCATTATTTTAAATCACTTGAGGCAAACAACAATTATTTTATTTTTGTTTTTATGACATGAGTTCGTATGGAACGCAGTAAGTTCAACATACACGTTACACAAGAAATTACTGCAAATGCAGGTAGGTAGCCATAGAGATAAGATAAAAATTCATTTCTTAAATCAATATTGATTATTCTACGAAGGCATGTTGATCGACTCCTAGTCACCTGCTTAAGTTTATTTACTGATAACCATCGATATCGATAATCAATTCTTGTTGGAAAGACCAGTCGCTACCATAAGCTAAATATTGCAGGACGCTTTGGCGTTCTTAGGAAATTGTATACCAGTCAATGACATTGAGTTGTATATACGGAAAATTATTCGAATACTTCACTTGACAACTGCATTAAAGTTTTCCCTACTGATTTATTGAAACCGATTTATTTATTAGTCTTTTGTATATAATAAAGTTTTCACGTTAATGGCTAATATGTTGATTCGGACTAAGTGTAAATTTAATACAGCTGTTTTAATACGAGTGTTGTTTTTGGGAATACCCTTCGCACATTATTTCTTGTTCGGCGCGATTGTAGGTGAAGAGAAAATTACAGGTAAAATTGTTTAATTTGTAATGCGAATGTTTTTATCGAATTTTGATTACGCCACTGCGACAAGCGCCCTATTTGTCAATTTGGATATAATGCAATATTATGCTGTATGCTTTTGATACTATGATTATGTGAGAGTGTTTGTCTTATACATAACTTCACTTTATGTTATTTTATATATAAATATAAAAAAAGGATATTAATAAAAACAGATTTACTTTAAAAATATTTATTTATGTTATAAAATGCGCGATGTTTATTAAAAGTAATAAATTTTAGTCTCCGAAAAAAAATAGCCATATGAAGCCAGATTTGTTATAGAATATACAAAGTTTACGCCAATTTGAGCTACGGCGTCGTAGCGTGGCTTCTACGCATTTACACGTAGGTACGTACTACATTTCTATAATATGCCACTAAAGGGCATTGCTAAAAGACAAGTGATAATTATATGAGTAATATAATATAATCAATTAAGAAACATGGTCGGGGAGATTTGGAATATAAATTTATACATTATGTGAAAGCTTTTCTTTACAGTTGTTTAAATTACTATCATATCATAAAGTCTTAATTGTCCTGCTTATTTATATAATTATAGCGAGTGCGAGTATTTACGCATCTACGATATTAACTGTTTTATGTGTGCTGTTTTGTATGTATTATAAACACAAAAATATCAAACTTTTAAAATGTAAAACATTACGCGATAATAGTGATTGATTTTATTTGAAGCATTTTTTGACACCTGATTATGTTATCATTAAAAACGCCTTCCGGGACAGAGATTAATCTCACTGTATTTTAATCCAGTGTAACAGAAGATTTAATGCTATGCTTAATAATTGTTACTATGCTATGCTTATTTCTTATGTTTGGCCTGCCTGGCTAATTTCTCGATATCACTAAGACGGATGAGGCAGCGCACAGAAACCAGAAAAAAATGCAAAATTCCGCTCAAATAATTAAGTATATCTTCTATAGTCTTGCTGATTAAAATTACCTTAAACAGGAATCGAGTTCTCTTCTCGACATCTGCTATCAATTGATGTGCATGGAAAGAACTGTACCCCACCAGCGATTCTTGAGTTTCCTTCGGATGGTCTTAATAGGAATCAGAGGCAACAGGTATTAATTAAAAAGTTTAAAAATAAATGATTAAGCTATACCCAGCGTTTTTTTATAGAACAGCTTACTACTCTATGTATTATTTTTGATAAAATCTGTTTTTACGTAGTATAGAGATGTTGAAGGAGCTTCCTATCCTATATGTTGGTCTGTATTATTTTAGCCTTTTAGATTGTGGACTATTGTTTTTGATGATGATTGTATTTAAATACTGCATAGGTAAAATATATCGCCACTTATTGATTTATAACGAGTTGGAATTTATATAACAACTAGCGGATCCGACAGACGTTGTCCTGTCTACACGTCTTTAATTTCAAAATTTCAATTTTTAATAAGCCATTTTGATGAAAATTATTATTCAAATGTTATGACAATATCTAACGATCCAGCACATGGTCACACACGATATAACACAATGATAACAAAACTTTTTTTAAATTTCGGGACAGACTAAAATTAAAATTCGAATATTATTTAAAATTTGACACTGCGATGGTAGCGCCGTCTGTCGGATCCAATGTAAAACATTCCAAAATCAGCAACAACTAATAAATTGAAAATTAATTAAAAAAACATTGTCCAGCGGACAAAATTGTGAATCTAAACCATTCCCAGATCCCCTTGAACACACACAAAAAATTTCGTCTAAATCGGTCCAGTCGTTTAGGAGGAGTTCAGTCACATACACACGCACACAAGAAATATATATATATTAAGATATATATATTTTTTACTTTATACGTATAATTTGTGCATGGAATGAATTTATATCTAGATTTCATTTATGATTTTTAAGTCATCAGCCGTGTCCGCTACAACAGGACCTCCTGAAATCCTGGGTTTAAAGCAATGTATCTTAAATATATTATAATTTACAAATCTATTTTAAATTTTTATATTTTTTATGTTTAAGAGATAATATCGACTCATAAAGAATAAATACAATATAACTTCTGTTGTAGGGCTTCATCTTGTTGCATTGTGTCCTGGCCATCTACTGCTTTCTTCTTCTCGGCGCTGTCTGCGAGCACTACTTCGTCCCCGCTATCGAGATGATATGTGAACGTAAGTATTGTGTAATAACATTAAACAGATCTTAGGAATTTTCGCAGTTGTATACGAACAACAGACAAACATTTATCCATCATTTCAAAGAACCATTCATTTGTATAATTTAAAATATAAGGATTATATACTTAATAATATAATAGTAAATACACTAATAACAATAAACACGAAAACATTTATACATACATTATCATATTTCCTCTTTTGGCCAAACCGATAATGTTGCCACGTCTAACTGTGTGTAGCGTGAGCCATCCATTTATCCATTACCAGCAAACGTCACACTACAATTGCGTATCGTACATTAAGAGGGTTCATAGATTAGTTTATAGCTGCTCAGGTCCACGGTCTGGGCCTTGGATAATACACAATATACATAGAGGCTGTCCACTTTGTTTCTTTTAGACAAATCATTGTTTACTTCTATTTGCAGGAAATTTCCTAAAAGCTAAAAAAAATGACTTTACGAATCTTATAGTGATTTTCGAAACGTTAATTTTTCTTTAAGTTAATTTTTATTATTATTATAGATTTTTTAACATCTATTTTTAAAATTTACAGCGCAGCAACAAGATGTTAAGCTCTAGTTGCAGTCAGATATATATTATTTTCTATTGATCCACACATTTTCCTTGCTTATATTTAACAGGTCTACACATGGAATCTGACATAGCTGGTGCAACATTCATGGCCGCAGCGAGTTCAAGTCCGGAGCTATTTATAAATTGTGTTGGCACTTTCGTGACTGAAGGAGATTTGGGAGTGGGCGCGGTCGTTGGCTCAGCAGTTTTTAATGTACTCGCTGTACCAGCGTGCTGTGCCCTCGTTGCCGGCAGGGTACTACATATTTCTTACTGCGCTTTCTAAATTAAACTATTGCTTGTCTAGGAACATCAACATTTAAATATTAAATAACCTATTATAAAATTTGTTACATTGTTTTTTTACATAACTTTCTTACCACAAAAGAAAAATAGTATGAAATCTGATACATAAATTTATATAAAATTATTTAGGTCATAGAGCTGGACTGGTGGTCTATATCTCGCGACTGTCTGATGTATGCAGTAGCCGTACTGGCTCTTATCCTCACTTTAATGGACGATAAGGTTTACTGGCATGAAGCACTTCTACTCGTTCTCATGTACACACTTTATATACTGGGTAAGGCGCCATTTGTTGAGACATTATTTATTTTATATTGTAGTTAGTATAGACTAGTCTAAAAAATACTAATTTTAAATAATATAACATTATGTATATTTCCAGCGATGGTATTTAATGACAAACTTGGAAATTTTGTCAGAAGTGGATGCTGCTACACTCGAAAGCCAAAACTGTTCACTGAGGTGACACCTCTTTTGTTTAAAGGTACTTTCAATCTGTATACCTTTTTGGATATCATCTTAGCTCTAGCAAAAGAATTAAAGTAGAAGTTGTAATATAGAATAATTTCCATCTAGTCGTATAAAAAATCATTGGATTACTTTTGCGTTGAGCATTAAGGTTGTATATGTTGGTGAAATTAAAAACATTACGAAAACATTTTAATCGATATTTTTTTATTAATTACTAATCACGCGAGTGTACCTATAGCATATATTTTACTAAAGTAATAAATAATTGTGATATTTTATAGAAAAGGACTCATTAGATACTGAAAATCGTGTCACCGTGAAAAATCAAAAAATAAACGACGTCGAACAGGGGACAAAGTTGACAAAAACATGCAACTCCACAGACTTAGGTATTTCTGATATATATTAGTTATGTAATTAAAATATCGATTTATCTTTACAATTTTATTGTACCTAGAATGAAAAAAAACATTTTACTGAAAACTAGTTGTACTGTTTTTTTTTTGTTGTAACTCATGCAATCTGCTATTTTAAGAATCAAGCAAAATTTATCTTTGGTCCTGGCCCGATGGTATGTCTTCCACAAAGAAATTCTTCTGGGTCGTGACTTGGCCTCTTTGTCTGCTCCTTTGGATCACGATACCTGACTGTAGACAACACCCACGTCTTTACCCACTCACTTTCATGATGTGCGTAACTTGGATTGGTGGGGTTTCCTATATAGTAGCCTGGATAATCACTATCATTGGTAAGTATGGAATTGCAAAAAGAAATTAATAATAAAATAATTATGAATGAAATTATCAAGCAGACAAAAACTTAATGAAATTAATGTAAATCCAGTATATGGTGGCACTTCATAAATAGGATTATTATATATTTTGAGGAAGAGTTTTTCCCAAAATCGGGACCATGAGATTTAATAAACAATTTCTTTTCGATTTTGTTTCCCTAGGTGATACTCTAAATGTTCCCGATAGCATTACGGGATTGACAATTCTTGCTGCAGGGACCAGCCTCCCTGAAGCCGTCTCCAGCGTTCTTGTGACTAACCACGGTAATAACAATACTTTATAAAATTGGCACATTATTACTTAAACTCTTTTTATATTTAATTTTCTTTTAGGACACGGCTCTATGGGTATAAGTAACTCTATTGGATCAAATACTTTCGACATTCTACTGTGTCTGGGTCTCCCTTGGCTTATTAAGTCCCTCTTCTACCCATGCGTACCTGGTAACCACTGGGTAAGTATTTTGCTACTTATGACGTAGGTGACACAAGAAGAACTAAATTGTCTTGTATATTTCACAGAGAAATAATGATAAGGAATTTATATTTCCAGCTATAGCCCTTTTGAGGTGTTTCCATAAAACTTAGTTGGTTATTGTAGTAATGTGATATTTGTTTCAGGTTCAGCTAAATTCAAGCGGATTGTCGTATAGCGCCATCTCTCTTTTATCCACGCTGTTTGCACTATACGGCGCTCTCGCTTTAAACAAATTTCAACTAGATTGGAAAGTTGGCTTCACCTGCGCCGGTGTCTATCTCGGTTTCTTAGTATTGGCTGCACTGATTGAGTTGAACGTACTTTTTGAAGTCAATTTGCCAATATGTCCACATTTTTAATGGCATTTTTTATAGTTAACATTAAGTTTTTATAAATATTAATTTCCTACAGAGGACATTGTAACGCCCTTTTAGGTTAAGTATAACATATCGTATGTTATTTTATAAGTTTAACAACATTTGTGCCTAACAATTTCTGAAATGAAGATCAAAGCGAATTTCTCGCCTAAACGGGCCATCGGATAGGCTCCTTTATGATAGGATAACGACTTGATAGGATTTCTAAACATTCAAAAACAAACTTCACCACAAAGTACACCCCAGCGACTACAATTGAATAAACTATGGCAATGAAATTGAGACATGTCTTTCTAAGTAATACATATAGCTGATTAAATAGGTTTTTGTAACATGTGATGAAGAATGTTATATATTCTGTCCTATCTTGAATGTATTCTTACTTTCGCCTTTCAATTTCATATTTTGCGTGACTGATGCGTATTGTTCGTTGTATTCTTGTCTATTAACAATTACCAAGACTTAAGGTTAATTAAATTAATAAGCAAATAATTGATTCACTTTTATTTATTAAACCATATGATTCATCATAATATATTAAAGCATATGTTTTAGTCGTTTATTTACATACAGTGTCACACTATAATCATATAAAAATGGATGTTAAAGGCGTGGTAGGAAATCCTAAAATGTATATTTCAACACCCCGTAATTACTTCTGCTATTCTTAAATAATTTTATTACAATATTATGTTGTGTAGAAAATTAGTGATATTTAGTATGTAATGTATGGGAATTAAATTTATATGCAACACCTACCGAAACGCTTAATACAATGCGAGCAAGAAAATTACAAAACAAATCTGAACGAGGCTACATCAATATTTTTTATGTTTTGATATACATATAAAATTGTTTACTCACACTATTTTTGTTAATAACTATTTGTAATAATTACATATTAATTAATCCAAAAAAATATATATGTATCAATGTTTAAAACAAAATAATGAATGCTGTAGACATTTTGTTTCTGTTTCAACATTATTATCATATGTGATGATTCATAAAATATATTTAAAAGTGACGTTGTAAAACTATTGAGTTAACCGTAGAGTTAACCGCTGTTAAGGTCATTGGGTCGCTAAGGGTAAGGGAAATAAATAACTAATTAAATCCTTACGGGAGTATAAATTCCTATCGAAAACTATCATTTTAATAAACTTAAATATCACATATGTTACAAATATGTATTTTTAAATAACCTAAAAAAGATATGACAATCTATTTTCCGGACTGTTTAGCATGTTTGTGCAATTATGCGTGAATGATCAACGGTCATTTAAATAGATTGATTATACAGACAATAACCTCTTTAATAATCTTTTAATATAATAAACTGAGAATGAGAATACTGAGAATTTATTGATCGTACTTAGTATAGACATTTGGAGCACACTTATAAGTCAAGGAGCAAAAGCAGAAACGTTCGTAAATTTCGATCAAAATAAACAGAACAATTGGAAAATCATGATTCAAGATGATGATGGCAACATTTATAAAATATCATAAATAGATTACAAGTCTTATCGAGGAATAGGAATAGAAATATTAGGTTGGGGAAAAAGTATTTTCGCATTCTTGTTATCATCTTGTAATCAAATCTCGTTGAGATTTTGAAGAAGGTTATTTCGATTCAAATAATGAAGAATTCCAACCGCAAAAAAAATGCGATGTTTATGAACCTAGTGCAGTGTCTGTGAGAGTAGCACAAATTTGGTTTAAGCGTTTTCAATTGATGGAATGTTGGAATTGACGTGGAATGGAATTGACCACCGCAGTTTTGGCGCATTTGAAAACTGGGTACACAAAAATGTTTGATATTTGGGTACCTCACGAGCTCATTGAAAGAAACCCTAATGAACCGTGTCCTCATTTGTGATTCTTTATGGCGACCTAGTGAAACCGAACCATTTTTGAAGAGGCTGGTAACTTGTGATGAAAACTGGATTACATACATTTTACATACATAAAAAGATTGCGGTCAAAGGACGTTCAGTCTTGATAGACTGTGGCGAAACCCGGTTTAACTTGCAAGAAGGTGATGCTGTATGTGTGGTGGGATTGGAAGGGCATTATTCATTATGAGCTGTATACCTGTATACCACCAGGCAGGAGCATCGATTCTGAACTCTACTGCGAACAACTGATAAAATTAAAGCAAGAAGTTGAGAGAAAGTGGCCGGAATCCCTCACACATCTTTATTCCATCAGCAATTAAAAGAGCTTGGCTGGGAGGTGTTAATGCATCCGCCGTAGAGTGTTGACCTTGCACTTTTAGATATCTACTTCGGTTTCGGTCTTTTTGGAATTCAAAAAACCAGTTGTCGCGGTATTTTGCTAAGAAGCCCCAAAATTTCTATTGTATCTTGAGATGGGATCATGTTCCTACTTACAAGATGGCAAAAAGTTATCTAATAAAATGGTAACTACATACTTCACTATAACTATATTAAAAAATGCTAATAAACTTTTTCCCCAGACCCCAACTTATTATATATGTTAAGAATATTATCGGGGAAGTAGCTACGCCGGTCGCCTCGCGAGTATTCTTAACATAATATATGAATAAAATAAGGTCCCACACGCGTCGAGGTGATAAAGAAATATATAAAAGAAAAAAAATTATCATGCAGTAAATTTAAATAATTTACTTATTTTATCGTATTATGCGAATGACAGACAAAATATGTACACTTCTAATAATCGTTGAAAATACTCTTCTTTTTAAATGTGTAAGAACAATAGCTCACTCAAACCGGTATACAGTTGAAACTATTAAGCTTATTAACTATTAGCGGCTATTTATGTCAACTATTAATCAATATCATCTAAATAGCTAATGCGAAGGAATTATGGATGTGATTGTTTTTTTTCTCAAACATCTACGATAGTTGCAAGCATAAAAGAGATGTACTTTTTAAAAGCGAGAATCTTTTATCAACGACAGTCGATCTTAGATTATTTTAGTTAAATAATTCAACATAAATGTGCTGATTCACATTGTGTTTACGACAATCCTTAGTAAAAAAACATTAATAATAAGCTTATTATTAATGTTTTTTGCTAACTAAGCTTAATTATTTAACACTTTAATGAGGGAATGATTGTATTCTTGATTGAATTGTTTTGTTATCTGTCAGCATTCATGTTATTTCTGTTAACAGCACATATACGACTTATAAAAATACTTATTTATCCTAGATGTACAGCTATAACTTAAAGCTAGGATAGATTTTAAGCGTGTTCACGATCCGTTGCCACAAGCTTGGTCTCCGCTTCACCGCATATTGATCCCTCGTAGACAACGGTGTTGCCATACATACCCTTAACGGCGATCTCGTAGGCATTTCAAAGGGGTATGGATGCTTCACTATCGGCGATACTGACGAACCAACTAAATTAATCGTCTGTTTATTCAATTTGACTGGCTGAGTCGTCACTGTTTGACTCGCTGTACCCGCTAATATAATTGGTATACCATTCCTTTGTTTAAGAGAGGGTTTAGCTGTGGTAGATGTCTCTAAAATCTCATGAAATATAGAATCTTCGTAGTCCTTGCTTTCATCTGCCAGGGGTGGCACAAAAAGTACTTGGCGGAGGCTGTTGATGTCTTGCACAAGTTTTGCGTGCTCCTTGACAATATCTTCTTTATTATAGTAATCAGATCGACGTGCCAATTTGGGAGGAGGCCGATATTTTTGAGTGGTGTGAATAAAACGTAGTTCTTTTTTACGGTAACCTAGAAAACATACAGCTATATAAGTAAACGTAAAAAAACGTTAGTTTAAACGAATTTATTTTATAAAATAAATAGTGATATAGCGATGTTGCAATTATTATAAATATATTAATATTTACCTTCCTCTAGACTCCTAAAATATTTAAAGTCCTTTGGCTCCGGATAATCGAAGCAATCCACCTGAAATTGTAATTACGTTTTTGTTAACTCTCTACATACTTCATTCCGTTTGATGTTCACATGGCGTTCGCTAACATGCCAGAGCCAATTTATATTTAAATTACATTCGCAATTTGGGTACACTCGCATAGAAACAGTGGTTAAATAAGAAATAGTTAAATGAAAATTAGACAATTAGACAGTCGCAATAGAATTTAAATTATGCGAGATGCCGATACACATTAAAAAATTAAGTAAATATAAACATATGAAAGTAGTAGTAAATATTCGGTTACATTATTAGGTAAAAAATTGATCTTCAAAGTAAAATTAAACATTTGAAGCTTCGTTCTAATAATCGATTACTCGACTGCACGTTTTCCAATGTATTCCTTACTTTGAAAATTAAATTATGTGAAATATTGTTACTTAATGTCTTAAGAAGGGAAGACACAACCTGAGTAGGCAACGAGCATAAATATTTTCAAAATGACTTCAGTAATCTTAATGAACGACTCCTTCTTAAAAAGCCAAAAAGACGGCTTCATATTGAAATGATCGTTCCTTTTGAAAATAAAGCTGCAGCTGATTAAATGGGTAGCGTGATCTAATCATATGCGATTCTTGTACCTTATAAATAAACAATAACTTAAACAACTATAGGAAATATGGCTGCTCTGTAAAACGCAAGACGTATCAATGACTTTGACAGGCTGACGTGCCGCCGGCATGATAATGAGCGACGAAACAGCTGACACGCACCAGGTCTTACACTGAGGAAGATACAAGACTAAATAGTTTAAATACTTTTCTACAGTTAGTTGAATTTTTTTACAATTAAAAGGCTAATTAGGTTTACCAAATAGTTTACAATAACGCAAGTAAAATTTAATTATTATAAAGGAATTTTTTACAGTATATATATTGTTCAAGGTAAATATGTGTAATTTTTTATGGGCATTAAAAACATTAAAATGATTGGGGATTATTCTAAAAAGTTTTGTTTAATTAATCATTTTAAAATCATATAGCATATAGATTTGATGATGATGATGTACATTGTACATCCTAATTTAGTGTATTATTAAAAAACGATGTCTCAATTATGGAGAGTGTAAGGAAGCGACTTGTAGTAATTACAAACAGTTAATACTGTGTTTCGTGATATTTTGCTGTTTGTAACAATTTAATAGAAAATGCTTGATTAACATGCAACACTGTTAAATCTAATCTACTCACTGTTGCGATGAAACTGATAAAACAATCGGATATAATATTGTCTGTGTACTGTTTTTGCAAGATTTAAATCATCAATTAGTTAAATGGGGCAAAATTGTTACCGAAGTATCACAAGCGGATGGTAGGTGTAACTAAGAGAATATGGCTTGTGATATATCATAGCTAGAGGAAGTCATAGGACAGAAAAGCATGGTAAAATATGGAAACGCTGTATCTTTGTACCCAGAGGAGAATGTTTTTCTACGAAACGTATTTTTTATGCTGCTTTGTATCACGGCAAACGTGAACTAAATTACAGTGTAAATTCTTTATAACGAAACTCGAGGGACTGAGCATTTGTTGTCGTTATAGAGAGTTATCTTTATATGGAGTGAACAAAAAAAAACATAATTGGCTCACTGCTGGAGATTTAATCACAGTTACAGTTAGAGTAGAAATATGAAATATGTCATTATAACTATGGCAAGCGGTCGGATGAGATGTCGTTGATCCCCTAGAAGAAGGACGAGTTTTGGCATGGAGTACTTGTGGACATGTTTGTCCCCGTCTCACCTCCCTCGGACAAGGCAAAACGCTAGAGCGAAATAATAATTGGCCCTTTGAAGTAGAGACTCTCAGGCCGTGGGGATCATGCGTAGACAGTACTGGTGACCCCAGATCTAGTGCTTTCTTCGCTCAACGAATAAGTGACGCAGTACAAAGAGGAAATGCAGCGCTAAACTGCCATAGGGACCAAACTTTGTTAATTTCTTTTAATTTTTTTACTTTAATTATTAAATATTTTTGTATAACTGTTAATAAAATTGTTAATACTGTTTGTTTTATTTTTATGACTATGTAGGATAAGAATATCCTATTGATATTTATACGCTAAAGAAATAAGAATTCAATCTGTGGTTAGTGTAACCTGTATTTTTTTTAACTTAGATGATTTAAATGTGAATTTAAACTACGTTAAAGTATAATCACTCATATAACAGTTTCAAGTGATTACTAGAGAATCTTCTCATAAGCAAAAAAATGTATGAATGCACAGTATTCGCTCATTACGAAATTTATGGTAAAAACAATACTAATTACGTCGCAACGTATTGAAAACGAAAGCGGTTTACGGCTTCATAATTATTGATTTTACAATAGCTTTTTACACTCTGAAGAGAATATTTAAAATTTCTCAGTTATTTTTACCATACAATATAATTTATATTAAATAGATATCGGAGGCCAATTACAGAAAAGTGTATTAATTATATTTTAATGAGACCCATATTAAGAAGTTTTTTTTTATACCTAGATTCGTAAATACTATAAATCCTACGTATTTATTTCTACAAAACACAGTGCAGGAATTTATATTAGAATGGCATTAGATAGAACTCTTTTACAAAGTTCTATGTCTCTGTTGCGTCTGATAATTTAATTGTAAAGGTACAAGTGATTAAATAAAATTTAATACCCATTTGCAATACTTCATTGATTAAAAAAGTTATAGATTTTTTTCTACTCAAAGTGTCCGTTCCAAGTATATATTAGATAAAGTTTAGAATATTAGTATTACATAGCACAAATATATATTTCATTATCATTATTTTTTTACACACAAAGCCTTGGTAAATACTATTATTATTATAATATATTATTCTTTCTACTATATCATACCCAAACACACACACATATATATATATATATATTATACGTATATATATAGTTTATTAAACAAAAACGAATTATTTGTCGAAGCTGCCGTGTAACCACAGTATATTGATGGCATACCTTAATTGAAGATCCATGATAACGTTTTAGTAAGCGAACATCGATGCAATTTACCGCAACTATTAAAGCCACTAGCACAGCCGTCCGATGCCACATCTTACCAAAGACTGCGACTTGCAAATCTAAACACACCACTTCAACGGTTTTACTGCTTCTTGTCGCGTTTTCCAGAATTTTTACTACGCATTAAGTATATCAGATACATATAAACCCCCCTTGACCCCACACTGGTGTTTTCCTCGCTCAACGAATAAATATCGCAATATAGCGATGTAATGCTGCCAGTCCTGTGGCACACAGGGACAATTCTATTTAAATTCGAAAATTCTATTTTTCTTATTATTAATTTTTAATTTTTAATTATGATTACTAACTACTATTATTACTATGTTGATTAAGAAAATTTTAAATACTTTATATTTTTGTGTTGAAAATAAGTATTGTAGATTGTTTTTGCCGTTTAAGAGAGTCACTTCTAAACTGAACTTATACTTGAAGAAATAATTGTTTCAAAGGATCTATTTGAGTCCGCACTGATAGATTGCCTTTTACGTGAAGGTTCCGCTGTCTCAAGCAAGTCATCCGGCCCAGATAGAAGTTTAGTAATTCATTATAAAAGTCCTTATATGGTGAAAAACTGTTCTTATGAGAAAATACAAATCAAGTTAGGTTTTGTGTTAAGACCAATTAAGTAAATGCTATATTTATTTTAGCTTGAAGTGTTTATCTATAACTATAACTGGCAAGGTTAATCAAAATATTTCAACACGTATTTACACATACCTAACTTTTTAATAAACAACACTGTATTTTTATTAAACGTTTATTTCGTAAAAAGATAATACATTTATAACTTAATTGTAAACAATACCAATACTTAGAAGTTGATTTTTATAAATCTCTCTTTGTCCAGTGCGTAAGAAAATTAATTTCGACATGTGCAACGTTTCTAATTTGTAATCTGAATCAGCAATTCATGGCACTAAGTGATATTATAAATTGGAGGAAACTATTGTCATAATCCAGATCTATTCCAGCTGCAATTGTCACTGTACCGTCTTGTAATAAAAATATAAATGCTAATACGAAAACTCAGAATATAAAAAAACTCTAATAAAATGTACATATCACAAAGTCAAAAAATGTCCATAATATGAAATTTTATAAAACACAGAGTGATAGACTGCGAGCAGAATAAAAGCGGCATCAGTAATAAAGTACATTTAGCTTGGCTAAGCTAAGCTCTTAGCTACACATAATAAATAACTACTTTACTATCTAAAACAAATATTTATTCATATATTTACAATTCACATCGTATTTTGAGTATACTGAAATAATATCGTATGTATTTTATTTCAAAAATCTGAGCTTCTTCAAGAAAAAAGTTGTCTAAATGTAAATATATGAATAAGCAATACTATATTTTAAGTTCTAGAAGGTACTTAAGTACTAACATCAAAAATCGACTGCTGAGAGAAACATAACGAGAATTATTTTCATTCTTCATAAGATAATCTTCGTTTTACGCCTTTATTTAACATCTAAAGCAGTATAATAAGACTTTATTTAGAGTTTTATTGAATACAATAGCTATAACTGCTACAATATTGAATGAAATATAATTTATAGTCTGAGCGAAGCCTGAAGTATCTTAAAAGTTGAAGTTGACTAAACCTTTGTCATTTTTAAGTTATACTTCTTTTGGCGCGATGGAGAAAAATGATGAGAGTGAATTTTTACGATGCGCGCGCACACCAACACCAGCACTTCAAAATCGTAAAGTTAGGTCTAGGTGGCATGGAAATTGATAACTATTTCAAGTTGTATACATATTATAGTATTTTTATGTTTAGAACACGTGTTTCGTAACAATACATTTAAACAGTTTGAATAAAAAAATATTATTTTGGTGTTTTTAAATCAATTTCATATACGACGGTGATAGTATTTACTTATAATTTATTTATTTAAATAAAATCTTTTTGATTAATTTTAATATTTATCGTTAATCACTACTGACATTTTAGTTATTTTTTTCCATACGCCAAAGAAGTATAACTTCTAACGCGTGTACATAAGTACACACACTCTTTTTTTATTCAAGGATTTTCTTATGATGAAAGTTAGAACTATTTGTACTTGTTATATACAAGCCTAAAGTTAAGACCCGTTCAATTTCCATCATCAGTCTAAAATCTCAGCAATTTCTTAAAATCGTTTTAAAACCCACATCAAAATACAGTAAACATTCATATGAGTAACGCATACGCATGTCTATTTTTGCAATATTCTATAATGTTTAATATTAAAATGAATCATTATAGGATTATAAGCCCCAAGTATATATTTTAATCGAAGAAAAAATTTGAGTGTTAATTTAAAAAAAAATCATATATTTTTTCTTCATATGATACTACTGATATGTTACAAACATGTCAAAATGGTGTTGAAATTGTAGGGCTATCGAACAGTTTCATCAATGACTAAGAATGGTTTCGTCAGTTAACGACAAAATATATTTCATTAATAGTAATTGTTGTCCTTGATAATCTTGATTCGAGTTTCAGTCATAATAGTTGCTTACTCGACCTTCAATGTAATATAAGCATTTATCCCATAACTGGAGGTTTCAGGTTGGAGGCTAGTAATTAATAAAGTGGTGAACTCTCATCTTGTTTTAAGAACTTTTCATTTTAGATAATTATATCGAAATACTCATATAAGGTTTCCATAAGTGGTCGTTGAGAGCTGTTTCGTCGAGGTGTGATTGAAATTCGCATTTTTATAAGAGGAGAATTGAATTAGATTGGGATCCCTCTATCGGCCGCTATCTACCAGACTTTGCATTTCTTCTGTGGGTTCATTGGAGAGCCTGGTGGGCAGTTAAAGTCCTTGGCAAATTCGTCCATATTGGCCAAGGGTCCAAGAACTCGGAAGCGGCCAGGTGCATGGAAACCAGTCGTTATGCGCATCTTAATAGCTTCATTCCGGTAGACCGAGCACCAGGTGTTTGCTGCGCTTAACCAGAACATCTGGGAATGTATGATAAGAATATTTATGAAAATACAGCTAACAATCACTAAGCTAACTATCTCGTAGTGTTGTATAAATATTGAAGACTATCTTTCAATATATTTGAGATTATTTTTAAAATAATATTATAGGATATACTACAAGAACTGTATAAAACATATTTCTTCATAATAAACCTAAAAAAAGTAGTTTTAAAAAGTATTAATATGAGAAAATTGTACTAATAGTTGTTCCTAGTTAAATAAAAGAAAACAAACCTGTCGCGGGGAGTACTTTTCGAGTCCAGGCAACCGACTCTCTTCACCGTGACGCTTAGTCCAGGCCTCATACGCGTAGTACGCCTCCTTGATGCCACCGTTGTCAGCAATGTTCTCACCTTGGGTGTTCACGCCATTTAGCTGTAATTACAGAACATACTTAACACTATTTACTAGCGGTAGTTAAACTCCAATCTCGTCGAAGTCTTAAAATAATATTTTACACACTAAACATCTTGGGATAGGTCATCCCTGGGATCCCTCGTATCTATTTAAAAGAGATTAGTTACCTTCATGTTGACTTCCTTGACTGTGTAGTTAGAGTACTGGTCGATGATGCACTTGGCTTTCTCCAAGTACTTTTGCTTGGTCATTTCCTGCCACCAGTCTACCAAGTTGCCAATCTTGTCGAATTGTCGCCCCTAAAGGAGAAAAAGTAATTAGAATCAAAACCTAACTAAATGTTTTAAGTGATAACTACGTTATTCTCTGAATTCATAGCAAGTTTGTTATTTATTGTCAATAATCCTTAAATATATATAGATTATACCAACCTGGTCATCAAATCCATGAGTGATTTCGTGTCCAATAACAAATCCAATAGCGCCATAGTTCATAAAAGCAGGACGCTTGGCCGAAAAGAAAGTGCCTTGAAGGATACCAGCCGGAAATTCTGTACAAATTAAACTTCATTAGATTTTATGATATCCTTATTAATGTAAGGTCAAATTGTAATGTCTCTAATGTAATGTAAACTCCTTAAAAACTTTGAAATTTCTCGACTTTGGTTGGTTTGCCTTATTACTATTATGGCTCTTTTTGTTTCTTTCCAAATTATAACCACAACATTCTATACGCCGGAAACGCTCAAGTTTTTCAGCGTGGCTATGTTAAATTTAGACTGTGTTTACGACGAGGAGAGTCCTAATTATTTAGTTTTTTAAATCTAGTCTTGTGTAAAAAATAAATCTATAAAAATGATATTATCTGTTCCAAAGTAAATTTGGTTGCTTCACTATCTATCGGCTAGTATGATAAACTATTTTTAAATTATACGTCACTTACGAATGCTGTTCTCGATAGATGAGTAGAAGGCATTGACAATGGCGGGACGTCCATGGGTAACCCAGTCGGTTTTATTCACGGGCTCACGAAGCTTGCCAAAGAGATATTCAGTTCCAAAGAGAGTCAGGTTTAATACGGACTCCATCAATTTATCTGAAGACATGTCCAACTGGAATAGAATTATTCAATTTAGCGCCTGCCATATATTGAAGGAATATTTTCAACCATGTCACCTACTTTAGGACAAAAAAGTTTGCTTTATATTTTTTTACCACCAAAGCCTTTGTTCTTTATTTTGAAGTTCAGTTATTGTCCAAATAGGTTCAACACATGCCTCTGTCATATTTTTGCACAATATGTAAATTACTTACGCCTGAATAGAACTGTGTTAGTTTTTCATCATCCAGAAGTTCGTTGGGGTACGCGATATGTGAAGCCATGGCTTGTGCTTTATCCAGCGCAGCCTGACGAGTCATGCTATCCATCCAATCCACCTCTGACAGGGTTTTGCTGAACTGTTGCCTATAACGTAAGATAGTGTTTAAGCGTATGATGCAACAATATTGTCCTACATATTGTAAAAGATAAACGCCAACTTGTTCTCGCAAATAAGTTGGTCTGTCTATTTGTATGTCAAGTAGGGTGCCGCGGACACAAATAAGAATATAATAAAAAGGAAAGCTCTTACCTAATATCATCAACCATTTCCAAAGCTTTGGACTTAGACTTCTCGTTAAAGTACTTCCTAATGTAAAGTGCACCGACTGCAATCGACATACTGTAAAAAATTAATATTATATAGAATTATATATTTATATCGTATTTGCCATAAAAAAGGTCGTATTCATTAAATAATTCTTTGAGACTATAAGTTTGCTTCTTGCAATGAAAAATGCATATTATGTTATTACGTACCTAGCACTGGTTGTATCGGCACACTCTTTCCATCGGCTCTCGCGTTCAGTTTTACCAGAGAGTGCAGTCACATAAGCCAACTGTCTCCGACGAAGCTCTTCAGTTAGATAAGACACAGATGCGCCAGCCACTCGCCACATGACGTAATTCGCCTGCACGCGTTTTGGAGTCTTTTCTAACAAAATCTAAAGAGAAATGAACATGTTACTTCTGTTGGTATAAATATATATATATATACTAATTCCTTTTAAGTTGCAGTACAATGCGCCAATACTATAATATATTATTGTGCTCTAAATTACATCTATCTTTTAAGTAAATAGTAAGTTTAAATACTAGTGTAACAGCAAGTAACGTCTTGAACAACATAAACTGTTAGATAATTATAATAAATTATTCAGGCATTAAAGATAATTCGGAACTGTACCGAAACCAGTGAAGTAAATTGTGTGGAGTCACTGATATAACCTTCAGATTTAGAAAACCTCGAGAAGGAAGTGGATTTTGTTCTAGACATAATTGAACTTAAGGATGACGTATTTTGTTTTTTTCTTTATTCTAAGTTTACATAATCACCTAACTTTAACTGTTTTTTGGTGTAGAAATAATTTATACTAAACGCAAGCTAATAAATAAAATTATATACAGAATGAAAACTTACCTCTAGATCTGTGAGGTACTTTGGAACGTTGACGATAGCAATTTCATCCAGGCTAACCTGAACGTGGGGGGCGAGGAGTTTGTTTACATACGTCAGCCAGGGAATTCTGTATAAAAAACATTTTAATGTATTGTAGAAAGTATATAAAAATATAGTTCATCCGGATAATTTGCTAAATTTGTTTAAAAACAAGTGTTGTTTGATGATTTGCTTATTTAAAAGAGTACCGAGAGTTTTTTACACCGGCTTTTTCTCTCGGCCTACACCCTCTGTCTTCTTTGCCGATGAGTAGGCATGCCTACAGGTTTAAATTTAATGACGTAATACCTGTCTTTCTTACGTTCCATAATAAACATATTTTATTATTGAAGTTATACTTCTTTTGGTGCGAAGGAGAAAAATGACGAGAGTGAATTTTTACGATGCCCGTGCACACCACCTAAATTCGACATGGTAAAGTTTCGTAACAGTACAATTAAACAGTTTGAATAAATAAATATTATTTTGGTGTTTTTAAATCAATTTCATATACGACGGTGATAGTATTTACTAATAATTTATTTATTTAAATAAAATCTTTTTGATTAATTTTAATATTTATCGTTAATCACTACTGGCATTTTAGTTATTTTTTTCCATACGCCAAAGAAGTACAACTTCTAACGCGTAAGATAAGTACACACACTCTTTTATAAAAAAATAATATTTTAAATTTTTGAAGATCGAAAAAATTTTAAATCTAAAGCAAATGTATAATTGCAGTTACGCTTTGTATAAATATGACTGAACTTACTTGGGGAATTTTTCTTGTAATTCAGCAATTGTCATCGGGTTATAAAGACTGGTAGCATTACGACGTTTCTCCAAAGGCAAAGATATCTGCAAATTTATATTGTTAAATTTATTTAATAGGAGGCTAACAGGCAGGCTCGCAATTACGCTCTTTTCTTGAGTTGAATTGGTTCAGAAATACTTCAGTGGGAATCTGGTAATACATAGCGGTGGTGCGCGACAAAATCTGCCTCAATAAATTTTGACTTCTGTCTCCACATCTTTTTGCAACGGGATCAAGCCACACGTAAAGTGACTGGTCGTTGACGATTCGAATCGCTCTTTGTTGAATACAGGGTTGGTACAGAGGAACTCCCACTCAGTCTTGCCTATGTGGGGCCAAATTTGTATTTTATAGAGTCGCAAGAAGTGGCCCGGAGTGAAGTATATTCCTTCCCTTCTAAATGACGGTGAAACTAATCGTCGTTCGCAATGCCCATTATACTATGATTCTAGCGAAGGTTTCAAATAGAGTGTCTTAAAACAGAGGAGTAGCGACAAAGGGTTTTTTTTTTGCGCAAAACGCGCAAGCTTGTGTCTTCTTGGGGTTAAATTGAACTAGATTTAATGTACCACAGAGCAAGACTCAACGTCGCGCGTAGCGTTTTAACATCAGATTGTATATTATCAATATGACTATAAGTATATGAAGTTCGAATTATATAACGAAAGCTTGTTAGTTATTAATCTAGTTTAATCCAGATTGACATTTAAACACGAGTCACAAATGATTTCGATGTTAATGATTCATTAAGAGAACATATTTCCCTTTTCACCTTGAACCTTGATATTATTTATATATATTTTTAATGATAAAAGACTTATTGAATTTCAGTGTATAAAACAGATCTCTAAAACCTTCATAAGCACATTCGGGGCAATATTCGATTTGTAGTAATACGATTGGTATTTGCATAAAAAGCCCAAGCGTTAGTGTATAACCTTCTAACCGAAAGAAGTTCACGCTTCGAAAGAATTCGTGACTTTGTGAAAGAGCCACCTTTTTGTTTACAAAATAATTCTTTTAAGTAAATGGTTCGATTTAGAATAACGTACGTGACTTTTGGCCACCTCATAAGGGTCTTTCATTTTAATCATGTTTTTAAAAACAGTGTCAAGTTATTTAAACAAATGACCAATCGTGGAACAAACGAGTTTGTGCACAAAACAATGTTGCTGTTATATGTTACGTTTATTAATGTTTTTAATAAACTCTTGTTAGAAACTTACGTTAGCCAAGTTGATTTCGAACTGTAGGGAATCCTTTAATTCCACCTCGGCCCTGGCCCTATCGGCGCCAAGTAGGGTCGCAATATCCACCATATACTCATAGTAGGCCTGGACTAGCTTGTCCTTGAAACCACGGTTCAAGTACTCCCGACTGAGACCCAGAGATGCTTGGTCCAACTGAAAATTTAAGTGAGAAAGGCCTCAATATGCTGTATAGGATAAGATGAAATGTATATTACATAAAAAAATTATGCAGAACCCCTAATGTAATAAGCTACATGTCAAGTAACTGACATCTCTGGAAAAAAATATTACGCGTATAATATGTGTAGTTGATATGAGAGACTCATCACACTCGTTAAAATTCACGAAGGGTAAGTAATCCACGGGCGAAAAACAAAAACAGCCGTATCTAATACATTATTACTTTATTCTCCTCGGATAAGAAATTTCATGAAAGTTTAACAAGACACGGGCAGATCTTATAATTTATTCTAAACAAAGGCGCAGATACTCCATGCATATTTAAAGTCATACCGTTAAGATTATCTATAGTTGGTTTTGTCAAGTTTTTGAAAAGTCTATTCACTTGTTTAATTAACTTTTACTACAAAATATAAACAAATATTTTAATTTTAGGTGTCAACCAGTAGATGAAGTCACGTCTTAATTACGGCGTATGTGTTTGAATCAGTGTCTTCAGTGTTTTAAACGTAATAAATTTATTTCGTCAGGACCATTAATTTGAACGCATTGAATAGAGCCACTGAACTACAATGGAAAGCTTTTGTCTCTATGTAGTTTTTTTTTATAGAACCGGGGGCAAACGGGCAGGAGGCTCACCTGATGTTAAGTGATACCGCCGCCCATGGACACTCTCAATGCCAGAGGGCTCGCGAGTGCGTTGCCGACCTTTTAAGAATTAGTACGCTCTTTTCTTGAAGGACCCTAAGTCGAAGACCCTAAGATTTTGTAATAACTATGGATAAAGGCACCTGGTATGCCAGAGCTTATAATTTAGCTAACAACTGTATATATGGTTTGTAAACGATTAAAAAATAAATAACACTGAAAAAAAATATTTCAAAAGTTACAGTGGCATATATGTAAAACTAATTCAAAAATATTATTAAGAATTATTCTCTTACATCAATAATCCTGTTAGTAGAGTTCTTGACGTCTACACTGATAGAGAAGTCCAGGAAGTAGTCTACAGAGTATCCAGCGTGTCTGAAACGGTAAACGGATTCCTCCCAAGAGAACGATGTCTCATCCCAATTTTCTCCATCCAGCACGGGCCAGCCCCCAAGACGACGAAGCATGTCAGTGAGCGGTTGAATACCACGAGCTTCGATAGCAGCTGAAAAAGTACAGTTATTAATTGTGCCATTTTCCCTTTTCTAAATAACCCTTAGTACAGAACACGTATTGTCGGTTATCAGTATAATACGTGTAATGCATATTATAACATCGCTGTTGTGCAAATACGGAAGTTTACTTTCACTTGTAATATAACTATAATGCTATGACCGCGTATCGGTTTACACAAAACCAATTACAAAAATATTTTGACATTAGACTTTGCGTGTGAAATAATAATCTAATGTTGTTAAATAAGTCCTAAAGATTGGATAATTGTCAAATACAATTTGTCTACATAATACATTATTGTTCTACAATAGGTCACTTGTTAATAATGACTATGAACATCAGTCTCATGTTTGAACAACATCAGATATGGCCGTTTTGTAATAATTACTTCGCTAATGGAAACGCAGATTCTCATGTAATTTACAATTCAGTTAATTAGTAACTATGTTAAATAAAATCCCCTCAACATGTTTCAACTACTATTCAAATCTTGAATATAATAAGGAAAAAGTTGACGCTAATTAATACATATTATAATTTAGTACTTTCAATTAATTTATATCAATGTCTTTTGGTGAGCTGTTGTATAATGCGACTTTCAGCAAATTGGTAAGTTATTCACGTGCGCTAGAGTCATGACAAAATACTCACTTCGGTTCATGCAAGCCTGGTACAACGTCTTCGCCAAAACAAAGGGGCGGGGTTCATCGGCAACAATTGGGGCATCTAGAAGTGACCGGATTTGTTCCTGTAGCTGATCCGTAATTATTGAGAAGGTGTTCACAGAAGTTTTGTCATCCGGTATACGGGTGTTCTTCACGAAGGCGCCACAGGCGAAGTCATAGAAATCGTCGCATGGTTCAGCCGATTCGTCCATATTTTGTAACAGTTTTGATGCTGTAACAGTTAATATTTAACATTCTGGATATAATTTTGAATAATGCTGATTTTGAATGATGATGTTTCATGAATATTTTTCCAATTACTGTATTTAAAACAATAAGACCACTAAACCGTCTGACCGGTTTTAAACTTAATAAATAAACCATAAAATGTGCCTGCATTTCTCATTCCATAAGTCACTTCAAACTTCAAGTTATCGGGATTTGGCCTAATTTGCGACCTAGTTTTTCTAGACTAAGGAAGAGCGGTATGATTTTCCAACGTTAATAATTCTCCTATGGATTTCTGTGAAATCTTAAATCTCGTATTATCATTATAAAAAATCTATAGGGTTTTTCGTATCGGTCGTTTTCTTCGAGAACGAGGTCCCGAATGGAAATTGGAATCGAATATGGAAATGCGTTAACAACTTAACGGAGACGCCAAAATTTCCGATGACAGGTAGAAAAAGAAAAAGGCATAGAAGAAGATTCATTGGCCGGTCGTGTCATTTTTTAATGTTTTTATGTAGGATAATTGGCGTGGGAATTATTTTGGAGTTCTATCGAATTAGTAGTAACTGCTAAGATAGAAGAATGTAGTGGAATAAATAAATAAATAATTAACATAACTACAGCCTAGAAAGACTAAGACTACCTAAAACTGTCATTATGAGACAGAATTGCATAGATGCAGTTTTTGTAACGTATAATTTTTGTCGCAATATCAGCGTAAGTAACGACCCATTGTTTGAATGTGAATATTTGTATAATCTTCATCTTGGCAGATATTAAATAATACCTACGTGATGTAATTGCAGCTTTGTAAATAAAAACCGATGTGTGAATTTTTCATGCGGTCGTAAAGTTATTCAATTCAATGAAATTACCTCCTTTGTTTTTAATAACGAATGAAACGACAGTGACACAGTAATGATATAAAAGAGCTATACTATATTTACATTTGTATTGCCAGCCAAGCGACTTACCAGTATGAATGCAGTCAGCATCTTTGCAGACTTTAGGCTCGTCGTTCTTAGCAATAACTGCTGGAGGGAATGTCTCTGACAAACGAAGCTCGCTGGTTTGCGGAACATCTGGAACAAGACAAAATTAAGTTGACAATTACAAAAGTCTATTGTAACATAATATCTCTATTTTTATTTCTCGTGATTTCTTAGGCTGCTTTGAATATTATTCATTGTATATATAATTTCATTGTATACAAACTTCGACCACGAATAGCAGAGGTAAAACATAACCCTAGTTATTTCGAATACCGTATTTGAATTATTAGTTAATTATTTCTTTTGTTTTATTAACTATATCATAGTGACACAATTTTTTAAGATATATACTTAATATGGCTCTTGGCCACTAATTTAGTAGCGGTTAATGGTAGGTGGAAAGCTTTCCGTGCCTTCCTCACGATACCGCCACCGTTTCTTATGGATACGCTGACTTGACAAAGATTGTTCAAAAAATATTATCCAACGACAAAAGGTACGCAGGAGTAGAGAATTGTCCAAAAATTGAGAGATGTTAGTGGGGTTCATCTATCCTTTATAAAGCACCTCTTTGTGAATATACAAACACGGTTTGCAATAAACTCTCTTATATGTAGATCTTGTCTGACAGTGCATATTTTAAAAGTAATGGAGATTTTCATATAAATGTTAAACGGATAGTGGGTGTTTGTGCTTTTAAATAAAGCTATAAGAATTTTAGTGCCAATTTTGTGTGTTAATTCTAGTTTTGAATTTAAATAATCTCTATGCAATATAAATTCCTAATAAGTGTTTTCTCTTTAGAAAAACACTGATTATATGTACTTGTACACTGACAATATTTTATTAGGCATGAAAGTCGAAATTCTGTTTAGTATAGATATTAAAAAAAACTCTATAGGGCAAATAAAAAAAATGGTTGTGTATTTTTTTTATAGAACAGGGGGCAAACGGGCAAACGGCAGGAGGCTCACCTGATGTTAAGTGATACTGCCGCCCATGGACACTCTCAATGCCAGAGGGCTCGCGAGTGCGTTGCCGGCTTTTTAAGAATTGGTACGCTCTTTTCAACTACAGGTAACTTCACAAAATGAGTTGCTTCTCTGATTAACTCGGTAAGGCTCAACTAGAGCTGCTTATCAATAGCAATTCTGTTACTCGTATATAGAAAGTAATTATTACTGGATGGTAATTTTCAGACCATAATATGCATACGAAAACAATGTCATTACAGAATACACAATAACCGATCACATTAACTTCGTCATATTTCAATGTTCCATAAATTATCAGGGTTGTCATTGTTAATAAATAATACTCTCGTAATCAAAGGAACTTTGTATTTTTATCAGACTAACTTGATCGATGCCTACTATGTAAAAAAATAAAAGATCCATTTTTTAAATATTTCATTGTAATTTTCACGAAAAAAAATTGACAGGAATTATTCTTGTTAGTTAAATCGTATTATAATGTTACATTATGACTGGCTTTTTTGATTGGTCTCAACTATATATTATTTTTATTAATTAAATAAAATTAATTATAATTTCAAACGACAAATATTGTTATTTTGACGATGTGAACAACGCTTCGATTGTTTATTGGTTTAGTATAAAATAACCTTCTGCTTAAAGCAAAAAAAAACGAAATGCAATAAATTTTGTGCAAAAAATACAATGGTTATGGACCAATTATAAATAATGAGAATTTCTTGGAATCACCATGGATTCAAAACTTCAGTGGTCCCCTCATATCAACGGATTGGCAAAGAGACTGAGTTCTGCAGCTTACGCGGTCAAAAAAATTCGCTCACTGACTGTTGTCGATAGACTTGTTCATTTTAGTTACTTTCACAGCTTAATGACTTATGACTTATTATTATGGGGTCATGCTGCTGATGTCGAATCTATTTTCATCCTGCAGAGGAAGGCTATTCGTGCAATATATAATTTAAAATTATCAGTTTAGTAATTAGTAGGGAATCTCTGAGAGATGAATTCAAGGAAATTAATAAACATGAATTTCCTTGACAACACAAAGAAATAAACATTTCCCTCGCAATATACTTTTGAAAATATTATGTATGTATACAAAAATAGTGATAAGTTTACTAGAATAGAACATACGCACAATGTTAATATTCGAAACAAATTTCCGTACTATTTAAAGTTAGTAAATCTTTTTTGAGAAAAAGGATGCTCTTCTTTAATAAAATCCCAGAGGCTCTTTTTTCTTTGCCTATTATTAAACTTAATAAATGTATTAAAGAAAAGCTTTGGAAAAAGGTTTACTATAAATTTAGCGATTATCTAGTTGATAAAAGGGTCTGGGGCTAGAGCTGGGCAGGCTACTTCTAAATAATTTGCTATGTTTGTTTTAAAATAAGTGTTGTTTGATGATTTACTTTTTTAAAAGAGTACTGAGAGTTTTTTACGCCGATGTTTTCTCTCGGCCTACACGCTCTGTCTTCTTTGCCGATGAGTAGGGGTGCCTACAGGTTCAAGTTTAATGACGTGGAATAACTGATACCTGTCTATTTTATGTTCCATAATTAACGTATTTTAATTTATTTTTTATTTTATAACAAAACGAATATATTGCTGAGGCCACCGCTTAAGCCAATACAACATTCGGTGGCAAACAAAACATACATGATTTATTTTTTAGACAAGTAGGTGATCAACGTTCTCCTATATTTTAAATGAGAAGATAAAATGAAAATATTAATTAATACCTGATGTGACAACGGTATGCTAAAGGGTATGTAATATAGGAAATTACAAATATAAACGTAATACAATCAAGTAGGATTGTATTTTCTTATTTTAACCAAATAATTTAGGTTAAATTATGATAATCAGTTTGGTGTATCATATCGAGTCAACCATATTTCCGAGGTGAATAAGATATTTGATGATTTAGTTAGCGTCTCTATATTGTTAAGTTACTGTTTACCTTTGTAAACTTACTTGTCTTAACAAGTGATCCAATTACAAGCAGATATACAATGTACAATGGGAATAGATGAATCTGTCATTTAGTGGGTATCTGTAAAGCAGAGATTTGTATTTATATGTCGTATCGTAATGTCAATCAAACACAACTTAGTAGTCGACATTGACCCAAATATTTTGAACTTTTTACAAACATCCTACAAAATCTACAAATATGGAAACAAGCAAAACACGCATAATTAGTTCATCTTATTTTCTTTTTCCCGAAAAGTATAATTATACGTGTATGTATATCATACATTAACAGCCATGTAGATAAAACTAAAAAGCTTCTTCGAAATTGTAAAAAATAATATTCAGTAGCGCTTCAATGCGTTCGGTTCTTGACTTGTGTTTTTTGCATCTTTTGAACACTAGGTTGTGTGTCATAGAGAAACGGATGCTCTACTATGTATCTAAATAAACTATATTAGCTAAGTTAGATAACTAAGATAAACATAGTAATTATGTCCACACTTAAATAAGAAAGAGTACTTTCATAACAAGTTGTTCCTCAATTTGTAAGTTGTAATAGTTGCAATTTATATTTAACAATGCGGGTAATGTTGCAACAAACAACAAATTAATGTTGCAAAGTACGTGCCTACAATACTGCATTTCTAGCCGAAAGTCAGTGAATTGTCTATGTGTTCAGTCCTGCGTGACACAAGGTCGGCCTTTGTGTGACATTACTGTTAAGTTGACCCCATACAGGTACTTTTTGAACGTGATAGAAATTAACATTAATTATATTTTTTTTATAGAACAGGGGGCAAATGGGCAGGAGGCTCGCCTGATGTTAAGTGATACCGCCGCCCATGGACACTCTCAATTTAAGAAAGTATGGGTAGTATAGATTCTCTACCGGTTAACAAGCCAAGTCAGTTTCGAGACTATGTAATATAAATGTAATAAAATTAAACGTGACTAACTACTTATAGTAGACTCACCATTGACATCCGTGGAAGGCCTCATCATGATGGTGGCAAGGAAGGCTGCAAAGAATGCGACGGCCAGTACAGCTACTACGCCCACGGCCAGCATCAGCCGCTTTTCGAGCCGCGTTCTCTGCTCCCAGAAGGAAGCTCTGAAAGAGAAAATATATTTAGTGTGCTCCCAGACGAAATACTACTTTAGGCTAAGGAAATAATGCTGGGAAGCCTCAGAGGTCGGTTTTCATAATCCCACATTTCCTTTTCATACCCGAACCCTACACGCTTCACGGGAATTCGTAACAGCGTTTGCCCAATTAATAAAAAGGAGATTTTGATTTCCGCGAAGGCAGTTTTTTACTGGTTGGATTGCGGTGGCCGTTATAAGTTATGTATGAGTATAGCAGCATTCCGTGTAATTAATCTAGTAGGTATGATATCTGGTTACGCCAGAATTTTAAGTAGGTATGGTAGTAGCCCGAAGATGAATACATAAATTGGAGCCGCATGATCAAACAGATTGCATAGTTATTGTCATATTTTTAGTTATAAATTAATATTAAGTATTTTTTATTATACTCATACGGCATACTCGTAGCCTTGTTTAATGAAAAAAAAAGTAAGTAATACACGTTTATCTTGATGCTATCAAACAGGCTCGGCACAATCTATGCTTATTTACAAACATTGTTTGACTTCATTTGGAGATTCGTTTCTTCTTTCGAAAATGTTGATTAATTTTGATTTCTGACGACAAAAGTTGCTTTGCACACGTCAGCAGTTGGTCAACATAAATGAAAACAATGTCGTTCGATCATAGGTAGATAGTTATTAGTGAATATCTGACATACATCTTTTTCATTATCTATCAATCCATCAAAATGGGCTATAATGAGTCCTTATAAGCGTGTATGTGACCTTAAAAATATGAAAAACAATTGTAAATGCATTCGCGTGACCGAGCTTTGGACTTCGATAGCCTTAGGATAATGAAAACGCAATGTCACCTTAATTGGATCCCGCCCATTATACTCATGGAATTACACTATAATCTCTTTAACATAAGTTACTACGGAGTAACTGATGAAGTAGTGTTTAACTCGGAGAGATTTCAGAACCAAATTAACTTATTTGTTATCACAGCAGTATAATTAAAATAATACAAGTAGTGATTAAAACCCCTCAATCTCCTGATGAAACACTTATAGGGCATCTTTGAAATTTCACGACAAAGATTCTTTCGCATACTAAGTATTGATTAAGAATATACAACCTGAATAGCACTTCGAGGAAGTCCAAAGAATGTGACTGGCTTCTCAAAACGCTGAAAGATCCCTTTTGAGTTCCAGATAATGATATATACCATATTTTTCCACTTTTGTGGGTGTAAGACATGGTAGTAAATATAATCTTTACGAATTTACATGCATAACAAAATTAATTTAGATATCGAAATGCCAAGTGCAATTTATTTAAAATTGCCGCCTTCAAGTACTTTGGGAAGTGCCTATAGAATACTATAAATTATTATCTTTAAGGAAAAATCTGAGGTAAAAACGATGTCCGCTTAAATGATATCACGGTCCCTTAACAAACCATGATCTATCGAATGAACTCTAGGTGCAGTTAATCCCGGTTATGCAACTATGAGATCACCCGTTGGTCAACATTTTTTAACCGGTCCCAAGTTCATCGTCGCCAAGGTCGATGACCCTACCTGACTATATAACGGTACATAACGCGTAAGGACGATTACTCTTACTTTTGACTCTATGCTAAGGTCAGATTGCCATAGACCGTAACTCTAGATGCACTATCGTCGTACTTCATTTGCTAGCCCATGATTTATTTTTTTAGAAATTTTCTTTAGAAAATATTGAAAAAGAAATATTGCAAAGTGAAGTTGTAATTTGGACACCCGCAGCTTCTAACGACTTCGCTACACCAAATGGGGACGACGACGTCACAGATAAAAAAGGGATGTAGGCATCTGCGTCAAGTCACCGCAAGTGCAAAGCGGAAGATTGATTGCAAGTATTGCAAGACTTTTCTAAAGGCTCTTATATTGTATCGGTGTGGAAAAAAGTGTAATTACAGATACCTGTAGCGCCAGAAATTGGTGGTGGCTTAAATACATAGTCGTGATGATATGGATGGAATTTTCATTTATTATTATTTCAGACTATTAGACAAAACAAGGTCGACGACAATACGAGCTGCCAGGCTTCGGTTGCGGATTTGCGCCTTATTGAGTTGTAAGCGGTGGCCCGGAGTAAAGCGATACACCCTACTGAGCACACGAAGTTTCTAATACAAATTCCAATCATCATGAAACTAAATTGTGGGTCAGTCGCCAACGGTAGATCAAAGGGTCACGGGATATTCCGTGGTCAAAACTACTGTGGAATGTTTATCTAAATATTACTTACATGTCCCGTGAATGAGGTACGCAGAAAAGCAAAGTAATAAATTTTTTGTGCCTGATGGTCGCTTTTTGGATCGAAGCCAGATTCAGGGAGCAAGTGTGACCTAACCCTGTGACCAAATATCTCTTCCGAAGATTCACCGTTAGTGAACAGGTTTTTCAAAATATACATATATGCAATCAGAACGAGTAAATTTGCATATATTTTCTCCGTTAACCCATCTGGGTTACCGTGTTAAAGTATTCATATCTTAATGTTATTAACAATAGAGCCTGTTAATAACGGTTCAGGATGTGGCATCAATAACGGAAGAGTTGATCGACCTCATTGTATACAATACAGTATTATGCAAATTTATTCTATAATCAATAGCAAGCTTATAATGCTTATAAACATTCTGCAATTTAATCATTTCACGTCGTTTCATGTTGTTGTGTTGTCATTTGTTTATATTAGACTTAATTCAGGCAAAATTACCTTATTTGAGGCTCACAAACAAAAATATCTAATCATTTAAAACAGATTTATTGACGTTCCAGGTTATAAATTTCTTTTTCTTATAATTTCAAAGTTTAAATGTGGCATTGAAATAATTAATTTGCTTTAAGATCTGCAATAAAGTAGTAGAAGTAGAATATTACTATTAGGCAACAAAAACATTATTTTGCTTTTGAATAAGAAGAATGAAAACAATCTTAGTTTAAGATTTACAATATAAATTAATTGATATTATCAAAACAGGTATTGAGTCTATGAATCAAATGATCGGTGCTGTTAAATCCGACATAACCTTCCACCTTAAGCAAAAAATAGCACCTAAATCGAACTCTTACATCCATCATCATTTATATTGATAGTTGTATTTAGCTATTTTTTTTGCAGAAATAAATATAAATAATAATATATAAAATCAAATGTTTACGGTTTATCTCGCTACGGAATTTTTTATTTATATAGTATTGTCTTTTATTAATATAACTTTTACACATTTAAAGAAAAACTTTATTTTTTATTTATATTGAGTTTTATTACCACCTATTAATGGACCAGAGTAAACTTTAAGAGCAGTGTTAGCTTAGTGCCCGCCTGAGAGGTCGTGTGTTTTAATCGTGGCTGTGCAACAATGGCTTTTCTGTACGCATTTATACCTCACTGATACATTAAAGGAAAACGAAAAACGACGCCTGCGTCAGAATTCTCGCGAGGACTCTTTCGCGTACATTTTAAAACAAGACCTGAAGGTCAGTGCTTATCGTCGATACAGAGGACATGCACGAACTACCCAAGCCTGGTTTGAAACCAACGATTCGCACTTTATAAGAGCTGAAGACTGGCCCTCATCTAGCCCAGACTTCAGACTTCAAATGTTTAGCTGTAGAGGACATGGCCTGCTCTAAAAGACAGGATGACATTGTGTATCTTAAAAAATCTTTTGAGCAAGCAGTGGCAAAATTTCCCTTGGATACAGTACATAAAATCTAAACATTCGTTGCCAAACAAATAAAGGCCTGTACAAAAGACAAAGGTCGCCATTTAAAATAGATTTATTTTTTGCTGAGGTGTAGAATTTGTACGGAAAAATTTTAATAATACTCCATTACTTAATTTTAAAAAAAAGTGAGTGTGTACACATGTCAGAAGTAAAACTTCTTCGTAAATTAATTATTACTAAGGTAAAAGCTCTAATAGATGACCATGTATCAGTATATAATCACTCCATATATTTGTATATCTATATTCACACTCTTTACGTGCTAATGATAATATAAATAAATAAAAATTCGCGTCTACTGCACAAGATGTTATGCGACAGAATTGCCATCTAAAGTTCTAATATGTAACTAAACGAAGACATGAAATAGCGTGGTTTTTGTCTTGATCTCCCTTCACTCTCTCTCTCCCTTTTCTGCAACAAAGAGGCTGCACGTCTTTGTGATGTTTCATCGGCAATAATTAACTACACTTCCAAAAGTATAATTTGTATAAGAACTTATGGCTGGACTAGGTACTACTGGGACTATATTCCCTTGGTTTTATCATATTTTCAATAAATATTCTAATTTTCAAATTGATGAAAGTTTATAAGCATTAATGAAATGTTAAATTTATAGAAGATAAGCCATTTTAAATTTCTAATACAACTTGTAAACAAGATACGCTGACCTCTATTATGTATATGAGTTCAATGACACATTAATTCAATGTCAACTCCTAGAAAACAAATTTGTAACTTAATTCTTTAAGCGCTATTATCCATACTATAATGACTGGAATTTTTCTTATTCCATTAAAATAGTGGAATGGGAGCTGATTTCCTCTAGACTACTGTTTCATTAAGCATGTTGCACTGCTGAATACTAAATATTAATTAAAAACTATACAATTGCAGTAAAAAAATATTTTTAATAGAAATGAAAATTTAAATTAACACATTCACTTTTTATTATTAATTCTTTTATTCAACTTGTATGAAATGACTCAGCCTACGTCAATCGCGTAAAAATGCATTTATGATTTGCATGAATGCAATTATGACGAAACGTAATGGAATCGTAATCCAATACGTTTCGTCATAATTGAGGGGGAATTCAGACCGATATTCCGAGAATTGTTTTTAGCGGGCCGGTGTTTGACTGTTAACAAAATATTTAAATATATGGTAGATGGGGCCATGGAGGGAAAAGCTTAAATGATAATTAAGATAATAGATGCTACTATTTTATAACGGATATTAGGTGCTTATATTGTTTTATCTTTTTTCTCATTGCACATAGACGATTTTACGATGAAGTATTAAAATAATAAATGCATTGGAAAATTGTTAAGGATATCTAGCAGATCTGGTTTGAGGAAAATAACCGACCCTCATGACGTCATATGTTGAGGTTGCTCATCAAGCCCATTAACGCCTGCCCTGAGAACATATTTGGACAAGGCGACGTATTTTTACATTTAGACGCTTCATTCGTTTTAGATTTATTTGTGATGTAGGCATTTTCTATATGTGTTGCTCAGGGAGTAAATAGTTGCTCAGGAGTTCCGACACCGGCATGGTTAGAACTGAAAAATCGATGACATCCAATTACTCACGTATGTGTATTATTTTCGTTCATATTAAATTTTTTGGTAATAGAGAGAGCCTTCCACGCAGTCTTGCCTTCGTTTTGCCAATAAATATATTTAACAATTATTAGTGCTCAAATAATTGATTCATCAAGGACCAATCACGGTTTATGTATTCAATACAATTAAATCTGCAAACAGCGAGTATATTGAATTTGTTTTAAATGTGTAAATATTATCAGGTGATTGCGGTTGATAGAACACGAAGCACTGTGTTCATTGTTCAACACTTTAATTCATATTCACATAAACATTTTGTTTGATTTAAATATTACAACTTTTTTGCGTTGTATACAATGGGTTTTAAAAAATATATATTACTGCTATAATACTTTTACTACGATATAATCATAATTAATTTCTATAATAATTTATGAATAACCTATAAATAATATATTCAAGTAAAATCCTGACGGGGTAAATATTTTCATTAAAGTAAGATATATTTTTTAATATATGTTCGCTATAAATAATAATAATACAGTATTTTCCATACAATCTTTTTGGATTGCAAATTGTTTTACGAAGTGCTCCTCTATATTTTATGCGTAAAAGAGCTCAGTCTACGTAAAACTAGATAATAATAGGAGACATTATGCGCAATTTGATTTTATTTAATGATAGTAAATTGGACCTTATATTTTGCAGTCAAGTTATAAATACATATATTTGCAAGAGCGTTTCGCTGTCGTTATTTTTTTTTTGTTAAAGTTGAGTTTGAGTTTTGTAGTGGCAAAAAAACAAATTTAACAAATATCAACTATTATACATAATAATTATGTCTCAACTTACTTAGTATTGCTCCTCATATTGTAGCTGGTGGAAATGTATTCACCGTCCGCACTGAAACAAACAAAACAATATTAATAACGACCTCGCTAAGTTTGCAACTGTTGTGGTATACCCTTTGGCATCAGACCCTTAGACAAAGATCAAGATCATATAATCTGAAATATTTAAAAATTAAAATGCGATTGCTTAATGTATTTTCGTAAACTTAACTTAGCACCTGATGGATGTGTCATAGGGATATTATAGTAAATTTTCAAAAATTAAAATGATGAGTACCAATTTCGACGTTCAGTATTTTCATAGAAATAGACTGGAATTCTAATTCTAGGATAACAATGTTTCCTAAGTCTATTGTTAATGAATAGGTATGCTCGTGGGCTAATTAAAATAAATATAATTAATGTTTGAATTTAAAAAAATACAGCAACATCTTTGATCATTATGTGTCTATCCATCTGCTTAAGGTTATCTAACCCTGACACTAGCTGAGGATATGCAGCAGGTCGCTTGGAACGAAAAACGGATGTTGCATAGATCCTTGACATGCGCAGTGACAATAGAACAATGCTGATTTCATTTCATAAAAGCAACTTAAACTTAATCGTAGTAATTTCTTCCAGGTAGCAAAATATTTTAATACTTTCTTTAGATTTAAGAACATGTAAACCTCAGTCAGAAAAAAGTCTTAATTATATTGGTGTATTCATTTAGAGTTGTGGGTAATGTTAGAGGATCCCAGATTACTCGGCCATTAATGGCCAATAATATCCTCGAGATAACTAGAAATTCGGTTAGGTTTATAGGTAATAAACATTTATAAATTGCTTATATTCAATCAATGTAGAAAAATATAAAATTGATTTATTTAATTGTATCATCTCATCTTATCATTATAATAATTATTATTTATTATACTATTATTATAAGTTTAATAAAATTTATCAAGAATATAGGTGACAAAAATTAAAGTTAAAAGTTACTTATCAGATTTAACTGGCTCAGTACTAACTCATATACGTTAATTAATGTAACCGTTAGTATAAAGGCAATGGTACTCGCCATGGGATCTTGTAGTGATCATATTATGTGTGACGAGAGCAACTGTAGAAACTTACTTTTAATTCTACTTATTATTACAAGTATTTAACGTAAAATCAACCATGTTTGTAGATCTTATTTTTTGTTTATGTTTTTATATATCTCTATCAAATATCAACAACAAAAATGACGAAATACATTATTATTCTTGGCGTTAAGTTACGCGATAAATTTGTATCCTTTAAATTTGTGTAACTTGCAATAGGGTTGACAATTCCGTTTAGAAATATTAACTATATTTATATTATCTATTTCCAAATGAATAATATAATTATAAATAAATCCAAATATTCAGATTCGGGTTCTTTTGCAACTTCATCACCTTGATCGATTACGTGTTGTGTTCGTGTTCTCACTTTAATAATATAAGTTAGTTCTACCATTTTGCCTGGTAAGCTAAGCGTCAGTTTATTATTGATATATTTTCTTAAATGTAAAAAGCAGGGAGCTCAAGGATGTCCTTCAATTAATTTTTTCAGTTCTTTTAATAATGCCTGCTAAAGAAAAAACTTGGCGATTTAATCTTTGTTAAACTTCTGTTAAGTCACTTGGGTGAAATTCTGTTTCTAATCTAATCTGTATAATGTGTAATGTAATAATGTAATCTAATGTGTATAATTACATTAATACTACGATAAATTATTTATCTGAAATTTAAACCATTAATTACACCCAAAATTTACAAAACAGCTTAATTCATACTAAATATAAATGTTTTAAGTTATTCTATTGGCGTAGTTACAACCCTATTTTAGGTAATTGATAAGGCACGTAACAAGGAGTTTCCTACTTCAGCGGTTTTCACGGAAATATTATTAAATTACCATGTAATGTCTACAATAATTGCGCTCTCAGCTTGTATATTGGTGTTTAAAACTGTGTTCTACTTTCCCTAGCCAACTCCCATAATAACAGCTGTTTAGGTGCAGAAAACTAGACTAAGCTAGATTGGTCTTAGACTAATTACGCACGGGAAAATTAAATTGATAATTATGTACAACTATTATTCGAACGGAATATACACTATATAGTGATGTATATGACTATATAGTCAGAGATCAATTCTACGTTACACAACCTATATTTCAAACAATTCCATCTGATTGTACATATTCATTTAAATATACTTCTGTCCTTTTTCAACACAGCGTGGATACACATTATAGAAAGAGACGAAGTTATATGGTCCGTAGCAATTTCAAAGCTCATATAAACGTTCTTAATTTATTGAAGATTGTTTTCTCGCTTTGGTCATTATTATCGGTTCAAAGCAGAACACGTTACAATAATCTGTGAAACAAACGACGTAAAACGTCTGGCCCATCTACATTTATCAGAATTCTCTTGTAAGTATTTTGTTTTAGAATGAGGTAAAAATCGTGATATGCATTTAGCCTTAGATATCGCGGGAAAGACATGCTCAATCTAAGTATGCAAATTAGATTTCCCTCGTTCAGGTAGTACTGGTTCGATGTAGGGCCACTTTCGCCAGTAATTATGCACAATTACCAACAGCCGCATTGGAACTAATATTTTAATAGCGACCCAATTGAATTACCTCCCGACGGCTTCAACTTAACCGATAAAGTAATATCACAAGATAGTGTATTCTTAGAATAGTTCAGATGCGAACTTGAATGTTTCTATAATATCATTTAGCAAATTGGAATTTAATTCTATTATTTTATATCAAATTATATGTAATAACTAAACGTCGAATCGTCTTGATTTGTTAGTTTTTTTTTTGTTGTTTTGTTGATAATTTTAATTGATGTATAAATTTTGTTTTTCTATTTAAAACGTAAGTTATTTGTAATACAATTTTTAAATACAATATAGGCGTCGAGTACAAAAAATATCTTTAAATCATAGCTCAAACAAAATTCCTGACTTCACCATTTGAGTTGATCGATCATGATCGATGCGGAGTTGGATGAGTTGAAAAGCAATAGCATAGTAAAATATAGGTACGCACAAATACTACGTATGTACTTTTATGTCCTTCTTCCTCTTCGATACTATATTCGACAGTTTATACAATCAAATATTGATATTTCATACATTTCAATGACGTGGGTGTGCGAAATTTGAATAAATAAAATTTTACTAGCCAATAAGTTCTTATAATATACGTTGAACATCGAAAACAAGTTCTTGACTCAGTCCTGTATTACTTATATATCTCGAAAGATTAACCTTCTCGCTCTGTGGTTATTTGGTGGACAAGGTAATCATAATTGATGGAATTTATATAGCAATTTTTTTTTCATTAATCTGGATTTTTTTTTAATTCCCTGAGGATTCGTTCGTTTCTTTTTATTATTTCTAAATTAACATTTGAAACATTGAATAATATCATATCACAGGGTGTGAATGATGTTTTTATCACTAGTCAACATTCAACTTCAACGGTTTTGAGCGTCTCGTAATATTTCAGAAAATGTCAGCAAAATATGATGATTTTTATATTAGACTGCTTAAAGCCCCTATCTATTTATAAATAATGTTAAATTGACGATATTTTACGTCATAAATACGATAAGAAATTGATCTTCTATAATAAATAATTTAAGGTCACATTTCGTCGCAAACTTGGATTTAATAATATGCATTTAACAATTACTTGAAAAACGTCTTGGAAAAACAAAGAGTTTTCAGTGAGTCATTTCAGTATTGCCGTTTGGACGTTACTCGGTAGGTACCTTTAGGCTTAAAAACCACATGTTCAAAAATATTTTTTATTGAGTTCTGTTCACATATATGGATTCGTAAACAAAGGCATTTTTGCATTTTCCTTTACTATTGTTGAGATATCATCGCCGCTATTAATACAAGGGCCTTCGGTTAGAAGGTGAGATACAAAGCCCGTATCGAATAAAAATAAAACTAAACTATAAAAGTAATGTCTCTCGCGTCCTACTGACAGGCTAATGCAGTGCTTAATCTCAACGGTTTTATTATTATGGCCATTTTTATGATCCAAAGATATTATGACGCATCATCTGCTATGTTGAAGCTTGCCTGCCAAATCGATCTATTGAACATTTTATTAAAATGTGTTGCTGTGGAGATCTCTAGGCTATTACGATAGTCAAGTTTGTTTTAACTATTTATCAAAATATTTACACCCGATTAGAATATCTGACTGATAATTGTAAGAACTTCTATATTAATACGACCTTTAAAGGACCAATGCTAATAAATTTACGATTCTTAGAGATTTTAACACAGAAACTTGTTGCTGACGCATTGCATGTGTAGCTTACCAATACACGAACTCGAAGAACATAATATGTAATATGCTATTGCCCTTCTAATACTGCCTCCTATTATGTGATAGTTATACAAACCCACAAACAAGAGTTACGTCACATACTTAAAGCATTTTATGTAGTAAACATATTATACCGCGCACAAGAACAAAATCTCATACAAATTTTAAAGACTCATGACTCGGTTCTATTCGAGAGAGCGGGGTGAGCAATACCCGCTACGGAGTGGCCATTTTTGCAATGGCTACGTTAATCTGCCATTCCTGATTAGGAAATTACTTTTAATCCTCTTAGTAAACAGTTCCAATAGACATGTTTACCACTAAAATACCACTATAATAATAAATACGCATGATTCTTGCAATACACATTAAGTTTATAGTTTAAATTACCTACGCATAATGTCAAAGTTAAGTATAGGCTTTGATCATTTTCAACGCTATGTATACCTTGAGAGTTGAGACAACTTACAGACTCATCCGAAGTAAATCTTGTGTATATCGTAATGTAATACGGGATGAATTTCAATAATACCCACAACCCTATATGTAACAGAACATCATTCAATCATTCAAGTAGCATTATATCACGTAAATGACTTAAAACAATTTAGGGCTATCTGTGCTGCAGAAATAGAACTGCAACTAATGCATAGAGCTGATTTAGTAATCGACATTCAAATGGTGCAGAAAGGACGATACAAGTTACAATAATATATGGATAATATGATTTAATAGCATCAAAAAAGTGATGACGATAAATTAATTAGTATTTATCACTTGAATCTAAAAGAGAGGTTACGTCCTCCCTATTTTTATCTCCACGAAGATGGTCAGCAACTAACCAACGAGTTATTTTATTTAATGTTTTCATATACATACAGTTTGATATTTACTCAGCAATGAATATCATGATTTAATTCGTTGTTTTTATTTGCGAATGAAATAATTCTAGTCATCTTCTTTATTGTAATTGTATATTTATTTCTATGAGATTACAATTCTTATTACGTAATATTATTCTATTACATCGCAATCAAAGTTACACGTGATACACGAGATACTTTAAAAGTATTACGTATATTGTTGATGTTAAATCGCAATATTTACGTAACAATACAGTAATACATAAACTCTAAGTCATTCTGTGTATATATATGTTATCGAAAACGCGAAATTTTATTTATTAATGACCCTAATAGTCAATTTTCAAAGTGATCAACTTTTAGTTTGAAATCTATTTAGTCGTAACACGCTCCCTTATCGATAAATTAGTTGATACATAGCTACAGACTTAATAATAAAGTCAGTCAAAAAAAGAGAAATATGAGCAAGGTTACCATTGTGAACTAGTATGAAAAATAATTTTATTTTAATTAAGACCACGCGCCACTACGAGAGACGTAAATCGTAATTGCATATGGATTACTGTGAAAATTATCGCAAGTAATTGGTACGTAATGATTTTTAATAAAAATAATTTTATAAAATAATTATATTTCTGATACATATTTAACAGTTCAACAGAATTTCATTTTTTTTACAGCAATGAAGTTTCATTCAGTCAGGGACAACCTTGACTCAGGGACATGGGCCCGCACTTTGAGGTCGATACGTTCTTAAGGATTAACATTGATTTTAAGACTGCGCTACGAGAGGTCTTAAAATCAATCTCTGGCTTTTCTTCACTAGCAAGTGCGAAGTCAAATATAGCCTGTTTCCGCCGGTACAAAGCAACCTTATCGAGTAATTGTGACGCGTAACACGTACAGACAGAAGAACAAGGCGCGGGCGCTTCACTCGTAGCCAGTAGTTAGCAATATATTTATACGCATTGTCCACCTGTGCGTGAACTGTGTTCGCGTGGGAAGCATTATAGCGATTTTATTGTCTAGCCACAACACACTTTAGAGTTTAAAAACATTTTACTTTCATATGTTTCCAATTTATATGACTTCAAAAAAAATTGGTCCGATTCGGTTTTGTGTTCGCAACGATATTGTTAACACATTTTTAAATTTTCAGTCTTGAAAACTTATTAATAATAAAATATAATATGCAACGATTTGTTTATCATACAGGGTATTCTCCTCTAAATATTTTTATATCAAGACAACTTTTTTATTTATTCGTAATTGAAAAATTTAACTTTCATTACGTAATGACGAGGTCCATTAAAATTAACCAATTAATATGCCGTTAGGTTGACGATCTCTGGACATTAAATAGTTTTAATAGAACTAGCGCCAGCGAGAAAAATCTGTAATAATTCAATTCGAGCGTTGCCGTTTCACGGGTATTCTCTAGTATACAATGGTGACGTAACACGATTCTGTTTCTATTTATTGTAGTCATTAATTCTTATAAACTAAACATCGTTTGAAAATTAATTAATTCAATTGTTTAGGCTCCTCAAAAACAGGATAAATGCTATAAGCGCTCAGACACCTTAAAACAAGGAAAAGTGTAGTTTAATTGTCCTCTCAGAGTATACGAAGGATATGACCTTTATACAATTCACGGTCCGACTCTGACTTTGGTATTCCAATCTTATATTGGCTTTACAAATAATGCATATAAAATGCGAATAAGCGGTGTAAATAGAACGCGGATTGGGAAAATTCATAAGAGGTAAATTTATCTAGACCAATAGAGAATTTAATTAGTATTTTCTATTGGATAGCAAACAGTGGTTTTCGAATCCTTTATCAATAACAAACTTTTTTTTATATTTATTGCACTGTTGTCTGATTTCCTTGATCAAACAAATTGTACTATTTTATGGTTGGTTGTTTTAGAATTTTCTAAATCCGCTCGAATAGTTCTTGAGATAAGCCCATTCAACCAAATAAGTAAGTATACTTATAATAGAGACAGTTTTAAATCTAAGACCCAATAATCAGCACTTTCTACAATTTAAAAGAATGATTTGAGAAAATGTTTGTCTGAAATAATGTTTGATTAAAATTCAATATGCCTGTGTGTTGCTACTGAAATACTGGACGACCTTCGAGAGGTTTGGTTAGTTTTTATTCGAGTAATACCTAATGCTTGAATTTACCTTACCACCTTTTGATACGATAAATATTATAAACTACTAAAAATGAAATAATTCAATTTTGGTAGGAAATCTGAGCCTTATATATAACGTATAACATTGATTTTAACGTAATAACTTGCGAGCCCTCTCGCACTATAAGTGTCTATGAGCGGCGGTATCTCTTAAGATTTTCCGTTTTTTATAATGAAGTATTACCTAAAAGTTAAGACCAGGATATTCTGTCTCTGTAGGCATTTGAAGCCCTCTCTTGCCTTCATCTCTATTGTTTATGGGATATAATTTATATAAAAATCCTACTTACATAGTAAACAAGTTGTTTAAGATTTTATACCGCTTCACAAGCGGTTTAAAAATTACGAACTTTTAGTATGACGGACGATAAATGAACGATGGGAATTCCCATTCTGAGTTGAACACACTTATAATCATTGATAACCCTGACGATAACCTTACTCCATCGGAATTAATTGTATGTATTTATAGCTAACTGATGCTGCCGAAATAGCGAGTAAAATTAGGACAAAATGTATTCAAAACCTATTTAATATTCTTACTATAAGTTGATAATATTTTTTTTAATGTATTCCTGGGTAATAGATTATAATATATTATATTTATATTATTAAGTGGAGCAGTAAAAATAATCTTGACACTTTGCTGTGTGAATCGATTCACACAAAAATCGTAAGCCTAAATGTATCTCAAATCGATTTAAAATTTTCAGCTGTATCAAGGTAAGTATAAGCTTCAATATACGGAACATAAGTTAAATATATGATTCTGATCTCCCGTGCTGTACACATAGTAAATGTTTCACTATTCATAGGCGTATAATTAGAAAACCAAACCGAAAAAAACATCTTTCTCTGTGTATACCAGAACATTTCATAACTTCATAGTCAACAGTTATTGGGCTATATAAGGTTCATGCCTCCGGGAAGAAAGACAAACATTTATTATCACCTACCCATTACATTTTGTACCTGTGGAAAATTTATTCAATAAAAGACGGTCTAGTAAGTTAGATTGGATATATATTGGATCTGGACGTCGTACGAAGCTAATCCTATAACACCTTATTGCGAGGCTAACTTTAAATATAAAAAGGAATATTTAGACCCAAACGTATGGAGCGGCTTCGGTCATTTCTGTATTAACTTAACACATTTGTATGTCAATTTTCTTATTAGTTTTTATATTATGTTCAAAGTTATAATATTATTATTATGATTGTTTTAAATATGCATATAAATGTAAAATATTATATTAAAAAAATAATTACATATTTGAAACGTGTGTAAGTAGAAAACATCATCAGGATTAATTATTTTTCATTTAGCTAACTTTATAGTTGAACTTCAAGTAATTGCTGTAATCCAACATTCATGTAATAAATAACGGAATAGTAACAAAAAATGTGCAGTTGCGGATTGCGAATAAAAACTTATAACGGATTACGAACTGAGGAAAAGTAGAAATTTATATTTATTTACATAGAAAATGAAGAGTGTTGACTTATAATTGACATTTCCATTATTGAGTTTTCCTTTTCCCTATTAAAAAAAATTTCACTTCAGCTTAGGGCCTCAGGTGTAAAAGCAACAATTTTCAAAGCAATCTTGGGAAAAAAGACGCTTTGGTAACCGTGGCAACACGAGACGCCAACCCAGTAATATAAAAACGCCTCAGCTCACATTGATTGGCCTTAATTCAAATGATATAATAATTATTTGTTAAATAAACCAAGGTCCATAATAGTTTACTTTCAATACTTTCGCGAGACTTTTTAAAAATAGCTCAAGAAAAGCCATACCAATATAAAACTAGTCTTATTTATACGTATAAATGTAAAAATAACAATTTGTCAAACTGGAGTTTATATTTTTTGAAAGACCTTGAAATGTATTAACGAGAGAAATTAATTAATAATGCGATGTTGCTACAAATCTTGATATTTTGATAGTTGATTATATTATAATAACGCGTTCCAATAATAATGAGTAAGACCTTTTTTTTTTAATTTCTCGTAAACTCTCGCAAAGCGTTTCGATTATAAGCTTATGAGCTATTTCAGATATCATTAAAATAGGGTTAACCTGGTTTAATCTACTAATTATAGTTTATAAATTGTATAATTTATAAATCAGTATCAACTGTGATTTAAATATTTGTCTAAAACGCGTTTTAATAAAATCGCTAGACTTATGAAATAAAATAACACTTTTATATTCTAAGAAAAAAACGTATTGTGAAAAAAATTTACGTTGTTTTCAAAAAGCTCTTAATTTAAACCTTTTTTTATTTTTATTTCCGAAAACCTTTTCTCTCAGAACGCTCATTGTATCTTCTTAAGTTGACAAACTTTTTTTAATACAAAGAGGCTTTCAGGATGTAAGAGGAATAATTGAATTTTCTATAAATGAAACTTATTACGTTCATAACATTTTTATATAGTAACCATCTCATAGTATTTCGTGCGAGACGATTAAGAATTTCAAATATCCTACTTTATATTCAAAATAATACTCATAAATTTGTTGACTGATAATAACCATTAATCACCATTCCTCTTGTGATTGCTATTTTAGTCGTAGCAGATATAATAATAATAAGAATTACAATTACTTTAATGACTAATTACAAAAATCATAAATAGCATCGTTAACGCCTTGTTAGTTAAACAGATCGTTTATAATACGATTAGTAAATAGTAATTTGCGACATTAATTAATAACATCCTTAATATTGTCCATACCATTTATCTTTAAATCGTAAAATAGTTTTTACGATATAAAATATTATGATTTTCTGATTAATAAATTAAATTTTCCAAAAACATGCTAATGTTATAAATGGGACTTTGAATATTATTATTGCTCTACAGTAAAAACACTCCAAATTTTTTTGCTTTTGCTTATTCCAAATAGTTTAATACTTAATTAATAAATCAAACATAAAACTGAATAAACAGGCCGTTTGACATATCGAAACAGATTTTGTCATCTCAATTATGCCGTTCACGACCCGTGTTGCGTAAAAAATCTCACACGTTATGCCTATTCATTGCGAATACATTATTTTTTACTCATCTACGTTAACGGACAGATAAGGAAATAATCGCAACGGACGTTTAAAAGTAAATATATAAGAATTGTTTGGACTTACGGGTCAAGGTAAGGGATATTTGAGAGAACGAATTATAACTTTAGAACATCGGTAATAAAACACAGACTAACATGTTGCAAAAAAACTTTCACCTCACGCATACAGACATGCAAAAACGTGTGTAAATAAAAAGTATATACTAAATAAAAATTCGCGTAGCGCCGTTGCAAAAACTAAAAATGCCTTACCTCATTGAGACGATGTGGTTGTACGTTTGTGTGTAACGACGGCCGCGGACGATTGCGCTCCACCTTGGTCCGTTTGAGGTGACGCGCGCGGTGCGACTGACTCGCGCGGCCTCCAAGATTACTTTTATTACATTTCCCCTACCGTGAAAATGCCTGGCTCGACAACCCTAGAGCCTAGATCCACAGGGCTCTACGCGGAGCCTTCCGCATACAAAAATACATACTATCGTGTACTCAATAAACGATCCGAGAAAACATTTCTATATTTTCTATTACTACCTATTATTTGTATCTATATTATGAAAATCAAATAATAACAGATTTGAAGTTAGTTAAAGTGTGGTCTAAGATTAATTTAACACATAATTGTGATTTGTGTTGATAGATTTTCTACGGCGCATAATCTTACTCTCTGAGGAACATACTTAAATCTTATTATTAATTAGTAAGATGCCTGCTTTTTCTTTACTACTTTACCCTTTAGTTCCTGGCAGAGATATTGTTTCAAGAAGTGGCAGTAAATTCACAATTATTAGAAACATAATTTTTTTTTATTCGTTCAAATTTACTTACATAGGTAACTTTGTACATTTGATTGAATTTGTAGGTAATTCCTATGAATTTTGTGTGCAAACGGGATAATCACCGTGAGCGTATACAACATAAACCGTTGTAACTTTTACAAATGTAGACATGTCCACTATAACAGAACTAAACAACAAAGAAATCATTTTTGTTATTCATAATTTAAAATTAATTCGTGGTCATACTTGATGTACTTATTTAACTTATCGGCGTACCTGAAGTATGGTAGCTGAAGCCATGTAATCAAAAGTGTTGAATTATAAATGTAAAATGTACGAGTATGCTATAAACTGTATGGCGGACACGGCGTCGATTTTTCGGCCTTAGTCTTGCTAATTTCCTCGAGATATTTTCCTTCGGTGCTCGTATTTAATATTATTCCTTTCTTAATTATATTTGTGTGATAAGTCTTTAGCAATATTGAATGAAATTACTATATAGGTACTTTAATTAAAATAATGTTAAGATCTTATCATTATGACCGAAGTATAAAGTTGAGAAATCTACTATTCACCACATAAAACATTGATTGAAAGCGTAGAACGTTTCTCGATAATATAAAAAGTTGCAGTGATTACTAGAAAATTGACAATTTGTCAATAATAGTTTCTTTTTCAATTTCTCTCGTATCATCCTTACAAAGAACTTTGCAAATTTCAGTTTCATTATTACAACATAATATATTCTTAAGCCGAATAGATTATAAGTGTGGTCAGCAAGACTACGGCTTTATATTTTTATATCAGAGAAAATTACTGTGGAATTTTTGACTATTTTATTTATTCAAGTTCACCACATCATATATAATTCATTTTCTACAGTATTTATTACAATTTCTCTATTCCTAAATACATGACAATTACAGAGATCATACATTTTACAAAAAATCATTAAAAAAAAACAATACAATAATAATATTACGCCTTTCACTACAAAATTAATCTTATTATTTATATTACCTGTCTGTGTTAATATTTATTAATTTAAACGATGATATTGTTATTTAAACAATAAATTAAATAAATTTAGACCAAGTTATATATGGACAAGTGTAATTTCAAAATTTTCAAAAACAATATTAAGAGCAAATTCTCTGGAACTATTTAAAATTAATTGATTTTCATTCGCTACATCTACGAATAACTTTTCATCACTACATAGTATAAAACAAAGTCGCTTTCTCTGTCCCTATGTCCCTTTGTATGCTTAAATCTTTGAAACTACGGAACGGATTTTGATGCTTTTTTTTTTAATAGATAGAGTGATTTTTTTTTATTTGAGAGGAAGGTTTATATGTATAATAACATCCATTAAATTGTGGAGAAGTAAGTGTTATTTTTGAGGTTTCTAATGTGATGTCGTAAATAATTACATTTTTTCCGCTTACATTGCAAACGCAGGCTGAACCCTACGAGTTTTATCAAAATAATGTACTAAGTATTGTACACATTGAAAAGGTCTACAGAAAAGTCCGTGATGGTATAGGTCTATCTCTTATGGATAACCCACATTTTTATATACAACGTTCACAGATTTTCTGTAGTGTATTTAGTATCAGCATTGCACCCGTGCGAAGCTGGGACGGGTCGCTAGTTAATTATAAAAAATGATTCTTTACATATGGCTAGATTTATTATCTCTTCTTTAGTTTAATTTTCTTCTATACCTTACATTTTAATAATAACCTTAGCATATATTATATGCTAAGGTTATTATGTTATACCCGAGCAATAAGCATTAAAAATCTGTGTGACGAATTAAACTTTAGACTTACTCTTAGTTAAACAATGAACTCTTACAAAATGTCAGCCATAAATCAAGGCTTTTAACAATAATATTTATCCTGATATACTGGTTGGAAGGCTTCAACACTATGGTGTGATGACAAAGCTTTCTGATAAATTCATAATAAAGGTCTGAGTATGAGGTCACGATTAAAGTTGTGCGTTATGCCCTACGGTATTCAAATATGTGGTGCTGCTGCAGAGGATCAATCAAAGAGTATATGTTTCCAGAAGGGAGTCGGTATAGAATAGTTTAAAGGAATTAAATAATAGCCTTGTTGTATGTACAAAAATATAAACGATTTCAAATCAAATGTCGACTTACACCAGTATAATACTTGAAACAAAACAAATCTGAGCTTTCGCCCAACCATTAATGATTATTATTGCTCTAGTTCAAACAATTTGTATGACTCAAAACTTGGCAATTAAAAAGATTGACGGAGAGTTCCTTGCCAGTTCTTCTTGCTCTCTCTTGACTTGCGAACTGAACTTGACGAACGAATTTAGAATCAATTTAACGTCATTTCTTTTGACATTCATAAGTTTACTTGGTTAAAATTATTTTGGGCCTAGCCCGGGTTTATTTAAGAACCATGAAGGTATCAAATACGCGCTTAGTAATAGATTATTATTCCGTCAGACACCGTAAGCATGTAATCTGAAATATACCTGTTCTCATACCCTTCAAAAATTATAAGTGATTTCATTTTATTTTTAAACTTCGTAAGCAAAATGTGGCCTCAACATCTATGACTAACTTTGGTTTTCATATCCTTTAACTCAATATCGCTGTACCTATTTGCAAAATTTTTTGATATCAATAATTTAAAGGTGTGTTATATATTCTATTTTTAAAAAGCCTTTTTGTATGTCATGAAAGAACCCTTACAATTGTTATCAGTTAATGTTTTATTGTTTTTCTTGAACAATTCGTATATTTACGATCACACATTGAAGCAATACCAGAAATTGTTTTATATTAATGTAAAAAATTAATGACTTGAACCTAAATAAATATTTACATTTTATATTGGTATTTTTTGATCGCTTATCTTGAATATGTACTTTCAATTTGATTTAAATAGTTAATAATAGATAACGTCCGACTACGAATATCCCAAGAGATTTTATGTTGAATTGTTATTATCAACACAGCATAACTATATAAACACTGTAAGTTGGCTACAGATTGCGGAAGCATCTCTTATTTGTATTCCTATCAATACATTGCCTTCTCTAAGAACCTCGACTATTAGAGTACTAGCTATATAGATCATTATAAACATACACTCAGCATCATTAAATAGTTTCCTATTAAAGTTAAGGAGCAAAATTTACAACATTTGAGCTTGACTAGAGAGGACCTAGTAAAAGCTTTTTGTTTTCAAAAGGATAGATCCCAGAAATGCTGTGAAATATGATTTCAGTTATCGTTTCAAATAAGGAACTTTTATGCACATTACACGTAGTCATTGCGGACATCTACTCTTTAGGCAAAAAGGTAGGTAGGTTTCTTTGACACCTCCATTTGTGTTAGCTGAAAATAAAATAACCTTAACAATACAGCTATGGGATATTCTTGTTATAAATCACAACCCATTTTTATCTTTGTTTATTCTTCACAAGCAACAGTAATTAATTTATAGAAACGTTCAAGAGAAAAATATGTACTCGTCTTAACAGTGTGTTCTGAGTGACGCCTGTTTTCTTCTTTTCTTCTAAGAAAACCTACACAATATAGTATGTACATTTTTTGTGTTTATCTACGATACGCTACACAGCTAATTGCGAACCTTTTTTTCTTAGCGTTAACTGCTCTAGAAATTATTCACATAACACGTTTAGTCAAATTACGTCTTTAGAGATGTATAAAGTTCAGTAACCTCTACAGCTGTTTACTTCGGGTTTGATCGATGAATTTTTCATAAAATGTAAATAGATTCATATTATCGGTAAAACGTTAGCACATTTATAACAATTTTGCATCAAATTCTATATTTTTTTGTGAATTCAATAAAAATTATTGTAGTTTAATTATCATGTAACGTATGGCTTTATTGGCAAGGGCTTCCAAAGTATTCTTGCCGTGACTCTCTAAGTGTTTTATAAAACTACACACAACGTTATGCACATGTGAATTAAATGCGCCTTTCAAAAAGTTGTTCATGAGTTAAGTTTGCATGGCTATACAGTTTATGCCAGGCGCAATATGTATTTATATTATAATCGAAATTCTAAAGCATAGACTGAAATTGATATTTCTATATAATACCTAAGATAGATAGAAGGCGTAGATTTTTCAACTAAAGATCATGGATGGCGAATATGTTTGCAGACGCAGAAATGTCTGCAGCCTTAGTTCCCAGTTTCACTAACACCAATTTAAATACATGCCATTTAACATTCCTGTTCTACTCTAAAAACCATGTTATACTACATTGTTAGGAATTATTTATTTACGCCATTTAGTCACTTTAAATCACTGAAACAAATTTGGAGTATTTTTATTAAGAGACCAGAATCGAAGCTACTCGGCGTTGTTAGTATAAACAGAGAGGTAAAACCAAATCGAAATTCCTTTAGTTGACTTCTATTTCGTTATTACTGATTGGTTTAAGTAACCAAAGATTTATTTTCTTTCTATATAATTGTATGATGAGATAAAGAAAACACCAAATACGATTCAAACAATATATATTTTTTTAGTTACTGCCGGTTCGGAATGTAGCGTCTGCTGAGAAGAACCGACAAGAAACTCAACAGTTACTCCTCTTAACTGCCAAAATATTAAAAAATAGCATACATATAAATTTGCAAAATATAAATATCACAGCATCTTTCTTATACAAAAGAAAAGCTATATTGACACAAAATACAAGGATTCAGCTGAAAAAAAAAATGCAAATGCTGAGATATATATACTGTCTATTCAACGACGCTATGTGAAGTACAATGATTCATTTATTTATATACTCATAAATTAAGAAGACAATCATTTAATTAATTTAATTTCAGTCGTACTTAAAACATTACAATAAATTAGGAAAGATCTACATTGCTTTATTTGGTTTTTACACTAATTAATTTTTCCATGACAGATAAATAATGAAACCTAAACGATTATACTTCCTAAAACAAATGTTACTTAACAAAATTACTTCAAATGTTACATTTGAATACTGATTTTTTGCAGCCATCGAGTCAATCATTAAGTGATAAGCTTGGTTCTTCTTTTAATCAGTTGTAGACTTATAGATGATTAACAATTCTACCATTACAAAGCACTTAATGGACGACTCTAAGGCTGACATTTATAAAGCGCATTAGGACTAAGCTTACATATTTTGAGGATACCACAGTAGCATTGTGTTGCTAGCTCAGATGAAAGCAAAGTCTTACTTAAATACTCTTTATAATTGCCTCTTAGTGCGGCTTGGTTGGGGTAAGATTCGTTTAATACTTTAGACTGAGATCAAACAGAATACTGTTGAGTAGTCGAACATATCTCAAAAGTTTAACGCATTAACTTTTAAATCTACATATCTCTGAGTGATAAAGCGAAGAGAAATAGAGTTTAGTAATGCAAAATATAAGACGAAGCAGACATACATTATAATGGTACTGGCTTTGAGTGCCTAGAAATAAAATGTATTACTTCGCTATTTATCTTGCATGAGATTATTTGATATGACATTTGGTCAGAGACCTACTATTTTCGACAGATATAGACATTTCTTTAAAACACCTATTGCTTACATTTTTTTTTCTATAAACATTAAGATTTTTTCAAACGCTTTCTCCGTTTCGCGAAAGTGAATATAAAAAGTATTTATGATTACGTTACATAAGTCACATATACAAATGTGTGTGTGCTTTAGCTATTTACCAACAGAGGAGCACCCTTAGCACTAATAAAACGAAGCTAATACATACAAGAATATTAATATAAACTTAGACAGCGGCGTATTTGGAAGTAAAACCGGAAGCACGAACAAACACTTCGCTATGCTAAAATGTGTTAGTGTTCCCAAATACTAAATTTATATTGACTATTTGTATATATATCTTTTAAAAGGAAGCATTCGGGGCCACAATGTGTTCCCAAAAGTTTTAACATGTCATTAGTTATAAGTCTACAATTTAAAAAAAGTAAAACTTTCGTGAAACGGACATCAAATTGCTTAGTTAAGATTAATTACTAAGTATATTATTCTTTTGACCGATGCCTTCGTTATACTATCCTAATATAAAATGAGGCTGGTCCTCATATGAATCACAAAATATTAGTGCTTTCGATATAATGTGTGTTAAAATGACAGACAAATACGGGGTAAAATCTAGTACATTCAGATTTAAACAATTTAAAGGCTCACGAAAGTCTATTTGAGTCAAAGTTGGAACCTATAAATGTCTAAGTATTTATGTCAATTCAAGTAATACTATTAGTGTGTGTATACTTTGAAGTAATTGACCGACTAAACATTTGGACATTTTTACATTATATTGTAACGAAAGATCCCATTAACCTCGCGCCTCGGATCTTTGCAAATGGACCTTTTTTTGACCGACTCTTATTAAACATTGAGAAATATACGTAAAATACAAAAGTTTTTGTAAAATTAAATGTTTGATGTCGGTTTTTTGTGTAAATTTTTGGTACTTGAAAGAAATTCAATTTAACTAAATTTATATGGAAAACATTAACAACTTCCTTGGTCACGACACGCATAAGTTTGACAATTGACATCGGATTGGACATAAATGATTAATTATCGCTAAGTTAGTATAAATTTCTTTCATATACCAAAAGATCGGGCCATTTCCTCTTTTAACCACGTTGCGAGGCACGAGTTGGTGGTAAAGCGGTCTTTGCTGGTCATTCGTCGAGGCTCAGTGGATTATCGTCGACGAAAACAATATGAGGCTTCATGTAAATAAGAAAGGCTAGCAGCCTGTCTTTATCGGCTTCGTTGCCCCTGAAAGAGAAGCATGCACTGATTAATATCTTTGTCAGTATTCCGTCATCAAGTCATGCAAAGAAATAAAAATTAAGGTATTAAGTTGAGGATTTGGCTTGTAAATAACAAGGTGTCTGACAAATTTATTTCCAATGAACTAATAATGAAATTTACGACATTTTGGTTAAACTTACTCAATATCGATTTCTATGGCTAAAACTGTGTGATGTGGCTTCCCTTCTTCATCCATCCACCTAGAAATTAAAATACATAATATTTAATATTACAAGAGTGCATAAGATAAGAAAAAAACAATGAATTTTATAAAATGTTCGTTAATTTGAAATAAACTAATAGCTAATATAAATCGTATTTGTAATAGTTATGTCTGGGCCTTCTATTTTTGTATTTGTTACATGATCATTGTCCAATCTATTATGCAAGTAGGTGATTAACCTCCTGTGCCTGCCACAAGCCGTCGACTTTTTGGGTCTAAGACATGTCGGTTTCAGAAAGAAAGTCCATTGATGGACCTCCGGGGATCGAAGCCACGACCTCAGGGATTAGAGTCGCACGCTAAATCCTCTAAGCTGAAACTGTCGTATAGCCTTAAACTGACATTAGAACTGTTTATTTACAGATTGATACTGTACTGAGGAAAACAGAAATAATAATAAACATTATTAATAATATACAAAAGGAACATACACATCGCTAGGGGTAGTCAGAAGAGTGGAAGACATCTTGGCCGGTCGCTTAGCAACCGCTCGTTCGACTGCTTGTGCCGCACCGAGGGTCGAACGGACGATGTGCCAGAAGCCGCGTGTCGCCGCACCGATGCCGTCAATACGCTCAATGCGTACCCAACCTGTAATCAAATTAATAGTTTAATAGTCAAGGATTTGGAATGCCCAGACGTGACAACTGATATGCAGAAGGCAGATGCATGTACTTACCAGCGAACAACGGCTCAGCATCTGGTACACAATTGCTGCAGTAGCACTTGACTTGTCCCCAAGAAACTGCTTTCCTCAACTCCGGGTAAGGCAGCACCAAAAAATTCCAATACTTTAGCACTAAATGCAGATGCTCGCAGCCTTCTCCGGAGGCTTCCCATTCAGCCTCTAGACTCCCTTCGCACTCTTGATCCAAGCCCAAAATCCTGTTCAAATAATTCAAATTCTCCACTGAAAACGGCTCAGCGTCATCCCTTCGGGTAGAGTCGTCCATCGACGATGATTGTTCCTCGGTTAAATCTGGAAGATTCCCCGTTTCCAAGGTGAGGGCGTCCATGATTTCGTTATCCAGATTATCTACATCGGCTTCAGGGTAGCGGTCGTTATGCTGAATGTTCGTATCGCAGTCGTCCCTGGCTCGTCCGTCAATTTCCTCGGTACTGAAGTTGTGAGTGGAGTGACTCTTTTGCACCACTCTGTGCCCCCTGTCCGAGGTCAGAATTAAGCTCTGATGCATCACATTGCTCTGCGCGATTCTGACGTCATGGAATAAGGTGTTTCTGGCATCTGTGCTGGGACCCGCTATCTCGAAGTCGTCTATCAAATTGTTTTCACTGAATGCCCGGTTTCTACGCTGCAATCTATTTTCATTTGTATTCTCCAGTTCTTGTTCTAGCTCCGCCAGAGACTCTTCGCGTCTGTTTTCAGCGATCATCGGCAAATCTAGTGACGTTCCACTCATAATAGAATACGGATGGAGCAAAACCGAGACCTGCAAAAATAAATGTCGTAATAAATTTATGGTTTCATTTCATTTGAATAAAGTAAAGATATAATGCTTTTTATATCAATATAAACGTCACCTGACAAACTTTTCCGTAGAGATCCACCAAAGGGTATACATGGCTGTTGAGTCTCGAGACAGATCCGACGATGGCTAAAACTCTTCCATCTAACTCCACCACCAGGTCACTGTTGAACCTAAAATGGAGAGTCAAAACCGACTGCTCGTTCACGTCTTCGAGCTCAATAGCCAGTGGAGCGCGTAACTGTAAATTACAATAAGTTAAAGGTAATTACAATTACAATTAGTTACATAAATTACAAAAATCCGCCGCATGCAAATGTCATCTTATATTTTATTTCTTTATTTATTTATTTACATCAATACATTTATTATCCTTTCAGACATGTATGTACTTCTATTCATGTTCTTATTTTCTACCTTTGTTTATTCATTGGTTTTATTCATTATGACACACTTATAAATTATTTTTTTGTTTAAATAAATATGGACCTGTTTTTTCCGCAGTTACATTACTCAAGTAATATCAACGATTTCAGGATTAAAAATATCTGTCTGTCCATCAATAACACTGACAAGTTATACTCACAAAATAAGTGCCATCGTATAAGAGGTCACTGGTGAGCACCCAGGCAGCCGGGACGAGCCGAGTCGCGACTGGCGGAAGACTGTCCGTAGGCAGCATCGCTATGGCCCCTATCGCCACACTGCCTTCCCAGTCTTCATCCAACTTGTCGATCCGGAACTGCACAGACCACAGAGTTATTAAAGATTTCGTACTCTTGATAGTAATACACAATGGATAAATAAATTGCAGTCAACATAGCACATTACATATAAAAAACTGCATATGCATATTAAGTATAATCAAAAGCAATATTTTATAAGACCAAGAAATGTTGTAAACATTGAAAATTTATTTAAACTCGCAATATAGCTATTATTTTATTACTAATGTGCGACGTTACACTTCTCAGTGAGAGCTTTTCTATCGGAAGCACTTCGCATTGCACGAGACTACAAAAAATTCGCAATATGTTATAATTAATTCGTCTGTTAAAATTGTAATCATAAAATTATTGATTAAAATAATGTGAAAATTTCTAAGAGAAAAACTTTCACTTCATATAAATAAAAAGAATGAAATTTACATTTTAATGTATGTTAGTTACTATGACTTAAAACGGACCAGAAATTTGTTAATTTGTTGGTTTTCGTGCCAATTAATGTTAAGACGTTATGCGTCTTGTTATCTGGTCTTTTACAGACGAAGTAGTACCTTCCAAACTTTCTGACCAGGATTTGAACCAACAAAGAGATTTTCATCTTTGAAGTAACTTAGTATGATATTTTTACTCACTGTCGCTTGACGATGAGGTGTCTCGTCCACGTCGTTTATCACACGTTAAAAAAATTGCAAAGCCAAACAAATCGCAAAGCATAAAACTTTCGCAAATGTATGAACCGCGAAAATGATGAAATTAATTTGTAATAACATCTAATCTCTTGGCTCGTGATTCGCAAAGCTACGCAAAGCACACTTAGTTAGATATAGACAATAATTACTGGTATCTCACTCGATAAATAATTATCGGAATATTTGGCTAATACATATTCCTTTAAGGTTTGTTGGTTAACTTGCACGATGATAACAATATACTGACGGCGACTTAGGCTTCCTTTTTATCCCCCTATTTGTTAGCTTCTGATGATGCCAGTTTTAGTGTATTTTTATAGAATTTTGGTTCGTGGGCTCATTACTCATAATATACATCACATAATTCGCATGGGCCTTATCATATAAAATGTACAATTCGCAATGGCCAGCATATAGGTAAGTTATAGAATTCGCAATGGCCAGCATATAGGTAAGTTATAGAATTCGCAATGCTACACCTTAAAACTAGTTAATGACATTTGCAATGCAACACATTTATAATGATATTTCAAATTTCTTATCACAACGATACGACTTCCGAATAGAGTGGTGAGAATGTAAAAGGCAAAATGAATCGATGGCGATTCAATTTTATTGAGATCGGTCAACAGCGTCTCTAGTCTAACACATAACAACACTATTTAAAAAATTAAGGGCTTATAGATTCAAATTTACTATCAAAGGCAAAGACAAGAAAATCTGGCAAAAAACTGTCCACCACTCATAACATCTTGTTGAAATAAACAATTGAAGTTGAATATACACATATTAGCGTTAGCGATTAAATTTCTATGGGAACAACACTTTCGTCATTGGTCTCACCAAACTACTGGGTTCGTCGCATGTTATAGCAAAAAAGGTTTAATAGAAACAATCTAGATTTTAATAGTTTCAATAAATCATTTGTACTATTCTACTTTATACTTGATTCTGTTGTTGTATTTAAACAATTTATTTTAATTAAAAATTAAGTTCAAGGAAATAAAATATAGTAATTTGCTCAGGTGCATTTGTTAGTTTCTACAATATTCTATAAAGGGGTTAATTTCGAAAGCGCTTTATTTCTAGATTTAGCAAAAGAGATTTTATGATAAGAACTATGGCAGACAGAAAAAATTAGATAAAATGTTTTTAAAAGAATCAGTTAAAGCAGGATTCAATAATGCAGATAGTATGGTACTATTGAAATAAATTAAACAAGAAATATATTTTAAAGGCGGCATTGATAAAGCCAAAGATTACTTTCAAGAGATCAATCCTTGAAACATCAGACTGTAACACAGTTTTATACCTATAGTTAAAGGAACTATTGTACCTGATTTTTCGTTCTGCCAAAGATATTTCGGTGTTCTCGCCAGCAATATAATGAAAAATGTATCTTACCCTAAAACTGTAGCCCCTTCGGAGAGGCTGGCTTACGATAGCGATTGCATCGTTGTAGCCGGACGTACGCACGGCTACTGTATCTAAAATTATAATTAAATTCATTAACTTAATACCAGGAGTACAAAATCTATGAAAGCGCTTTAAAAATAATGGCCTCTTAAAGGAATATAGTATTTGTGGCTCAAAACTTACCGGAGCTGCACAGCTTGATATTCTTTCCGTGCACATAGTGAAAGGTGTATGGCAAAGGCGACCGACGACGTCTCTCCACTGGCATCACAGTTACCGTCGACAAGGTGCCTTCAGTTTCACTTGTACCACTCTCCATGTTCAGGTCCACTTCCACCTCCGTAGTAGGTTTAATGTACATAGAGTCGTTTGGTACTGAAATTTTAAAATAATAAAGAACACGAACAGTCAGTTTAATAAGTAGTGTTTTGTTATAACTTCACGATACAAAACAATAAAAAAGAGGGAGAATGTCCTACGTCGCATTATTTATTATTTATGAAAAATGTTTCTCATTAGTTTACTTTTGTCTCAAAATACGCAACGTCACCAATAGTTATAAGATGTTTGTCTGTCTATGTCACCTAGTAGGTATGCAAAAATATGTATTGAATATGCTCATAGGTAAGTAAATAAATACCACAACTAAAACACAAAACACTTACTTAAACTTTACATTAGCCCGATCGACTGTGACGAAAGTCAAAAATCATCCTCCTCAAATAAATTTGACATTATCACGCGAGCGACCCTTCTCAATCGTCAAATAATACTAATAAACCCATAATAAAACTTCCAACGCAACAGTGATCGCTACGTCAGATAAAGCGAAGTCAACAAAAAATACCGGTATTGTGCAACTTGGGTACAATATTACAGAGCGATGCAAATTTATGGCATATTTTTTCTTTCGGTATAAAATAAAAAAATAAATAAGTCAGTGGCTCTACCTTTTTAGGTCTGGGCCTCAGATTCCTGTATCTGTTTTATCATCAATTGTCAATCAAATAGGCAAGTAGGTGATCAGCCACTTGTGTCTGAATGAAATACGCCGTTGACTTTCTACGGCGGGTTTCCACGCAATGTTTTGCTTCACATGCGCACAAAGCACTGAGCTTCTTACGCTCAGTTATTCAATTTATGGAGGAAGACTTTGGTCTTATTAGTTCTACGATACAATTTAAATTATGCGGCTGAAACTGCGGGCATATATGTATATTGTTGTATGTATGCGTAAAATAGTGAGTTTCTGACCCACTATTTTTTGCGATCGCTTGGACTGGCAAAGTAGGTCAGATAAACAATTTCAAGTGTAAAATGATAAAGCAATTTGGTAAATAATGGGCAAATTAATTTACAATTGTTTTATTTATTTTTTTATTACTATCAATTATACAGATTGAACCAATTAACTTGATTTTTAAATACATACTTATATATTTGCGTCTTATTTTTTATGAGCAATATATATATATATATATATATATATATATATGTGTCTTTACCTACCTTTAACGATCGATGTTTTTATAGAAGCTATTAAGTATCACATTGTTAAGTTTACAATTACTTTTTACTTATATGGAATATCAACTAAAAGTTAAAACGTTATTAATCATGACGTACATTATAAACTTAGTCTTTGAAGTAATAAAGATGATGATCGATGAGGCAAAAATAATTTAGAAACGTTTCATACAAGAGAAGAATTTGCCACCATGTCTTTCTGGGTGCGCAACTAACACTTGCTTCTGAAACTGGCATGTTTCAAACCGAAACATGTATAAAAATATGTCCAACACCAGCTGATCGATCACCTAATAATCTATGACATAATAATGATACAAGAAACCAATGCTAGGCATGCAGCGTAATGTAGTAACGCCTATTACTAACTTGTTTGCGGCAAGGCGACAACATTGTCCCGTTTTATTGCTTGAATCTTGTAAACGCATCCATACAGCTCCATCACCACGTACACTTTCTGAAATATTCTTCAAATGTGACTAAACTAGAAAAATGCTCGGTTCCTTCCACTCAGCGGTAGTATACTGTGTCTGAGTTAAACCTATCAAAATGCATGTTTATTTTTCAAGTCAGCAGTAATCAACAAATTAATAAAAAAGACAAATAAAAAACATTCAACTGATCATAATATCCCCAATGTTTAAATGATATTAAAAATATTATTAAGTTATATATATACATATATTAAGATTCAAAAATCAATTAGCCGTGGCGCAACAAATTAAATTGAAACGCCAGACTATGACGTGGAGCTAACTGCTATACAAATTATGTGTTTATCGCTTTATTTTGAATGTAACACGCTGTATGCAATGGCACTGCCATTTCAACGAGACCTTACTGTAAAGGAAGTCACCACAGTAATCAAAAGGATTGCTGGAACAAGGGCTCCACCAACACGTAAATTTCAAGGCTATTCATATTCTTGACACCACGGGGCTAACCTAATTAGTCTTACCGCTGTTAAGCATACTAAAATAAACAGTGGTAAGCGAAAAATCGAGTAAAAAAATAACAAGAACAGAACGTCTTTCTTCCTTTTTCAGATAGAGACTGTAAGTGTTATTGGACACTTTCTTATGTTAAATATTCTTAAAAGTAAATAATTTTAACGCAGAGACAATATATTAAGAAATCGTTTCATTTTGTATAACAGTAACTTATGCGTGTTTAGTATTAGCCTTCTGTGTTACCATGTTAAGTGTAAGCGTGTGTTGAACATGAAGGAACTTACATCAGGAACCCGTTCAAATGCCGCATCAATACACTCGCAGTTGTAATACACCAAGACACGTCCGTCGGTAGTCTTCTTCAGACCGACACGGTCTCCAGGTCTCAGCCACTCGAATGACGGTGAGACAGTGCACCAGTCTTGCTCTCTGGTACCAGGCTTTGAGTATTTCATATATCTCCCTACATACCGTAAATTATTTTAAAATACAGATATTATAAGAAGTGATTCATCTGTCGTGTCATTTAACTGGATCAATTAATCAATAGGCTTGAACAATTAAACAAAATCATAAAATAATATTTCAAATAACTTACCATCAATATAAGCGGTGTAATGTGGCAAGTATATAATAGATGGGGGTAGGCTTCTATTGACGTGTGCGTTCAAAATATTTATATCGGTCACTCCCATACGAAATCCTCCAGCAAAACTGTCTTGGCATTCCGTGATTTTTATCTACAAAACGATAAATAAGGAGTAATACAAACCAAACGATCGCTCTAACGCCAACCTCTAAGGTACACTGGATGACAAACGATATATTGTTAAACATATTCTTGTGTGTATGTTACACAAGAAATAGGAATGTAAAATAATTTTGATACTTCGATATTTATTTTTCTGAATGAGTATTATTAACAATCTTAACCCTAACTGTAGTTCAGATATAGATGGCATTACAACCAAAACCGTAAAGTGTATTAAAAACCAGATTATTGATAACTTTACGTCCTGTCATACGCCCGAATCCAATATCCTATTGCAATCCATTATCCACCATCCGTTTAATTAACAATGTAACCTTCCCCGGTGGTTGACGAAGGTCGCAAAATTGAGTTAGGTTATCCACTATACCATGTCTTGATTCACCTCCTCTGCAAAAGGACTCGGGCAAAGAGGAGATCTCCTTAATTCATTTCTGTTTAGCTGTAGCGTTCGGCAATGCAACTTCCCCCGGTGGGTGATGGAGGTCGCAAAATTGACATACCCTAAGAGGCGTTGGGCCTGCTTGAGGGACCAATGTGCCGGCTGACGGGCGTGTTAACTGGCACTGACGAATTTTGATTACTTTCTCTGCAGATGAGGACTTTGCATTTGATATTGTGTCCCACGTGATACCCGGAAAATCGATCGACCTCATTGGAGTGCATATCGACTTCTCTAGATTTATGGTCCAGTCCAGGTTCTTAAAGATAAAGGGCATGGCTACGAAAACCTGGGAGTTCAGAATTGTTCTGTCCTGGTGGACCAGTAAGTAATCGTCCAAGAAAACGATTACTCGTAAGCCTTGATGGCGTAATAGCTCGGCTGTCCAAGTTTTCGCAAAAAATTTCGGAGCTATGGCCAACCCAAGAGGTAGACATGTCATTTGAAGGAGCCTTCCCTCATAACTGGTACACAGAAAGAAACGACGTTCGTGGAAAATCGGTACATGGTACTGGGTTTGGCCGAGATCCTTCACCATTGCTTTATTATAGGAAATTTGGCATTTGGTGGTGATGAAACAGATGAAAAGGTTCTGGTTTATGAAAATAAGGATTTTGGGTTGAAAATAAATCGGATTTTTTTTTTCATTATTATAAAAGGGGAGATACGAACAACGGGGTCAGTAGGGCTGAATCCAGTATTTATTATGGTTTAGAATCATGAAATGGATTTCCAACGACATCGAAGTTGAAACAGGTGTTTGCAACTTTTTTAGGATTTCCCGCGTTGGCAGTATTTACGGCGGTTTTCGATTGAAAGGTATTCGAGCGGAGGTAATTTTTATTTTAAAAAATTTTTAGAATGGAAGGAGGTTACTTTAAAAACAAATCTTTAAAACAAATCTGGAGAAGAATCACGTGAATTACTGCGCACGTGGTTATTTCGTCTTTGTTTTGGCGGCGGTTCTTCATCCTCTTCACTCGTGCTAAGTTTGCGAAGAACTCGGCTTGTTAGAACTTGCAGAGACAAAATCTTCCGTGACATTACGAGAAGGCTTTGTAAAGTGCGGGCTAGACACGTTGTACCGCGTGGCCAACAACCGCCGATTTTAGCACTTTTATTTACCATTTTGTATTTATAATGTGAAAACCGAGTTCACCAATTTACGTATATATAAATATTTCCACTTTGAAAATAAATTTTAGGTCGATATAACTTTAAATATACTGATTCGTTTTTAAGTTTGCACCAGCGACTGTGCTAGACGACAAACGACGCAACAATGACCAAGAATTCTGGCGGCTTCCTTTAGCGCGATAAAAAGTTAGTTCCAGTTTCAAACGCTGGGCGCTGGCGGCGGTGTAGACGTGGTGGGAAAACATAAACTCGGTAACTAGCGATTTGGGCGAATACGGAAACGATGTACTCTCATAATGGACCTTGGACGTCAAACGGAACACATAATAACAATTTAACTGTGCCAACATCCTATCTTAACATTTTAACTTACACAATAATTTTAAAATAATTAAAAATCTATTTGATATGTTTTAAACATAGACATGTATATTTTCTTATTATTTGTACGGTTTTATTTACTTTATTTGGTTTATATTGATTATCAAATATGAGTGTAAAGAGCGAAGAGATTGCATTCAATCCGTCGCCAAAAATTGATGGTCTTCGTAGGGTTTGGGTCATTGGGATGCAGATAGGAGATCGATTAACTGTCACGGTCTGATTGTGGGTTAATTATTGGGTTCGGGCGTAAGAGATTCCCTTAGAAACATAGTTCGAAGTATTCCTCGTACAGTCCGTCTTTTTATTTATTATTCTTTGGCAGCATCGCACCTTCTTTTCCTTATTGAAATTTGGGGAGCCGCGACTAAAACTATCATATCACATCTTCAAATTGTTCAAAATAAAGTAATTAAATAGCTTTTCCATTACCCATACTTAACTTCTACACAAACAATCTACTGAGAAACAAAACTTATCAATATAAAACAATTATTTCAATACAATAACAAACTATTAATCTACAAAATTTTAAATGACTATATATACACTGACATTACTTTCACTAAAATAAATCAAATTCAGAAACGCAGTTCACGACACCCTCTTAATTTATTCTACCTAAATATAGAACCAATTACGGTAAAAAAAACCATTGAGCGTTATGGAAGTACTGCGTTCTTATAGACTCCCACAAAATATAAAAAAAGACTATCTATTGAGTGGTTGCCAAGTTCTACCACCACCACCACCACGTGATAAATTGTATGATTAGCATATAAATGTTCTCACGTAAGTGACTAATTATAACTAACTATTATAAGAATAAATGTATTTAAACCTATATAGTCTAAGCGTATTGAAGGAAAAAGTGCATGTTCAAATCAAACTTGTTACAACATATGACCGGGAATCAAACAAATGATAAAATCGACACCGAATTCTAAATAATAGCCCTGTTTTCATACCCCATATATACAGATATTATCGTTTAATACATTGAATTCTCTTGGTAACAAAACCAAACAATAGAACTACAAATGTGTATAACATTGTTATTGAATACTTTTTACTCAAAGTAGTCGGTATGACGTCTTATAATTTTGTGGAGCACGCCAGTAATACCTACAAGATGCGAAAAATTACAATTTTCGCATGGAAAGTAACCATACCCTGTTATTGCTCATGCTGTCATTGCCTATTCATATATGTAAATTTTAAATATATTCATTTCCGTCCCTTATTACCAATTTATTCCTCGATATCGCGAGATGTTTACAACTTAGCATATTCGCCATTTACACAGTTATATGTACCTATCAAGATGAATCTCTGTCGTTAAATATCCGTATATTTTGTTTGAAAATAGAGAAATTTTTAATTTATTTCATAATTTTTCAAGCTAAACGTCTACCACTAGAAATACGTCCACTATGAGGTACATAAATTCAATTTATATTAAACTCCAACTAATTATAATTCAAAAGTATACAATTTATTTATATACGTTCATAAATGCACGAAGAAAGCAATTTATAAAATTAGCGGACTTTACGAATAAGACATTTGCTTTATGGGAAATTTTAACCTCATACATTTAAAGTTTTCCGTTATATAAATAAGTATTATTATAAACCCATCTTTTTTTCACGTGTTCATTTTGAAACTAAAACGATTTTTAAATACATATATGTTAAGAAATCATATTTTTCAATTTTCCAAGAGACATTTCAGACTTCAGTTGATATAGTAAATATATATCATAATATCCTGAAAACTATTAGTCAAAGTCTAAAATCCTCTGGGACCTATTGTATTTATTTGACAACTGATATCGGTCTACCTACGACGGAGCTATGCTTGACATCCTTCTCTTCGATTTTTTAAATTTGTTTAAAAATATAAACAGTTTTTTGGTTTAGAAATAATAATAAAAATACCTCAAACATTTCCCCCACAGCCAAGTGGTCGGAGCTAAAGACTAATGCTCCCGTAGGATCGGGAGTCAACCTCTTCGCGACCGAATACTCGTGAGTTAACCGGACGTTGTCTCCGTAGTACTCGGAAAAACTCCTACAGAAATAAAAAACTATTAAAAAAAAATCAAAGTATTTTGGCTGTAAGTTTGTATGTAAAAGAAAATGGCACTTACCAATATGGCGGTGGAGGTGTGGCCAATAACCGTGGTAGACCGAAGAACGGATTATCAGCGAGTGGACAGCCGTTGTAGTTAAATGTTCTCTCTTCGTTTTGGAGTATTGTCACCTAGATTCAACAGTGGTTTAAGCAAAGTGATTTTTTGAGTATATTTCACTTAATTACTGTAATTTTCATAAAGCAAAAACACTATAAAAAAGCAGGGCTTATAATGATTTCAATTTAACTTAAGCCGAGATAACAAGAAATATTTATGGTCTTCGATTATGACATATTAAAAAATTATATTAAAAAAAATATGCTGAAATTTGTATATTTGACAGGAATACACTTAAAATCTCAAAATTTTTTGACCATTACAACTATAACACTATCTGAGTAACAGAAGCGACCTCTATTTTGAAAATAATAAAAACTGTTTTTTTTTCTACCTGAGTGCATTGGCCGTAGAGGTCGACAACTGCGTAGATGTTAAGATGAGGAACAAACCACGCCTTCCCCATATCCATTCCATCCAAGTAATAGTGGAGGCTTCTATCCGCGTGCCACATAACACCTAGAGCATTTGTCCTACTATAGTATGAACCCAGACATAAGGCTATATAAATTATAGATATTTAATTTTTTCGAGTTCCGTGTTATTTTATAATTATGAATGTTACATATATTATAATAATTAAAAACTAGCAGACACGGCCAAGCGTTGCTGTGGCTAAGGTTTTTGTTATATTACATAGTATTAAACTATTCTAGGGAAACGGTAGGAGATCTTATGAGTAAGGTTTGTACTTTTAATACAGCGCCATCTGTTAGAATTTTATTAAATAATAAACAAATAATTTGAAATAAAATAAAATTGCGACTATAATTAAAGATCTAAGCTATCCTATCTCTTAAGTTGGACCAGACAGCTCACGGTGTGCCAATTTAATTTAAAATCGATTAAGTAGTTTAGGAGTCCATCGCGGACAGACATCGTGACAGGAGATTTATATATATTAAGAAGATTGTTCACTTAAGAAATCTAAATGATAGATATAGGAATAAATTACTAGAAAGTGATATAAAGTTAAAACTATCCGTATTAAAAAAAATTAATTGGTCATCATCGAGGATGGAATTTGTATCCTAAAAACATACCGAAAATGAAAATTAGCTGCAGGTATAATAGACTCACCAACTCGACTACCGACAGTCAATGTGTCCAAATCCAAGGAGTATCCACTCCTCACACACTCTCCATCCTTCATCATTGCTGAGCCGCTCAAAATGTACGTGTCGTAGTTCAGGTCCGTCGCTGTTCCCGCTAGGACACAATCATCTAGGTCATCAGGACGAATTGCTGTCACACCTGTAAAATGACATCATATGTGTCGGTGAGAATGGTTTAAGTGGCTTATACCAATAAATATAAATATTTTATAAAGCTGTTCATTACGTACACCTCAAACGTAAACTACACTAACTAACAACCTTGCTTCTAAAAAACTAAATCAGTCTAATTGCTTTAATTAAAGTACCCTTTCGTTTCTTTCTGTCGAGTTATGTTTACACTGTGATGAAGAGACATACCAATCTCCAAGCTTCCAATCCAGCAATCGACCATAGAATCTATCCTAAGTTCAAACATATCGCACTCTCGCAAAGGTCTCGAACTGAAGAGCACTGCATCGTTGAACTCCGAGTAGACGGCCGTACGTGACGCAGTCAATCGCGTACGACTCAAGCGTGCATTACGCCCGTGTACGCGGTGGAAGCACATTTCCCTACAAGTACAATTAAAATTAATCTCATAAAAAGGAAATTATTGGAAACCCTAAGTTTATATTCCGGCTTTGTTATCGAATACTATTATAAAGAGAAAAGATTTCATTGTTTTCATTAAATAGGCTCCAAAACTACTGGACCACTTAAAATAAATAATTACAATGTTCATCAATGTAATAATATAATAATCACTGCCTGAGGTTATTAGAGAATTTCAAAAAGTTAGGGATCCATATGAAAACTTCGATAGTGTTTTATTATCCATCAGTTCGAGGGAATGTGTACTATATAATATTATGTTAGGCCTTTAACATTTCTCTCACATAAGTGATATTAAAGAAAAACGTACGGATAAACTGTAGTATTTGATTCGAAGGAGTTTGGTGATTCCGGTGAAAACGTTGTTGGCGGTGAATAGGTATCTACAATCGTCGCTTGCGCCACTCTTCCATATAAATCTAAAATAATTAATTCAAAATGATATTATATAACAAAACCGTGGCTCCCCGTATGAACGTTGTAGAATACTCAATAATACATTATATTTACCAATAACACCAAAAACTTGTCCCGGTATATTAAAAGCGGCCGGACCTTGATCGATGCCATTCACAAAGAAATGTAAGATGCCCATGTCCTTTCGCATCACGCCCACAGTGTCTCCTTCCTGAAAAACATTTATATAAAATAAAATAAATGCTTTATATACTGAACAACTTATTTAATTAATAAATAGTCGATTATGACTACAAATCATAATTTAAATTTGAATTTATATAAACAGTTCTTTTTTTCTACGGATGGTAGCAATTACGACTCAGCTCTTTGTAATATCTTTGTATCTTATGTTATGTATTTTTTCAAATTTCAATAATAATTATCTTAAATAGGAATTTAAATATTTTGCATACGAAAACATAGTGACATGAAACAAAATTCATTTTAAACCGTTCTTATAAGATGAAAATACCTGAAAATGCTTTTCTTAATTTTTTTAATTTTCGCTTCAACCTTTTTTTAAAAGTGTGCAATAGTTCTGTTGGACTCAAATCATTGCGATTGCGAACAATCACTCCCGAGAAACGTCGTCATAAAATAGCTATTTTCTAAAAAAAATAAACTCACACATAATCCATTGAGATTTCTTATGTATTTCGGTATTATAACGCTTCCATTGCGAATAATATCTTCGCCGGCCATGACCCAAGTGCCTGATCTGTTGAAAAATAGTAAGTTAATCATCTTATACATGAATACATATACTTTAATTTGAGCAAAATAACACTCACTTAGCGTGACTCATTTTGAACGGTGTCTTTATATCATTGGAGGAATACTGCGTGACCCCTATCTCGATACTGCCGGCCCACTTGGGTATGACCAGGTCGAGTCTAACTTGAAACAGCTCATTGGTCTTTAACGTTCGATTCGTCATCACTATACCATTGTTGAAGAATTCGAAAGCGCTGAAAATAATATGTTAGTCCATAAATTGTATCAAATAGCCTCGTGTATGAGAATGCGAGCCGTCGTTAGGAATCCGTGTCATAGACGCGACACCCTAGTCTATCAATAAATCTGTCAGAAATCTGAGGTCAAGGGGTTATGACGGATGTATTTAATGTACGAATTGGCTTTTAGCATGAACAACCATATCCGATCCTGCTCAATCGTAACTTTTGTAATTCAAGTATTTTCTTATTCTTTTGTATTGCATTTTGAATTGATTCATTAACTGTAAGCTTATTATTATATTCAATTTTGGTTTTTAGATTATGTCTGGTAAATTAAATTTTCAATGCAAATTTGTTTGTTCATTTGGTTATCACTGTCACACCCTTAGTATGTATTTTATTAGGGTTTATTTTTTTAGGGCCTACTAATAAATTGTTTTCTTACCAACTGAGCTAAATTTTACTATAAACAATATATTTATTTAGACTTTTTTAGACTTAATTAAATTTCAAGGCTAGCATGTTGATGTTAAGTTTTACACCCTATTACTGTTAATCGAATAATTATAATGTCAATACATATTAAAATTGTAAACGGACTGGACCACAAGTACAAAGAAACATGTCAGCACACAACAGACCAAAAGAGTGATAGATTCTAAAAGTTAGAGGAGGTATTATCCCGGACGGCGGGCGCCTCTGAGAGTAACAAAAAGTTATATCTTATTTTTGTATGTTTTATGTACTAGATGTGGACTGCTGTTTGTTAAACTGCATTCTAACAAACTCACAAAGGGTTATTGTGAGAAGCCAGGACAGGTCGAACATAAATTTAAGTCAATGCCACCGGTACTAATCCTATTAATAAGAATGTGATTCGCTTTTTACGTCGACGAACATTTTGTACAAAAAAACATTTTTTTATATTCAAAAACAGTGCCGCTACAAGTTTTGGTCTTGCACTCATACCCGACAAAAACGAGCAAAGGGCACAGTGTATATTTCTCCATGTTGAACATGCAATTATCACTTTAATTATACTTTTTGCATTCATTTATAAAAGTAAGATTTTTTTTAAATAAGTCTCAAAACCATTTCCATATTTTAATTCATAATGATTCAAAACAAATTTCAACCTAACATCTAGTTCTGTTCATCTAAACTTCTTTTGATCTAAAGTTAGATTCTACAAAATTTTCTTAATAATAGTAGACATCAAAATAATACTCACTTAGGCCGATGAGCAGTCTTACCATCGTTAATAATAATAACATACGAATCACGCAGCGAATGAAATAAAAGACTGTCTTCGTCTATTTGAGGCCTGTATCTGCCTGCCAACAAAATGTTTTTTGATAAAGAAACTTAGATAACAAGACATCCTAAAGCATGGGGCAGAGACCGTTCATAGATTGCAACTTGTCTTCGGCCGTCATGTAACAAAATCATCCACGTAGACACGAATATCCCGAAAAATTTACTATTGTTGCTGTGGCGATGATTTTTGTTATATTGCATAGTAGTAAACTATTCAAGGGAAACGGTAGGAGAACTTATGTAAAAGGTAGATAGCGTGTGTGAAACGTTCGTCCTTTTAACACAGCGCCATATGTTAGAATTGTATCAAATAATAAACAAATATTAGCAATAAAATAAAATTGCGGGTATAAATTGAGATGTAAGCTATCCTATCTTTTACAACTGCTACATTAGTTTAGTTTTGGATAGTGTCAAATAAACACTTACTGGTGTTCGCAGGTACAGGCGACGGTAGGTTAGGGACGTTGGAGATGCTTGTCTGGTTCATGACATTGGTGTCCATCTCACAAAGATCCTCACACGCATCAACTATGGAAACCTAGAACAAATAGCGTAATTGTTAACAGTACTTTTTGCATGTTATATGTTATAATTTTAAGGGTGCGTACGACGACGAGCCTGTTCCGAGGCAAGGCGATTACGATACGATTCCGATTAGTGTGTCTTGTAGCAGGGAGTTTCCTACAAACAATACTGAACAAGGCTGGAGGCAATACGGCGACGATCCCTTTCCGAGTTGATATGTGAGCTTTGACCTTACCTCCAACTTGTTGTATCCTACCATAACCAAGACAAACAAAGTTGGATACATTACTGGTTAAATGGGTACACGCCATACCTCATGTAAATGTATCTCGTTTATTTATTCTGAATACTCATTCGATATTTTTTTCTCGTGGTTCCCAAAGTAATCATAGAGTTACATTGCAAGTGGCTCCAAATAACTTCATTGTAAAAATCATTACGGTTTTATATTTGATTAACCTTTGGCCATAACCAAAATAAACCCTAAATTCCTATCCAACCCAACAATTTGTTTGTGAAATAAATAAATCTTTGTCTTTGGCAGCTAACTCCGGTCGAAAAATGTATCAATTTGTTACAAATGAATCATTTAAAACATTCGCTGACCGGCGATGAAGTTTACATCGGCGTAACATCCAAAGTCGCAATATCCACATGAATTCTGTACTAATGTATGTGTAAAAATATACCTTGACAGTCATTCCATAAAGATCGATAACGCCCCAAACTTGTTGGTCCACCTTGTCTGCCGCAACTCCCTGATCGATGCTGTTTATGAAGTAGTGCAATTTACCAGCAGAATTGCGCATCATACCAATAGTGTCTCCTTCCTGAACGAATAATAACTGTTATAATAGTACTATCTGCTTTCTTTTTCCTATTTTAATTGAAAATTGGGAAGAGTTAGTAGGACGAAACGAACAATACAAAAAACTTTAAAACAACGGACAGGATTTCTGAATACTTTCAAAAATTATTTAGTTACCGCTGGCCACTGTTTGCATATTTTTTCAATTTTCATTAGCATGTTGTTTCAAGTCTTACCGTGTTGCTCGAGCGAAACATGGGACAGCTCAATGTCACACCGTCCATGCGACCGCCCCATGGATGGCGTGCAGTGGGCCGCCCCACACTCGCTTTACTTCCCGTACTTTACGCTCTTTCTTCACATTATATTCAATAATACTCATTCAAAAATTATTTAAATAAAAACACAGTGAATGACAATAACAATATTAAATTCTTAAAAAAACAACAAATTTATGTAATTCAAAATTTAACCAGTCATTAGGTATACAAAAAACTTCCTCAAAAATATTTAAGTAATATAATCTAAAAATTACTACATCGAAACAATAACAAAATGGTATTCACATTTTTCGTTGTTCATTTTATTAAAACAAAAATGAATGTAACGACACTTAGTGCTAAGTGTTAGAGCGTCAAAAAAAGGCCCCACACATCTCTTGTGAAACTATCCCACACCTGTCAGTGGTAAAGTGTGTTACACGTGTCATATTTAAGAATAATATATTTCAATTTTAAGTTTAAGTTTAAGTTCCACACTTAATTGTTATAAAATTCTAGACGAAAAACTACCATTACAATAACTGACCCGAAGTTCATCCAAATTAAAGTTGCCATATTCGACACAAGTGCCTTGTCCGTTGATCAGGACCTTGCAACCAGACATCATGATGGTTCCGCAATCCATGTTTGTCATTGTCGACGGAAACCGAATGGTCGCTGGGTTGTGGGTCGTAACGCCAACCTGGGTTTTTAAAATTTCAATTAATAAACGTTTTGCAAGATATCGCTTTGGACTATTTAGGTGGCACATTTTATTGCTGTAATTACTAATGTATCAAGTAAATTTGAATAAATAAAATAAAATAATACTAACATTAATTCAGAGTTTTGGGGTCTTTACATTATGTGTAATCATATTCAATTCATAATATTTCCCTATAAGCATGATGTCTAAAAAGTTAGTTCACTAAACTTCACAGTATGGCAAGCATTAAGAGAAAAAGAATCTTTCTTCAGTACATTACATGATATGTTTTAATCCATTAAGTTCCTTTTATTGTTGAATAAGCTGCTTACAGTAATCAAGTTATAACCGACCTCTATACTACCGCTCCATTTGTCCACGAGGCGGTCTATTCGAATCTCAAAGAGCTCGTTGTCGTATAGCGGTCTGTGAGTCATTACGACGCCGTTATTATAGTCGTCTAAGGGACGGGAGCGCTCGGCAGACCTACAATTTAATCCCTATGTAGCGAAATTACCCTTCTACCAAAATAGTTTGCTATTCATGGAGCTACAATGAAAAGATGCAACGACGACCAAGTACTTCAGTCTCGAAATAAAATTATATAATAAAAACTTAACTTACTTGTTATTATTCGACAGTTTCACCAATATACCACATCTGGGATGAAACCGAAGTCGGTCTCTGGCCACTAAAAATTAATATATATATATTACAATATATACTACAGTATATAATACTAAATAAATTTTGATTATTTATTATCCGTAATATCTATAATATAAGTAATTATCAGAAATGAAATCAGTAAAATAAAATACCTAGAGCACAGGCGCCTTCCGTAGTCATTGGTACGAAGACATCCGAACACGGCTTATCTTGTAAAGTCCCAGGCATGACTTCCGATTCACTCATTATCGAATCGTCGTTGTTGGGATCTTCTTCAATCTAAAAAATATATGTCCAAGTAACTGTATTATAAAGAGACTATATGAGAAAAGTAAATCCCTTTGTAACGGAATAAAAACCCGATTTTTTTTTGTTATCTTTTATAAGTGATTAATTAGACTTTAGAATAAATACATTACATTGTATGGCTGGGATGTCGGTTCTACGCACAAGAAGATTGGTTAATCATTATGTTAATTATGTTGCAACACTATTCATAAAATTACCTGATCCAAACTATTCTCCATGATGGTTCGCATGCTATTTGTATGCATTATTGAAACTTGTACGCACTGGCCATACAAATCTATAACTGCAAAGAGTCGTGGGGGCATCTCAGTCGCTGCTATTCCCAGACATCTTCCATTTACATAGAACATTAATTCATCCTGAGGACAACTCATAATAGCTAAAATAAACCAATTAACACAGACTTTATTTGCCCAGAAATGTAGTCTATGTTAACGTATTAATCTTTATTGGTAGACTTATTGAAAATATTAATCGCCGTTAGGAACGCTACGCTTTTCAAACATTGGTTGAAAGAATTCATGGATTACATGGATTGAGAAGATCCTCAACAGAGCAATGCACAATAAAAATATCGTTCACCAATTATAAATAACGGTGCACATACCTTGCTAGTTCTCATAACACCTAAACAGTCGCCTTCGTGAAGACTATCCAACTTAGGGCCATAAGAGTGTATAAGTGTAACTCCATCCTTTACCACAGAACTTCCGGACATAATCTTAAACAAAGACATGACCATTTAAAAACATAGTTCTAGCTACTAGTTCTTCTGCAGCTATTGGATATAAATTATATGTACCCAGGCCGTATTGCGAAGCTTAGTTGCCGTGGCAGGCAACTCCATATACTCAGGGTCCAGGGTGGTGACTCCGATTTCAAGGCTCCCATTCCAGATGTTTACCTGAAGGAAGGCGATTCAATATAATTGCGCGTCCTTATTGATTAATATATTTTTGAATGCATTTGACATGCGCGACGCCGCTTGCATCTCTATCCTGATAAAACATCAAACTTATCTTAACAAGCCAATAAGGCAAAAAGCTAATCATTTACCACAAAAACAAATACATATTTCACTTAACAATATTTATATTCCAATCATAAAAAAATTAGAATATTTTGAAAATTGTTTCGAAAAAATTGTTTGAAAAACTATTGTGTTTTCTATTCTAACACATATTGTATTCAATATATTGTTTAGTGGCAGGATCAATAAAATGTTTCGTAAATATTTTTCTTTAAAATATAAAGAACAATACCAGCTGGCCTGGCATCATACAAAACAGGAAATAAACTATTATTATAATCCCATAAGAAAATAAAAAAGTGTACATTATAAACTCCATTTAACTGTCCCTCCATTCAACGACGAGCTCCTTAAAGCTTCACAATCAATTAGATTGGTTGGTTTACCTTGTCTTCCATACAATGATATACTCTACATAGCAATATATTACATAAATGATTGAGTAATAAATTTTGTCGCTTTATTATCCTAGATATAGGATAAACTTGACTGCTAGCATCATTCATTCAAACTTTTCTGAAGCCATTTGTTTCTTTGTTTACAAATTGGGATAGCATGCACATGTAGATTGTTGTTGACCATAACTAATAAGTAGAAGTCTTGGATTATGTATATGTTATCATATAGATAAGTCCTGACTCCTACTTATTAGTATGACAAACAAAATTTTGGATTCAGTGAGAAACACTGAGGATAAAGAACTAGGAGCTGAAGAAGAGCTGGTTGAGCTTGAGTCTCCGCCAAGCATTAAAGAAGCTCTGGTAGCAGCTAAATTATTCAAAAAATACTTCCTCTATCATCAAGTAAGTACAAAAATACAACAAAGTTACTGACAAAAAAATCAGACCAAACTGACAGACTATACATTCAAATAAGATAATGTTTTAAGTAAATTACTACAAATTAGTCTGATATAAAAAAGTCATGAAAAATAAGAAAACAAGCATGGTAATTAAAAGAAAGGTCTTCAATACTTGTATACTACCTGTACTACCATATGGATCACAAACTTGGGCACCTACTAAAGTGCAGTATACAAAGCTACAGGTGTGTCAGAGTGATGGAACGATGTATGATAGGGAAAACAAGAAGAGACAAAATAAATAATACAGCATTAAGAAAATTACGGTAAATAACAATCAAGAAACTAAAGTGGAAATGGGTTGGACACAGGTACAGAAAAGTGGAGCAAAAAACTGCTTAACTGGTGCCCAAGATCACATTAAAGAAACGACAGGTGGTAAGAGACATGACAGCAAGCAAATAATTCCTTCATTGGCTTTAATAGTTGTATGATGTACAATAGATGAATTAAAAGAGTAACACACAATAAGCCCTATCTAACTAGCAGGCAAATGATGTTCATAAGTGTACATTAAGTTACCTAAATGAATAAATTAAATGAAATGCAAAATTTTAATTTAAAGCAATTAAATTATTGATATTAGTATAATACAGAAATTGTCTTTAAAAATCTAATCACCTTCCCTTGAAAGCATAATTGCTGGCTCTTTTGAGTTAAACTTATAGCAAATACAAATTTATTAATATGCATTCATAGTGATAAAATTATTTTCTATTTTTCAAGTATTTCTTTCCAAGTAAGGCTTTGGTCTAGTTACGTTAAGATTTCTTAAGATCATATAACAATCTGTTGTGCTGGAGGGATAATTTTAAATAATAATAATCAAAAAAGATTTTGTCAATTCTCAGACAATTATTGGAGTTATGGCCGCATAGAAATATATAATTTTATATAATATTAATCTATAACAATTTCATATCATATACTCATATAAATATAAATACGATTTGAAAAAAGCAAATGGTTATTGATTATTGAAGTTTCAAATTCTCTAAAGTTTAACAAAATCTAATAGGAAGCCACCATTGACCCGGGAACCGTAAGCGTCCTATTGACGAATTAATGCCTCTAGGATTTATAAAAAACTTACCTTTCTATCTATGCAAACTTCAAATATAACATCATCAGCGAGTGGATCTGCACTAAGAATTAACCCGTGATTAAATTCAACAAAATTTCTTACGGCAGTTGTATTTTCGTGTAAAAGACTAACTCTATCCCCACAACGTCTATGAAACCTCATCATTAACAAATTAAAATACACATATATTATTTACAGAACATAACAAGGTCTTCATAACTATGTCTTCGGACATTTTATTCATTACACAGCACGAAAACTTAAAACACGATATCATTTCTCGTCCATTGCGAGCTGCGACTACACCACACAGACCACAAGAAAATTGAACAGGAGATCATAGACTAGGCAGGTAGTCGAACTCAGTCACCAAAAGATCAATACTACAAGGCAATTGCAATGCTAGTGCAAAAGCGGGCTATACATTATGTTACCTACATGAATAAGTGAAAAAAAATAGATACAGTCTTATTTTGAACACTACTCTACATAAAGAAATTATTCAATTATTATTGTTATAATTTATTATTCTACAAGATTGCTTTTATTAAAATCAACTTTATTTTATGTTAATTATAAATTATTAATACTAAAGTAAACCAAACTATCCACTTTAGCTACTGCCATCTTACACATATTTTTTTTTGTTTTCTATCTACAGTGTCTATCTCTAAAAGTGCTACACCTATGTACCTTTTACTAGTGAATTTATTCTGTGGGTCACAAATGTTGTTGTCTGTGGTTAATTTTATCGATTACAACAATTTTACAGAATATATAACTTTATATATTGCGGTAAAATTTGAATTTTACCGGTAAAATTCTTATCAATGTCCGATTCGTTGTTAATGACATCATTAAATTGAGACGTGGATTTAAATACGCGTATATTAGATTAGAACACTTTGTTTAACCGCGCAGTTTAAAATAGTGCATTAATCAAGGGGCGTCGCGGTTCTAGACTCTGAACATATTAAATTTATTCGTGGTGAAAGTCACGGCTGACACCATGGCTGTAAGTATAGATCTATTTAAATCATATAATAATTATGTTTATTTTTATAATTTACACATATTTACTATACCAATTTTGTTGCTAGTTGCGAAACTGTTTTCTGCCCAGATGTTTTCAATAATTAAATACTAAGACGTATTCGTTACGGATGAAACTAAATTAAAATGTGTATGTACAAGTTTTGTACGATTATGCCCTGCAAGTATTGGCCCCGGCATATTAACATGGTCCGGCTTTGAGAGCTCTCCAAAAGGATGCGGAATTGTATTAAATATTTTTCATTTTAGCTTTTACTTTTGTTAAACTTATACTTTTACTTTATTATGCTTACGTAGTTTTTAAGATAATATTATTACTGATAAATAAGTGGATTAATAAACTGTATCGATTTTTTTTTATTTAATAATAATTGTCGTATCGTATTTTTAACGTCGGTTCTAAATTGAGGACTGCGATCGATTGGATTACTCCAAAGCCCATGTGACAAGTGGAAGTGAATCAATTATTGTATAAAACTGTCTTAGATGCAGTAGGACTCAAAACTGTAACAACTATATGTGTAAATACATTATTTTTCACGCGTACATTACTCTGGACATATATCAGCAGTAATATAAATCTTATCTGATTTAAAAAAAAAAAAAAAAAAAAAAACTAAAATTAGTGACTCGTTAAACATTGAACATCCAGCCCGCAACCTTCCAATTATCATGTTAATATTTTTTGTTTATAACAATATCTACTATTGTTATCAAGCAGTCAATATATCGGGATATGCCACATAGTTTATGGAACTTCGAGCAGACACTGACTTATATTTTTGAGCCAGCATCACAATTTTGCCGAAAAGCCACAATAAAAAGACAGAAAATATTTTTATATTGTCTAACAGGCAGGGGTGCCCAGTGGCAAAGATTTGGTACTTTGTACTACTGTAAATATGCATTTGCTTTATAAGGAATTTCTGATTCGCATGACCAAATTCAGTTTATGATATGATGATGTGATTAAAATTAACTTTTAAATATTTTCAGCAACCGGTGTACGACAGCTGGTTTGTACGTGTGAATGACGTGTCTCATCTGTGGAATCACCAGCCCACTTATGTTATATCCCAGGCCATTTATGTCGTTGGAGGACTTTTAACATTGTTGCATGGTAAACTAGCCCTAACAATATGATTCGAATGACGTGTATTACGTTCCATGAAGTATCTTCATCTTCTATGTCAATCCGACAATTTTATAGCAGACATTTAGTAGTACATATAAATCAAAGCAAATCGTTTAATTTTTTTATAGATTATTAGATAGCAAACAGGGGTTTGCCGTATAGGTTTTCGTCTTCATTTTGAACGTATTTTTGACCTCAAATTTTACCTCAGGATGTTTGAAGTGTCGATGTAAATACAAATATAACTTTAATACGCCCTTTTCTTTAAACAAGTCTTTAAATAAATTCTATAAGATTTTGGCAATCACCTCAAAATTATCATTCTACACCTATATTGTACTTGATTCTTTTAGCTTTTAGCAAAGGAGGCAGATGGCCATACTTCTGGGTTGGAATATTACTGCACGGATTCGTAGCCGACAACTTTTGGGCGATCGTGGTGCCGGAGTTTGACAATTTTTGGCATTCGCAGACACCCATAATTTTCCTTGGCGGACGTTTACCTTTACATATTCTATTACTCTGTAAGATATATAATTGTATACTTGTAAATAATAAGGAAATTAATTTTTAGAAACCAGATCAGAGATAATATAAAAGCTTTTAAGACATAGACGGCTTTACGGAATTTAGGCTCATAAAAGATTATCTCTATTCAACTAGGTTATGGCATTGTTGTTTTGTAATGTCAACTGTTTAGATTTCGTTTCCTTTACGAGTTTACCAATAATTATTCTATTTAGTTATTTAAATAATTCCTAGTAATTTCCAACAACGTACAATAATTTCAGACCCTGTGTTCATATACAACGCAGCATACGCAGTATCTAAGCTTAATTTACCAAAATATGCTGAGCCATTCGCAGTAGGACTGGTTACTGTACTAATAGATATACCATATGACATCGTGGCTGTTAAATTTGTACATTGGGTGTGGCACGACACGGACCCTAACATATTCGATCGCCATTACTGGGTACCGTGGAACTCATATTATTTCCACGCTACTTTTGCTGCTAGTTTCTTCTACTTGTTCCATGCCACTAGGCGGTATTTGGCGCCCAAGGTACCTCAGTGGACGGCAGCTGGGTGCGTATTATTAACTAATTAAATATTTAAATAAAATTAAACCAGTCTAACTAGATAAGATAATATTACTACATATTACTTGTAGGTTGAGATCGGAGTTCCTCTCACTGCTAATATCTTCAACGATGGGTATGTTCGGTGGAGTGCTTATGTTTGTGCCCATATACCATCCCCTTCACGATATGTACAAGATTCACTCCGAGGTCACATTCTTTCTTCTTTTCGCTATATATTCTGTGTTTATCTTGCAAGGACTCCTAAGTGATCGTCCGAAAAATAAAGACAGGTGAGTGGGAGGATCCATACAATAGAATTGATATTGATATGGTGACAATAGGCTGATATAACTTAGTATACTTTCATGTCACGTAATCTGGCTAATTACTTACCAAATTAGGTTACATGATTTTTCTAATAGCTTGTTTCTTTACATTTATTACATATATTCCTCTAAGGATTATTTCTATGAAAATATTTTTTAGTTTATATTATGTCGCAGACAACTAGCCTAATAATCCGTTAAATTAACCGGCTAGCCTATGAGATTGCCCAAGTGGGGTTTCCATGATTTAGTATAGCGTGGCAGATTAATGTACAGCGGAATACCTTGTAACTAGTTGAATACCTCTACCAAATATAAGTCTCATTAGTCGTACATATAAGCGCCCGTCAAGAACAAAGAATTAGATTATTAAATAGAATTAATAATCAGAATTGATTTTTTTCTCAAAGAAGTACAAGGATGATGAGAAATGTTTAATCTGACAATTTCCACAAATCGAAATAAGAAAAATTAATCGATAATTTTTTTATTAGATGAGACCTATGTTAGTTTTAAAATATTGACTATAAGTAATATCAAAATAAAGTGTGTATTTTGTGGTATAACTATTTTGCAAAAATGAATAAAATTTGCTATAGTAATATTAGAAAAATGTATAAATATTTTAGAATATCGTCAAAGCAAACCAGTCCTCCATAATGAATTTTAAACATTTTTAAGTATGATATAATAAATACAAGTTCTAATTTAACAACATACAATGTTTGCTATTTTTTTAGCTTATAAATCAATTTAGATTTAAAAAAATATTATCAGATTCGGCGAATCCCTCCAGATAATTGTCAGATTATGAGACATCATGTCTAGGACGTAAAGATTTCCATTTATATCTTAATCTGACGCGCTTGAGTATTTCAAAATTGCGTTTTTTTGTTCATTCTATTAATGACCGCGACTTTGCGTCACATCTAAATGGTCAGATTATAAGATGGGAGCGTTTTTTAGATTCACTTAACATCCCTTAGAATATCTGACAAAAAGTATTTTTTATAGTACTGACCTTTGTTTTTTGTGCCACATAATCACTCTATCTTACGCATGGCATAGTTAATAGCCAGTTTATTGAATGTATAAATTGTACAAATATTAAATGTACAAACGCTACTGCTGAATATCTTTCAGGCCGCTAGTTAAACGGCTAAAATGTTAATTAAACTGCTAATTAAGCTAGTTGAATACGACATACATATTTTAAATTGCATCTCAAATATCGAAATTCGTCTATGGCCACAAAGTTCTTCATAACTTTTTATTCAGCTGATAATTATTATGGAATGGTGCGATAACAGGCAGGTCGTAACCCCAGCTGTTTAAATAGACTATCAAAGTTAACAATTGAAACAATCGAATTATTACGATAGTGGATTAATTTTAACACATTGTTCTTGAATGTGAGAAGTTATCCATTATAAAGATTTGATTATAAATAAATAATTTTATATAAACTACTGGAACCGATTTTCAATGAATATTTAATTTATTTTTAGAGCTTTCCTAATTTTTATTTATCTCGATGCCGTGTTATGATGAATTATGGATTGATTTAATTAAATTATGGATATGGATTTAAACTAAAAAAATATTATTCCTAGCAAGCAACTAAAAAATAACTAATCTAACTAACTAAAAAAATATTATACAAAGAAAGTTTGTTTTAAAAAAAATGTATTATAACATAATGACACGGCGGAAATATATCAATAAACTTCAGCGGAATTAAATCATTTTTCCACAATCCACAGTCTTTTAATTGTATAAACTTCAAACTTTTGTTAGGCGGCCTCCATTATTTTTGCGTAAATACTTCTATATTTGTATAGAAGTGTTTAAGGTAGATTGACATAATTTGTTCAAGTGATACAAGAAAATTGATTATCTAGTATTTTAAATGTTTTCTTAACATGTAGAGATATATTTTGTTTTCCACCAGCATGGTTCCCTGAAAACCACGAGAGTGATCTTTACAGTTCAGTCTCAAAATATTACTATCATCATCATTAACTTTATTCTAGACTAACAGCATTCGACTACCTACTTCTCCTGCAGCTGATTGTACACTACCTGGCTTATTGGTGCTTCGTGATGTTCATGTACCCTGAGAAGGAAGTGTCTGTGGGCTTCCATCAGCCTGTGGGTCCTTGCGACGAGAAGGAGAGTTTAGTCACACCTTTCGGTCAAGTTAGTTATTTTTTGGCAATTCTCAACCTGGAGACAGTGCCTTCAGACCCGGATTTTACAAACCTATAGGAACGCTGAAGAAACTCGCGATTTTTAATTAATTTTTAAATGAAATTTCTGAAGGCGCATGCGGGTAAATTTTTTATTACGGCAGAGCGATTGAGACCGATTTAGAGAGAGTGAGAAAGGGAGATCGAGAAAAAATACACGCTATGGGTTGATGTATTCGTTAAGTAGTTACATAATAGAACTTTAGATGGCAATTCTGTTGCATAACGTCTTGCGGTGTAGTATGTGAGAAATACATGGAGTGATCATATACTGGTACTGATCATCTATTGAGCCTTTTACCCTAGTAATAATTAATTTACAAAGAAGTTTCACTTCTGACACGTGTACTTTGTACACACGCACTTTCCCTTATATGGAGTGTTATTTGTGTGCATGAAAAGAGAAACTTATTGGTAGGATTTGAACCCTCCTTTGTTGAGTTATCTAAGTAAAACACAATGTACGCTAATATGAATAAATTTTCATTTGTTTGTAATCTTTTCAGACATTGTATAAAAATAAATATCTCTGTGCAAGCAACTACGATGAGAAATACTATGACTTCCGCTGCGTCGGCGGCAAGATTCCTCCAAATGGTTCAAAATGGTACACAATATGTGGAACGCCTTTCGAGTAAGTATTTTTTAATGTGGAAATCATTTCTTATTCAGCTTCGAAGTGTTTAACTTCTTCTTCTTCGAACTTCTAATGATTGGTGCTTAAAGGTTTTAGTGGATTCCAGTACGTCTGTACCACCTTTACGCCATTTTTGATGACATGTTGTGTATGTGAGGAACATTACCGCACAAAGCACAATTGTATGTGTGCTTCAATAATGGGTCAGGTCTGGTAGTCGGTTCTATATATTCCTTGATTGCAGAAACCGCGCGGAGTACATCACAGTAATAAGTGCAATACTCATTGTGGCCTTCGGAGTTTTCCGTGCTTTGTACTTCAAAAACGTGGAAATTCTACCCCCTCTAATAATGAAAAAGAAAAATAAATAATTATGTATAAGTCTATTATTATGAATCCAATTTTTTTCATGATTATTATATAAGTTGAGGTCATCGCACCTTTATTATTTAATTTCTAACCGAATGCGAATATCTAAACTTGTTATTTGTCTGAGTCTGAATTGAAAGAAAGTCTCGCTATTCCGTGGGGGAACAAATTTATAATCAAATGTAGCCAAACATCTAATATTAAATTCTCAACAACGTTTTTTGATACTTATTGTAAATAATTTATGTACTTAATATTTTTTGAAAATATTAGCATAATAAGCAATTATATTATATTCGTAATTATTGTTATATTCTGTAATCATCCATATAGGTAAGACGTTATGTTAAACTTTGTATGATATATAATACAAATTAAATGATATTTTAAAATTGGTATTCACAATTAATTATCTGCTCATCTACAAAATATTACATTTGTAACGGACTCAATTTTATTTACTGATTGTGTTTTTCATTAAATTATTTATATATTTAACATTGTTTTTTATTATATTGTTATTTATCGCATCAATTTATGTTAAAGTTTTGGTCCATGAAGGAAATCATAAACGGGTAATTTCTCCTTCATCTAAAGGAGAATTTTCTTGGACACTTGTATCTTACCTATTGTCACATACAGCTGCCAAACGTACAATGGACATACAAATTAGTAGCACACCAGATACAATGGAAAGAAGCGAACTAAAAATAAGAAAATACATAAAATTAAAATGCAATGGGTGGGAATTTAGCAAGATACACAGATGGTAAGGACCAAGGGGAAATGGAGAAAAGGAGTGAATGGAGAAAGTCAGCCATAGAAAGAGTCTGTTGGAAAAAGCTAGAGGGGCCATTACCCGTGAAGGGGTTCCGATAGACGGTACTGAAGGTAGCGAGGATATAGGATAGCAAACTAAAAATAATATATACGAAACCGCGCTATTCTCAAAACAAAAACCCTATATAAACTGCAATTGCATTGGATTTAAATTATTAAATGAATGTTACGTTGCGTAGTGTCATCTGAAATTTAATTCCATTAGGCTTATCTTAACAGAATAAACCTTAATGCTCTACAAATACGATACAAATCAGTTTAACATCGTTGATCGAATGCATGGTCTCAAAATGTTTAATATACAAAAGGTCGTATGTGTTTCGTGGCAGCTTAAAGACTAGCCATGTGAAGTTTGTTGTCGGCTGTTATGCTGTTTCGGTATGGAACTGTTTGTTATCATGTGGGCGTTATCGATTGATGCGCGAGTGCGCGCCTAAGCGCGGGAACGATGAACAAGTATCTTTGGCACAAGAGTTCGCACCATGATCGCGAAAGGGCTCTCCTTGGCTCTCCTCTTAGCATCTACGTTCGCCCGTCAGCCGGGTAAGTAAAATATCTAGCAATCGCGACTTTATTTTTTTCTCCCATGCGAATTTTTCCTGACACCTGTTACTTGCTGTGTTTATTATGTTTAAAGTTGAGAATACATTTTTTAAATTTTTTATATACTGAGAGCATGCGAGCGTGACTACGGTTGTTATTAATCACCGAAAACAAACACGCCTTCCGGGCGTTGGTAACTTAAACAGAAATACTTTTCAGGGTTTTTGCCATACATTTGAATTACCGTTTTTTAAAGAACTATTTTATTTTTTATCTTTAGTTATATTTTAATGTAATTGCAGTTTAACAATGAAAATTATAATTTTAGTTATAATTAAATAAGTAATTTTATTGCCTGTGCCTACTGTTAAAAAATTAATAGTACTAATGCGACCGAACTTTAAAATGACTTAGATCTACTCAAACAACTATAGGTATATATATATATTAATCCTAATCCTGTGATATATTTTTAATTATTTTAGAATGTATGTCTACAAAAAATTTGTATATTGCATTGATTTTAAGAATTAAATCTGAACCTCAATTATAATATATAATTAATAAAATAAATACATAAAACAGCTTAAAATAATTTTCGTATCATCGTTTAAATTAAAACTAAACGTTCTGTATTCAAAGGCAGTAATTGCATTTGGGCAATTTATATTTTCCTTTGAAGTTGCTTTTCAAAAACCTTTTATTGATAAATAAAGAATCTTCATGTTTAATTTTTATTTAAAGCTATTATATTTGATTGCAAAATAATATGGATTAATGTCGTGTTTTAATTTATTTTAATTAATATTCTAAAGAAGAAACATACAAAACACTCTAAGTATGTGTAACCAGCTGCCCATAGAAGAATTTCCAAACCCGGCATTATTGATGATGGGCGGCAGTATCACTTATCATCAGATGAGTCTCCTGCCAGTTTGCCTCCTGCAACATAAAAAAAGGAATCAGGCACGCCGATCTTAAGCCTACAATATTGAGTCTATCCAAATACATTAAAAAATGTTGCTAAGCGCAAAACTCGAAGACGGCTGCAGCAATTTTTATATTTTTTTTAACTTAAACATAGTCGAAGGTATTTTTGGGACAAAAATAAAAAAATAGTATTTTATTTAGTAAGTAGGTTTTTATACCAGAATTCCCCATTCTCTCTCTAACGGATAGCATAGCAAAAGGTTTTTATGTAGCTGTACTAAAAATGTAGGTTAAGCAAAAAAATAATATTAAGCCGTACCTAAGTTCACGGGAGCAGCTATAAAATTAGTATACTTAAAAAAAGACGCTACTACTACTAAACTACTACTAGAACAAAAGCCAAAGCAACATTAAACGCAAATTTTTAAAAGTTTTAGGGGAATCCTGACTTAAGAGGTTCCAGTCATCGTCATCAATAATTTGTTTATGTTCACTATTGGACTAGCACGTAACTAACTATTCCAACTCGACCGGCATTGCGCTTTATATATAATTACAAACTACATACTCTGTGAGGTCGTCCATCCATCTCATAGATGGAAGGCGAGACCAGTCTTTTGCTCTGCCGAGTCCTCACTTCAAGAGGTGTAGTCTTGTCCACACCCGACATATGGAACTACACTTTTATAAAAAACCAGTTGTGTTTTTCGAATACGAAGCTCAAAATATTACAAATGTTAGACAGCACACTTGGCAACATATAAAAATATTTAAAAAATGTGTATAATAAATAGCTAAACTTCTTTGCATAAAAGGTAACTGTAAGTGGAAGACGTAGATATATACTAGTAAATACTATTTCTCGTTGCGTTTGAAATCAGGCCTAATATTAACCTAATGGCTGGTTGAATACGAAACCGTTAAAATATTCACGCTAATTTTAGAGTATAGGAAAGGTTAAGCCTGTGAAAATGTCATAAGTGAAAAAAACTTCTGATTTGCAATATGAATCAAGGCGCTACCATTTATTTAAATTGGCCGACCAGGGTTTTAAATTAAATAACATTTAACCTCGGCCTAATACTAGTTAAAAGTCAGTAAATAGTAGTCAATAACATCAAAAATACTATTTATTAAGGTGGTTATAATTGTACATTTATTAAGTAAAATGCCAAGAAAATATATCGAAATATTTAAGTTACAAAGCTGCCCTGGAGTATATTGCCAAGAGCCTATAATCTGTCTATTGTCCGTAATATTGTTTACAGTTCAAGTTCTCAGATGCCGATCTTTCACTCCGTTCAGACAAGAGTCAGGAATTTAGTAATAAGATTTCGAATCGTTTGTAAATAAATACTTATAAGCCAAGCCTTTTCACCTATTTTACTGAGGTATTTTTCTCTTATTTAGATTTCTTTTCTTTAATTTATTATATATTAATGCGTCTGCTAATTATAGCATTATCGTTAATAGTTCTAAGGAAAATGTCAATATTTCATGCTCTGTTTCTCCATCTTTGATATGATGAGGTCAAAAAGTATTTAAGTTTGCTAAAATGCCATCGCACATGCTTTGCCGAGAAGTCGGAATGTATGTCACTGCTCAACGTGTGTTGTATTGGCAGTATGATTATTCGAACTATACCAAGAGAGTATCTATCTATGTATCTAAATCGTGAAAAACCTGTATCGCAATTTGTTTTGTCAACTAAAAAATATTATTATTTCTCCTACACTCACACAAACAATTAAATCAAGAACAATTGCGAAAATGTGTTAATGATAGAAACCACAACATAAGTAAAAATCGTTTGATAATGGATTAACTAAACCGCACCAAATGAATTCTATGCGAGGGCAAGCGGCCGCAGACTTATTTGTATGCGGTTGACGCTACTTTTTACGTGAGGTTTTTACATATAGAAGCATAAAACGAGATAATGTTACCCATTTTCTAACTAAGTCAGTCAGTAAACCACCTTAGTGTATATTATGTTACTATATAAATTCATTTAAATTTAATTTAAGCAGTTTTAACAATTTTTTTATATAATTTATCAAGTGTTTCAACTTTGAATATTTTTAACGTACACAGGTTTGCCTTTAGCGCCAGGCTTCGCATTGGAACCTCCCGATAAGGAGCTAGTTGACCAGGAGCTGTATCGGGAAATCTTGTCTCCCTACGAGCCACATTATCTTCAGTACGATGACAGTCCTAAAGTGTACGTTTCTCGTGGAGATCTTTTCAGACTTCAACCGGCACGCGATGATCTCCTATCGAAGGTACGTATTGTATTATGTTTTGCTTAAAATGAGAACTAATTTTGATTTTTATAATGTACTAAAAACTAGGCCGATTTAAATGTTTCCAGTAACGCCAATTAGGACTACGTTTTGTATGTGGGAAGCTGTTACACACTTTACATATATTCTACTCCTTACTTGCAAGATGTTAATCGGAATAATATCCAAAGTAACTTATAACAAAGTCAGATACTTTAAATAGTCATAAACGTGCTTTAATCCCATATTTTTCATTGACCATTTATTGAACATTTACGGTATTACATGTATTCATATTATCGGTAGCGTTGATGTTCTCTAATTTCTTTCTCAGACAGAGAAGTAAAAACTTATTCTAGTCACGATCGAAGACATGTTGCTTTATCAAGATCGAACTTGTGTCTCCGTAGTAAGCCCTTTTTGGTTCTAAATGATTATGCGGCAACGCTCAATTCAACTAACACTATAAATTCTGACTTATATTAATTCACTTTTTAATATAATATTTCCAAACACTACATAAATTGCTGTGAAACAAAGAAATCAAATTGCAGTTTTTAGTAAAATAAAGATTTATAGATAGCTACAGCAGCTATGAGCAAACAGACCAGAATATGGCCAAGAAGTAAAAACAGAGTCGTCAGAACTTTGATAATTTTTTTTGGTACGCATCAATGTTGAGACTTGAGGCCAATTCGTGCAGAGGACCGAAAATCGACAGAGTTTTCGAGATGTGGTATTGATAATTGGAGAATACTGCACTGATGACTGAACTGCAAAACATCAATTTTTAACCAGCTAATGGTCAGCATGAGACTCTCAATTATTGAAATGAAACTTCTTGAGAATCGTTGTGATTTGAAACCGGATGCATCATGAAACGGCCATGGAAGTCGGAAAAAGAGACAGTAACATATATGTACAATAATAAGATTTAACTTTTATTTTCTGACGATTGCGGCATTCTAAAATATTAAATAACAGGGTTATATTGACTTGTGCTGATCTAACCTTCGAATTTGAATAAGCTTTGTAAAGCACATGAATAATAAATATAATGAAATTATAATACGATATTTATTATTTAAGTTAATATTTAATGTCAAAAAAGATTTACTTCAATCGCGCGTAAAGGTTACACGCACTGCGCACACATTTATCATTTACAAACGGGTGCTTATCTACATTCACCATATTGCCACAAGAGAACCGAATAGTTTCGACTAGCCGATAATGGTAGGGATCAGTGATTGCAGGAGAGGTCGGGGTCAATCGCCTACCCGTCGGTCTGACAAAATTAAGACAATTATGGGTTTCAACATCCTTAATACACTGAGACAAGCTCAGTATGAAGTGGGCTAGAGGGAGTAAGTCAACGTATCGGTTAGGGCTTTCAAGATAGGAACGATCTTAATGATGACTACGAAGATGAAGAAAAAGATTCAGCATCTCGTTTAATTTAGAATATAATACCTAATGCAAGATTATTAAAGTAGTCAAATTGTATATTCAATCAAGGTGACAGTTTTCCAGACAGAAGACACCGCATTTTAGTATTTAATAGACAATATACTTAAATTTGCTTGTATGCTTGTTTGCTTGTATGCTCGCTTGGCACTGTCCCGGAGTGCTGGAAGATCGCATCGATACATCCGATCCCTAAAAAAGGCGATCGCTCCGATCCGTCCAACTATCGCCCAATAGCGATAACCTCCTTGTTCTCCAAAATAATGGAATCCATTATTAATTGCCAGCTCCTGGAGTATCTGGAGGGCCACCAGCTGATAAGTGACTCTCAGTACGGCTTTCGTCGTGGTCGTTCGGCTGGTGACCTTCTTGTATACCTTACGCATAGATGGGCGGAGGCAATTGAGTCCAAGGGGGAGGCTCTAGCGGTTAGTTTGGACATAGCGAAAGCCTTCGATCGGGTGTGGCACAGAGCACTGCTCTCGAAGCTTCCAGCCTACGGGCTTCCCGAGAAATTATGCGATTGGATCTCCAGCTTTCTGGCCGATCGGAGCATCAAGGTCGTCATCGACGGAGCATGTTCCGACCTTAAACCCGTGAACGCTGGGGTCCCACAAGGCTGTGTTTTATCCCCGACCCTGTTTCTTCTGCATATCAATGATATGTTGCAACTTAGCAACATTCACTGCTATGCGGATGACAGCACTGGGGACACTCTTTACACTGGCCGGGCAAGTATTTCTCGGGCAGATGTCGATGAGTACCGGAACAAACTTGTGTCTGAAGTAGAAACCCTACTATGTGGAGTCTCTGACTGGGGTAGACTAAACCTAGTCCAATTTAACCCCAAAAAGACACAAGTTTGCGCGTTTTCCGCTAAAAAAACACCCTTTGTCGCTACTCCTCTTTTCGAAAACACTCTCCTTAAAGCCACAGCCAGCATTGGAATACTTGGCGTTGACATATCGAACGACGTTCAGTTTCGCGGTCACTTGGAGGGAAAGGCAAAATTAGCCTCCAAAAAGCTTGGTGTGCTCAGCAGGGCGAGACGGTACTTCACTCCGGGCCACCGCTTGCAACTATATAAAGCTCAAATTCGGCCCCACATGGAGTACTGTTCCCACCTTTGGGCGGGTGCTCCCCAGTACCAGCTTCTTCCACTTGACCGTATTCAACGAAGAGCGGTTCGAATCGTTGACGACCAAAATCTCTCCAAGCGGCTTGATCCTTTGGCGTTGCGTAGAGATGTGGGGTCTCTCTGCATCTTCTACCGCATTTACCATGGAGAGTGTTCAGAGGAGTTGTTCGGATTAATACCTGCAGCTGAGTTTCATCATCGGACGTCGAGGCAGAATACGAAATTCCACCCGTATCACCTCGACGTCCGCCGTTCCACAACTGCGCGTTTTTCCAGGCAGTTTTTGCCGCGCACCACCACTCTGTGGAACCAGCTGCCAACTGAAGTATTTCCGAACCAATTCGACTTAGGGTCCTTCAAGAAAAGAGCGTACCAATTCTTAAAAGGCCGGCAACGCACTCGCGAGCCCTCTGGCATTGAGGGTGTCCATGGGCGGCGGTATCACTTAACATCAGGTGAGCCTCCTGCCCGTTTGCCCCCTGTTCTATAAAAAAAAAAAAAAAAAATGCAGTTCGCTTTCATGTGGTTTCAAATTCAAGAACTCTCCGGAAATTCAGGGCACGGTAATCCGGATTATTTCGATTGAAAACTCTTTTGGGTAGTAATGTTACAGTAAAAGGAGTTATTTCTCGCTATTATACATTAACATCTCAGTCATCCATCAGCAATTAGGATATTAATAACGGTACTTGAATGTAAGCATACAAAAAACATAAATAACAGGCATAGCTCCGGACTCAGCTCTCACAAATTGAATTTTCTTTCCAAGACAGCATTTAATACTCGCTCGTACGATGAAGGGATTCATCTCCTACCTATTCAAAAAAAAATATTACGAAGCAGGTAGAGGAATCGGGATAGGACCAATATATTCAACAGAGTTATCTATTATAATCTTGAAATTAATTTATTTGTAGTATACGTTTGTTACGTACGAACGAACATCTAATATGAGAATATTAAATATTATATCCAATTTCTAAACCCAACAAAGACAAATTCCATGAGTTGATATTTTCTGAGCTATTACAACTTCATCCACTTTGCTTCTCATATATTCGTAATTCACGGAATCCGCATTGTGCACTGTCACAGAATGTAAATGTTACAGAATATTGCTTCTATGTTATATATCAATGCAAGAAGCCTTTTAAAGCTTCGAGTTTTACTATTTGTTCGCTAGCTTTTCTATTAAGAATTCCATTTGCAACTCACCTCTTTTTATTTCCTCTTTATTTGTGTTTTGTGACATAAAATATGTGTCAGCCCTGCTTTACTTTAGCATTTAAAGTATTTTATATTATAAACCAAACTTGTATTACATTAACCCCGAATAGCCACAAGACACTAATAGGAGATGATCTTTGTAGACGTCGCTAGAGGTAGTCATGCGTATTATGATATACACGCGTATGTAGATTATTTACAAGAGAAGTAGGTCACATATCACCTTTCTATTTATGGAACGATTCATTTTAATATTCAAATTAAGCATTATTTTCTGCCAAAACACAAGTTTTTAAAAAAAACACAATAATTCTGTTATCATTATTTATTTTTCTGTATTGTTTAAATGTGTAGAAAAGATTATTTATAGAACGCTCCTATTTCTAGGAATTGCGTAGGTAAAATTATAAAATATATAAAAGAAAAATAACAAGAAATGAAAATATAATGGGATTCCTTGCTTCGAGTATTTAGAATCGGTTGGAACTAAATTGAAAAATAATAAACGTGATTTATAAGTTCCTAGTGACTTGAGCGTCTGCCTCTCAACCCTGAGACGTGTGTTCGAATCACGATGTCTGTTTCTATATGCAAGTTTAACACTTACTCGTAAAGAAAATAGGCATGCCTAGGACACAAAAATCGGCAACAACAAGACTGACACACTAATTAAAAAGAACATTGGTATTCAGCTAAGATTCGAAGACCCAAACCTAGAATGGAGAGCTTTGTTAAAAATCGTATAAAAACAGTGGTTTAAACAATATCAGATAGTTTTAATATTTATAAAGCCTTGTCTAGCAGAACGTGGCACTTTTAGCAAAGTAGGCAAACGTCGGCCTACGTCATCGCATTCCCCGCTCTATCGATCCCCAGTATTCAACAAGTACTCGTTTACACTTGAATGTTACTTCTAGCCAGAGTAATAAAGCTCGCTATTTAGCACTTAAAATACCCAAAACAACGCCTACTTCTTGGGTGCATCGTAATCTGACCTTTTTCATTCTCATGAATAAAAACCTCCGCTTAGTTTCCATTGAATCAGTACAAAGAGTTGAAACAACTTTTTATTATCTCTAAGCAGTTTTCTTTTTTATAACGATAGCTAATCCAATTTCATAGAGTTGATGAATATTGGTAAGCAGTTCTGTGAATAATGAATAAAATAGAATGATAATTAGATGGCTTAATAGATATAACTGTAACTAAATAATACTAAATAAGTTTTTTGAGTTAAGTATGCTAAGAGCAACTGTTTTATCAAACAGATAGCGCCTTATCGCTAGAACAATGACGTTTAGTTTAAGGTTGTATATACATGACAATAACCAGCGGTCGTATTCCTAATTGAAAACTGGATATTCCTGAAGAAAAGTTTAATTAATAAAGTTCGGTGTACTTTCTTTGTAATAAATACTAAATAATACTTCAGTATAGTTTACAAGCCAAACGCTACCTGGTAAACGACAAAGGTCGTTGTGGAAATATTAAAAGGCTGTCAGAACCACACGCAAAGCTTTATTAATTTTTAAAAAGGTTTAAATTTTAACAGCGTGATTGTCGTACTTTGTAAAGCTCTACTTTTTAAACTTTACAATGAGCGTAGAAACTATATATACTAATAATAATACGTAAATCATAAATGAGCCCTTTTGAAGTCTAAATCCATTAATATATATATAATAAACACCTATCAGTGAAATTCCAAATCGTTTGCTAAATAAATATGTCATTTTATTCGTGTATGACATACAACACCCACTTACGCTCCTCACCCACGCAGTATAATTGCTACTTCCGATAATATCACTGAACTATTTTAAAACAAACTGTGGTCTTTGTGATGCTATTTTTACATTAATTCTATGTGCTCTTTGCTTCTCCTCTTCTTTTTGGTATAAAATTGAATAGATATAGCAAATGTGTGTCTTTTTAGACAAACATGATTTCTACACTATTAATTTTATATATATCACAATTTATCCAAAAATATAAAAAAGGCCCAAAGGTATTCAACTATTTTTTTTTTACTTTCACGAAAGGCATCAGATATAGAGACAGCAGATGGCATTTATTCACACAAAAAATAGCTTTTTTTTAATCGACGTAAAAGATTTATTTGATCTTTTTATTCTGAAACGTAACCATCTGGTTTGATACATTAAAAAATGTTATAAATTAAAATATCATCAAACAGTTATTATTTCCATTATACAACTTTAGCGGTTTTCCTTTAAATTTTTATTAGTATATAGGGCCTATTTTTAAGCGACAGTAGATATATATTTATTATATAAATAATTGTATCGACGGTTACTATGCCAGCAGTATAACTGTTCGGTGATAAATACATTTACATATAAGGATATATTATCAAAATGTTTATAAATATTTTCTTAAAGTGGCGTTGACTCAAATTGTTGCTTTTTGTTTCGGGGTTCCCTTTTAAAAGAACTTTTAATAGAACAAAGAGATTCATGAAATATGGAATGATTTAAAATTCGACAAATAAACAGACTCTATCAACACCCGCGCAAAGTCTAAAATTATTAATGTGTTAACAAGACAAATTAATCATTAATTATCCGCTGAGGCGCGAAACGTGTGTCAATTATTACACGTAACCGAGCTCTATGATTCTGAGTTGAGACATCCTCGTAATTAAGAGCCGATCAGTACAACTTTGCTTCCATAAGTACAAATAGTTTCCTGAGATTATATGGACTTACAACTGCGTAGTTAATTATTGTAATTATGTTAACATTTCATTTAATTGGACTATAAATATGACAGACTCTTTAATTTTGAGTATTTCCGTAATTTGGCTGACTTTTAAGTATGTATCTGGATTAATAGTGAAGTAAGCGAAATGAATTTTCCATTTTAACGTATAAAATTCCTTCCCTCTATATCTTTCAGAGCCAAAGCCTCAATTTTTTGGCTAATATGGCGTCACTACTCCAGGGATTTGAAGCTAATCGCCGTCATCTTCTTTACCGTTTAATGCAAAACACAGATCATAGATCTCGTAACAAAATAATACATTACAAAAAAGTTTTATTTTTCTCCGTCAATGTATATATATGGAAGTGAGAAGGACTTGGATCGTACAGTTAATCCTTTGCATTATGAAAGGCTCTACCTCTAAAAGCATTCAACGCAATTCTTCAATTTAAAACGTCTCCCTAAATCATTACACAGGTATTTACATTACCAAATAGTAACAAAGTAAATCAAAATGTATCAACAATTTAACTGTAAAAGCTTAAAATATAAGAGAAAAGGAACTACAAACTGTTAGAATTTGGACTACAAATGTTTATTCGCCAATATGGCTGGGGATTTTTGGCGCTTTAACTTTGAGTGTGCAAATTCGAAATGCAAAATGAACCAAATTTTATTTCCTAAAATTAGAATTAAACAAAACAGAAATAAAACTTCAGTAATGTGACTTTATCATATTACTTACAGAACTCGACATTTCAAGTCAAGCAAGTTTAATAATGAAATGACTAAAACAAACAAATATCACATACATTGAAAGCTAATTATATTTATTAAAATGCATTCGAGCGGACATAATATGTACCTGTGAGCTTTACAATAAGCTTTGCTTGCCCATCATTACCTCGATAGATATCATCGGCTTTCAATTAATAAATTCTGTTGAAACCAATCTATCACCATATATCACTTTACAATCGAATTATATTGAGATATTTACAATTTGATAGACACAATATTGAGGTAGGTATAAAACAAAGTTTGCTCTGTCTGTTAATTTCCTGCGTAATCAATAATTATTATTTATTAGATCCACTCACATTTTTAGTTTTGGCCTAACATTTCTGCAACTGCATCATTGATATTTTGCTATAGGCCTTGATATGGCGGCTCATGATATTATATTTTCTACATAAGACTACCAAACAGGTATAAAATAAACAATTTTGATTGAAATGTTTTAATTTTTTAACTTTATCTTAGAATGTTATTCAATTTATAAATTTATCTTTTTAATATAAACCATATGAGAATATTCTAATTAATACTAGAAAATTTGCTTAAAAGAAAAAAAATTAGTACCTTCGATTATACTTTATTCAACACGGCTTCATATAGCGTCAAAACTGTCATGCAACTGCAAATGCAACAATAATAGTTTTACATCTAAGCTTCGAAAGTACTAAATTATTCCTTAAACGAAGCGTCAGAATGTGGTTCAGTTATGTATCAATAGGAATAAATTGCTTTGTAAATTTCAAAAGAAATTAACAATAAGAAAAGTTTTATTTTTGTTGATAACAACGTTTAAAAAGTTCATAAAAAGTCTCTTCAAAATATAAATGTGAAATGTAAAACAAAGTTCAATTCGAGAGCTTTTATAACGCCGTAGGTACTTTTACATACAAAGGTGATTGTGGTAGGTAGCACTTGCGTTGATTAAAATTGTTAAAAAATCACAAAAAATAACCAGGAAAAAAAAATGTTTTAATACAGGTTATGTCATATTTTATGAACAGCTATCTCTCGGTTACGAATGAAAACACTAACTATCAACAAGAACATGACTTGTTCAATACGTGGGTAACACTGAAATTGTTTAGAACCGGCCAGTTAAAAACTTTAACAATGTAAACTTTTGAATTTTTTTTTAATACACTTTAGTAACCTAATAGCTATACTATTGACAATAGCTACAAATGACAAATGAATGCAATATACTACTTATAGTATATTGCATTCATTTGTCACTTGTAATATACTACTACTACTTATAGTATATTGTAATATACTACTTAAAGTATATTGCATTCATTTGTCATTTGTATTTGTGAATTGGCAGCAAAATTACATGTTAAAATTAACCTAACGCGAGAACTTTGTATGGTCTTGCTTGCTTTGACTGGTGTCGCCAAAGGTTAAATAAGTTCAACGGTAGCGACTCAAATGCTGTATTTCACATCGTCTCAGTTGATGAAAGATAGATATAGCTGGGTGGAAGTAGATGATATTGCTACGAACCCGAAACCAAAAGAAAATCAGCTCAATGGGTGTTTCCTTTCGAGGATCGGCCAACTAAAAAGCGTACGAAAATGCCATCGAAGGGACCCCGCAGGGAGAATCGGCTCTCTGCTTTTCTCAGGGGTTCCATAGAATGCGACAATGTGTAGTGAGGAATGGAGATTACTTCGATAAGCAATAAAAGTATTGGCAACTTTCTTAACTATGCTGTTTTTCATTTTAAGACTCTGTATATTTTAGAGAAAGATGTATTTCTTTTACTATAATGCGACTAAAATATTGAGATTTATTCAACATGTAATTTCTTTTCTATTTCAAATAATATAATTTAAAAGCTTACAGCTGCTATTTGAGCTTAGTTTGCCGCTGTGTTACAAAGCTTGATATCCAGCTCAGTTCTGTTTAGTTTTGAAAGATAAATTTAGAGGGATCATGAATGGTGACAGACACGCGCCGTGCAATTCGGGTCGAGTATTTGCGTAAACGAAGAATTAATATTCATTAGCACGATCATGAGATCAGCATAATATGTCATAGAACACAAATTTAGAATACATTTTCTGTAAATATGCGATAATATTAGAAATTACGTGATTTTATAGAAACAGTTTGTAAAAAACTTATAGACCACAGCCACTACTTCATTAAATAAGCAGTACCCTTTCCTGTAAATAAGTAATAATTTAAATGTCTACTTGTATGAAAAACGAGCATTTTTTATTTATACCTAAAACTATTGTAAGAAATGCAATACACCAGTACACAAGGCACGTCAATCCACGTGCAGGTTTTATGGAAACGGCCTTGCAGTCAACGGGATCTCGGATTATCGACAATTGGAGGGAGCGTATCCCACTTTAATACCGTTCAAGATATTATCTACGTTTATCTGACACGTGTTATAAACTGGAATAGCGATTCATCTGAACATAAAATAGCCTGTTTCCGGGTCATACGCTTGGTACCAACCAAATCTAAGGTTCTGTAATCATTGATATTGGGAAGCAAATCATCGATAGAGCAAGTTGTTGTAGTGATTAATGTTTCATTGGTGATTTATTATCGTCATCAGCTTGGTGTACCAAAAAAATGTAACCTTTACTTCTTTAAATTAAATTTCGTTTAATCATTAAAACCCCATTAATCAATTTAATCAAAGCACTAACTTAAATTAATCTACAATCCACACAGGCATAAGCAATTTCAACTCACAGTAAATAATTATTTCGTAGGAAATAGCCTTATTAAAACGTTGGGAGGGATTATCCCAGATCGCTTCAGACTCTAACACACTCGACAACCAAGAGCGGTCATTGTTGCTTCTCGCTCGTCTCGTTGGCCTCGACTATCGCACGCCAAAAACAAACCGAAAAAAATCTAATAATGAAGTGCTGAATAACGTCGGTAGAGACAAACAAATTAACGAACAATTTAACGAACAAGTTAACATAGTGAAAGAGAAAGATATCACACTGAATGAGAAAGATAAAGAAATTGCGGATAAAGACGGAAATGGAAAAACAGAAGAGGAGATTGAATTGGAGTCCTTACAAAAAGAAGACAGGAAAAAACATTTCGCATTGACACCACTGGATGAAGGCTATTTTGATTCAGTAGTTATACCAGGTGAGATCATTTCCGTGTTAACTGACAGGTCATAGTTTGTGTGTGAAAGACATATTTTAATTTTATAAAAATTCGATGAACCTTTGATTTATAAAGAAGTTATTTTAAGATAAATTATTTTTATCCCGATTTTATTGTCCATATTTTGAAGCAGAAATATCGTCTGTTATAATAATACTCTAGTATCATTAACCTAAAATAATGTTTGGTTTGAACAAACTATGTTTTTCACATGGAACTTCGACGCTATTATTGCTTACTTTATCTTCTTTAAGAGACTTAGAGATTATAGGAATACGATCACTGTAGATTAAAGACTCAAAAATACATATATTTGATTTTAAAGTTCCGGACTTTCACACACACATTACACTATATACGATTCGATCACATGATACTTTAACAAGCGTTTCAGTACTGATATCTTACACTTTTAACTAGGTGAGGTGAGAGCTCAAATGAGTAAAAATGAGTTGCTTGAGCCAAGAAAGATTCGCCAGAATCCCAACTTGAGTAGAGCCAAGACATTGGTCGCAGAGAACTTGGATGAACTACGCCTTGGTTTGTGAGTATATACTATATATATCGCTGAATCAAATTAAGCTTATCTCATTCGCTAGATATTTCTCACTTTTTTTATTGAAATATTATTTACTAGGTTGTGTTATAATAATGTTGTAGTATATACAAGTGGTCTATTGTCATAGCCCTGTCTTCGACCCTCATTAATTCATGGCGTCGGTGTTGAATACTTATGAAATAATTGCTGCAATAAAAACGTCTTGTCCGTCACCATATAACAAGAATTTATGGTGTCTAAACTTAGAATTGGATTTCAGATTTATGTCCCAAATGCTTCAGATATTTATGTTCTAGATTCGTTACTGTAATATTTATAAAAATCCCACACTTGCCTGTGTCAACATACAAATTAATACATATTTTGGCTCATTGAAGATTGTACATGAGGGTATTAGATGATATCATGAAGGGAGTTTATAATTTAGAGTAATAATTAGATTACTACTTTTTAGTTTCTTTTTAAATTGATGTATTTAAAACATAGGGTCCTCTAGACACATTAGGTAGGTAACTTCTGTCTAGACTCTGAAGTCTAGACTCGCGTAGTAGTGTCGCGTAAAATTTACATAATATTAAATTTTGTAGAGACATACTTCATATGAACATGGTCCTAAACAAATTTATCTAGTGACTATTCTTGGTGTATCGTGTAAACCGCCCGAAACCACTGCATAATTAAATTCCAGCACTTAATTGTACAGCTGTGTATTTGTTTGGTAGAAATTATATAGTTTTTCTCCTGCAATGGTCGACTTTATTTTAATAGCAAAGACGAAGGAACGTAGGTGTTAAGGTTGTTTCATTTATAATGACGTAATCCTTCAAGACAAGACCGTCCCACTTGTATGAAAACCCTTAATGCACTTTGTTTGCTTAAATAGGTAAACGTTTCATTTTTTATAAAACTAATAGAACGTTTTTTGCTAGAAGACTTCTAAATGCAAATCCAATACATAAATTGTGCATATCAGTAACACTACCAACGAGTATCATAGCTAGACACATACGCCTTTTACCTTTATTCATACACATACCTACTTAATATTCATATTTATTTGTCCTTATGTCCAATCTCTAGATATTTAAAAATTAAGTTAACTAGTCGATAACTGTAATAATAATACCGTAAAATAAAGTTTCTACTGAAAATAAATAGGAACAAAAGTACATTATTATTATATCACTTAATTTTGTGGTAAGTAAAAGTAATCCCGGATTTTAAATCAATCTATAAAATAGCGTGATATCTATTTTAAATAATTAACAATATCCAATATCCGATCAGAGACACTAGGCAGGCATCGTTCAATTTTCATTCAATAACCTCGTTCTAATTCCAGTTTCCTTAAGTAATCCTGTCATAATAAATGAGCGAACTAGATATAAAATAACAACAAAAAATTAATCTTTTGTTGTCGTACATATTGATTATATACGACTCATGTTATTAAAAAGATCTTATTTCTTCTTGAAATACTCCGCAGGCGCAATGACCCAAAGTGGTCCGACCGTAATTTCAATTTGTTTTATTTGTATTCTACTCAAACCAATCAATACATTTAATAAATTTAGACCTTCGTGTGTGTAAATCAATTATTCTATAAATAATAAATATATCTTATATTAACAAATTATCTGAAATATCCACCTGCGTAAATCTTATTAAGAACTTTTATTTCATGACATGAAAAAGGGCGTTAGAAATTATTTTAACCCTTTTAAACTTTAAAAGTTTTGCTCGTAACTTTTTCATCTCTACGATGTTTCCTGCAATTCACGACGCTACGGGGTGTGGTTAGGGGTGAGGCTAGCCTTCGTAGACGAGAGTAGTGTTATACACTAGATAGTGTGAATTACGTGTGAACCGATTGTTCTCTGGTGGAGAATGGAGACACATTTCTGTATCTATATTATTTATTATTTTCTTTATATTGTCTTTAATTTTTTTTTAATAATTAATTAATTAACCGGAAAATAAATGCGGAGAACTACTTCAACGTTAAATTATACTTTGGTTAAACACCGACCCCGGTGGTAGTAGTTCATCTTGTGGTAATTCCATTTGTGTGGTTGGCTCCTGAGATATCAAGTGCTTTCCATTGAGAATTCTTTAGTAACTCATAGAACCCATAATATATTTACAGATATTGAGTTACTTTTATATTTTTAAATTTGCTGCTTACACATTCTCAGGTAAATAATATTTCAAAACATCATTTTATCATCAATTATCTTTAAAATTTCTGCTTATAAGTATGCGATTAAAGATAGTGAATACTAAGAACCATTAAATTCATCTTAACTTCTGTTTAAGTTCGACAAAAGTTCGCTCCTTTTTAGTCCTTTGTTTTTATCTTGGGTCATTATACGAAATTCATAGATTCGAAAGATCATAGGAAAGTTCAATGGTCTTAAAAATTGTCTGAATCTATCCTATATTAAATAAGGAGCCGATCATTCGATTATAGCTTGTAATAAAAGGTATAAGTTACCTGATCTTTTTAAAATAATTCATAGTTTAAGAGAAGTTAAGAAGAGTTTGCTATTGTTGTATTACCCTTCTATTCTCGTAATTTCTTGCTAATCTCTGTAATATATCATATTCCATGTTTAATGTTTAGCATCACGACTAAAGAAATTAAATCATAACGTGTATATTAACAATATTTTATTTTGGCTGGTAAAAATACTTAATAAACTTTTAGTTTTGAAATATTATTTAAAATAAAATCTAATTTTAAAGCTAGCTCTCATGTAAACACATCTAATAATGGCTCACTTATAAATTTTGCTTTTTAATTTTGCATCTCTTCACAGTAATTCAACTTAAGCGTTTCCTATTCATAAATTCTAGAAATATAAATTATACTTCGTTGGGCTAGAGCTTCAAAACTTATATTATTAAGGTTTATATGAAAAACAAGAACTATAATAATATAAATAGATTTTCCGATATTAAATTAAAAGAAATGTAAGGCTATGTCTATATAGCTTTGATCATTATTTTTACTTATCGTAAGAAAAACATTGGACCAATACATCACATTAATTAGACAAAGTGTCAATTAATATAATCAAACATATTATATTAATTGACACTTTCACTCCAATGCACTCAAATCTGAGAACTGATAGCCTTCCTTTTATAATGTATAATGCATAAATTAAGCCGGCAACTGAATATATACAATTTAATGGTTATATAATCATAAGTTAAAAGCATTAAAATTGTGAAAAAACTAACGTAACTAATTAACCAGAAAATAAACAATAGTCAATATATTCTTCCAAATCATCATAAAATCCCTACTGTTGAAATAATATAAAACAAAATATAATAATGGCAATAATGTCTTAAAAATATATGAGAGAACGTAAATAACTTGCTATTTCAAGAATATCATGTGGCTTTTGACACGTAGAAACGTGTGCTACCGAAGGCTATGCCGTTAATAAAATCTATATTGAATAAGTGGACGCCACGGATCACACTGATCAATTTTTTTATTTATATCTGAATATCTGACTGAACATACAAATTCAACGGATTGAAGCTATGTACATCATTAACTTGTAATTAATTTGCATAATCTTAACGCATACAAATAATAAAAAATAAAATGCATAAAAATACAAATTTAAAACCTCGTATTTTGTAGTGGAAACGCCTTTTAAAATTACTGTTTAATGTAATCTCTTTTTTTTGGACTAAGTATCTATACCAGGCTAAATAGGTATATTAGTTAAACATTTCTGAAATTTCATGAGAAAAGCTTTGCTTACTTGCAGGGCTAATAAGGTGTACCGTATACCTGTCTCCTTACTGCCAACAAACCTGCGAGTCTTGAAAATTTCACAGCCTAAAGACTATGAAGAGAGGTGAACATTCACAGATTTTATTATTCACAGGTTCGGGTGGGCATTGTTGGACCTACTTGAAATTTTTTTTAATCGAGTCCGCCCTAATTTTTTGTCAAAGTTGAGTAATACAATTTGGAACATGAAATCTTTTTTGTCTTTTAAACGATTTTCGCCTTACTTTTTTGGACTTTACACTTTATTCTATCTCTAATAAAATATACTATTACATAATAATAATGGTAAAAAGTGTAATTGCGTGAAACTATTGGCCTTGACGCTTAGTGGCTAACTTGGCTTATTCCCCGCTAAACACTAATTAAATTATCATGGGGAGAGATGAACAGAGAGGACTTTCCGAAAGAGACAACCAATGACGCAGTCAATTGTCTAACCTATACGTTATTCGTTATTAAAATGATTAATGTTAATTTAATGCAATGTAATAATTAAATTATTTTTTGAAACAATGCCTCCTCGAAAGTGTGTACCCTTAGATACCTCACAAGTCCCACTTAGAAGCATAGATAATTTTGTATCCAAAGCAACAAATATAATTTTTATTAACAGTGCTTTTAGCGTGGCAAAGTAAGGAATCGTATATCGGAAAGTTTGCCTTCCCGTGCGACTTATTTAAACACAAGCAGATACCTAATAAATTAAGAATATCTTGCAAATAACATTGCTATATATGATTCAAATTTTTGTCTGTCACTGTGAGGTAAACAAAGATAGGAATGTAAAAATAGCTTGGCCTCTATTAACCGAACATGATATATTGACGGTTTATTTTTGTTTAATTAAGTCAACAACAATTATATTAATACTATTAATATAGTTTAATATAAACATCAGAGTAGAATTGTAAATAAATACAATACATTTCAGATATTAGGTGGAGAAAGATTCTGTAATGTAGGTCGACAATAATTAATGATTCAATTTATTTTGTAAACGAGATATTCAACCTTTCAAATTTTATATTAATTCTTAAATCTAGAGCAGTGTTAGATTATTTGATAAGCGAGCGACCAAACTTTCCTGAACACAAATAATTGTGACATCTTGCCTATAAAAGAAAAATAATCTATAACATTTGCAAATTAAAACCAGAACCTATATAGCGGCGTAGCTCATATAAAATTTTATATACTATTTTAAATTTGTAATTTAAAAAATACACTTAGTAATATGTAATAATGATTATAAGTGATATATTGAGTTAATTACAATGTTATCGTTAATAGCAACTGGATATGTTTACAGAAAAAATTCAACTATTGTGAACTCAATCAACGTATAAACACAAAGGTTGAACTTATTAATCACATATACTATATGTATAAGGTATAAGCCTTAGCAATTACATGCCTCGCTAACGGAGTTGGGCGCACAGCTATGTTTCTAATTTGTATCCCGTAGACCCATTCTCTCGATTATTTCATCTTAAGGTACCAAGCCCGTAATAATAGGCCGGCAACGCACTCGCGAGCCCTCTGGCCCGTTTGCCCCCTGTTCTATAAAAAAAATAGGTATCCAAGACTTCTGAGGTGTAGCTGGCTCCCAACCACGATGTGCAATTGCATGATAAATGTCTTCAATACCGCTAACATGTATTGCTGTAATTGTTGACACGTGAATGTACAATATTATGAATCCCAATTGATTTCATAACATTTCCGTTATTTAAAGAGTTGACCAACGAGGCTTATCCAAATTCAATTCGTTATTTTGAAAGGTCGCATACTGTGTACAGGTTAAAAAGTTACGTTAAAAGCACTTTTTTTAACCGTTAAAGTTCCTCATGTCTTGATTCCTAAATTAGATTAACCTGGTGTTCGTAAACATATATTTTGCTGTTTCGGAAGCACTTCAAAATTATACAGATAACGAAATTGGCAGTATAGGAGTTATGTATAAGTTTCGCTTTTGTTATGTCTCTGTTGAGCATGTGTTATGAGTTGGGTGTCATCAAATGAAATAATCACCGCGACGTGAGCAAGAAACAGCACATAAAAAAGCGCGTAAACAAATTGTAATGCGCGTCTTTAAATTAATAGAAATATTCTACTAAAAAAGAGAAAAAGCTGCCGAGCCCGTTTGAATGGCTGAAAATATCTTTAAATCTCAATTATAAACACATACGAGTATCATTATTTAGTTACTCGAAAATCTGCACTACCCTTAATTATTTTGTGGTAAGCTGTAAGCGATTAAAGTATCTTTCAGAATAAGAAAAACCGACGATGTTTTTATCGACGTAAATAGATTGTAATTTGATGATACCTACGCATGAACTGATATTGTAGTTCTTAGAACAAGTGTATTTTACTTATAAATAGGCAAGTATTATTCAATCTTTAAAAGTTTAACTCAACAAACGTACAAAAACATTACTGGCGACAATTGTGGCACTAACACCACACATGTTGCATAGCACTTCATGTCACCGCTGTAACATTATGTTCCAGTACCGATAAGGATACGGGAAGCACCCTGCGACCTCAGAATATCCACGTCATTGAGTCTTTGACACCTCAACAGTCTCCTTCTATATACAGCAACGCATTGTTGGCAGCTGTCATCGCCGCCCTGTCGATGGCAGTTGTCGGTCTGGTTTTTGGATGGTTTACGTGAGTAAATTTTATTCAACTTCTTAGCTAAAAACATTGAACTCAAAGTAAAATGTTAATAAGTCTTGTTTTTAGTTCTGTTACTAACTAGATAAGCCTGTTACTTCAAATCGGTTTAATTTTATGTTTTCATCATTAGCCCGACGGATATTACTAAATCGAGGTTCGTCGTTAGATCGCAACGTTATTATTCAATGATTGGAAATTGGCGTCCGTTTTGCAGAATAGCCATGCTTCATTGCCACTTTCACATAGCGTATAATTTTTGACTTCCTTTCAAGCTTTTAGTTTACTTAAAAAATTAATTTAAATTATCCAACAATTAAAGGCGGATTCAAGGGGGGATCGTGGGGTCATGATCATCATCAAATCATGAGATCTGGACCGGGTCTCACTATATCACAATGTTTTAACTGATACAATATCAGCATGAATATATATATATATATATGTATATATATATATTTATTTTCTATAAATGAAATCAAAAAAAAAAATTTCACTGATTGGATCTTACTCTACCTAACATTCTGTTTTATTACAAAGTTATAAGCTAACGACAACATGTAAGTCGAGTTTTAGCAACGTCCTAATCACAACTTACGCGCATTATAGTATTATCTATCTACCCAGTCTCTCGAAGAAAGCCAAGGCAGCAGCTGACGTGGACTACCCGGCGTATGGCGTCACAGGACCGACTATGGATCAATCTGGGGACCGTAAATTAGCCCACTCCGCTCACATGTATCACTATCAGCATCAGAAACAACAAATTCTGGCTATGGAAAGGTAAGAAGCTTAGTTTTAGTTGTTGGATTTTTTTTTAAATAAAATAAATTGATTTTCGATATTAAAATTTTTTATCTGCACGGAAAAAAATTAACCCACTATTTAATAATTTATCGTTTTTAATTTGTTTAACTGATCTTATTCTAGTGAATTTTTTACGAATATGGAAATAATTTGTTCCAATGAATTGTTTTCACTAGTGAGCCACATTTTATTTTGGTTTTATGTATCTTGAACTTGTTAAATTGCCTTCAATCGGCTATCAAAATAAAGGATAAAACAAAATATTTGTATAACATTTGGCAAAGGTTTGTAATTACAGTTCATTTGTATACGATAATTAAAACAAAGTTAAACATGATCTCGACTTAATCTATGTTAAAAATATGTATTAGTGCATTATTAGATTTTATATGCGATATTTAATGGTATTTATAATGAACTATTTTATACAAGCCTTCTTAATCATACATAACATAGACTCTAGGGATTCGTAAATATTTTTGCCGCACACGCCAGTTCTCGCCTATTAACTCGAAACGGCGTCGAATATTATTGATGACATACTTTCCCCGAATACACGCGTCAATATGATGGATTGAAATTGAAAGCACTCTGGGCACGACAAGAAGATTAATTTAGTTACTTAGAAAAAAATAATTATATGCATATCTTAATATATATATTTCTTGTGTGCGTGTGTATGTGACTGAACTCCTCCTAAACGACTGGACCGATTTAGACGAAATTTTTTGTGTGTGTTCAAGGGGATCTGGGAATGGTTTAGATTCACAATTTTGTCCGCTGGACAATGTTTTTTTAATTAATTTTCAATTTATTAGTTGTTGATTGATTGATTTTGGAATGTTTTACATTGGATCCGACAGACAGCGCTACCATCACAGTGTCAAATTTTAAATAATATTCGAATTTTAATTTTAGTCTGTCCCGAAATTTAAAAAAAGTTTTGTTATCATTGTGTTATATCGTGTGTGACCATGTGCTGGATCGTTAGATATTGTCATAACATTTGAATAATAATTTTCATCAAAATGGCTTATTAAAAATTGAAATTTTGAAATTAAAGACGTGTAGACAGGACAACGTCTGTCGGATCCGCTAGTGTCATATAAAACAATGAATTTGTTATATAAATGTGTTTGCATATGCGAAAAACATTGTGCCAAACAGTTTGCTTCGAATATGTTAAGACCTATAATATTAGACCTTTGATATTACCTTTAATATTTAATAAAATTCTATTCTTATGTATTTACATTTACTATAAGTGCAATTTAAAATAAAATTTACCTAATAGAATATAATTTACATTTTAAAACTACTATCATACTTATAATTACCAATACGTTGTCGCACTGAAAAGCACGTTTTTATTAAGTATTGTTATTTTCCTCACGTTTATTATCGGAACTAGATAATAAACGCGTCAGATCGCTGCTAAATTCAAAGTGCTATAGGGAGAACCGCTTTTTTTAATGGAATCTCGCTGTTGGCTTTATGGGCCTTTATAGCTCAGCTCGGGCTGTTTTGGCCGTCCCCAGTGAAGGCGGTTTTTTACCTTAATCTGTATGTGGGGGGAGTACCACGGCCTACGATGCGCTATTTATAGGCTCTAGCTACTCTCCCGCCTGCCCTGCCGGCCGGTGCCGTAAATGCTACGTCCCGCACTTTTTAAATCGGTAATATCTTCGAAAATATTCATTTAAATCATATGCTGTAAAGGGCCATATAGGTCTTTATAAATTAATAAATTATTCAAGGTATTCATTGGATAAAGATTAATGCTGTTTAGGTTAAAATCGTTTCGAAATTTAGCCATTATTTGTCGTAAAAAGTAAGTGAGAAAAATGTTATTGTGAGATATCCATAAGAGATAGCCATATACCATATACCATTGTGGAGTTTTCTGCAGATCTTTTCAATATTATTACTTTTAAATATATATTAGGCTTAATATAATTTCGAACAGTGAAAGTTATTGCTTTTATAAAACACTCAAAAATCAAAACTTAAAGTACCATAATTCCAATTACACAATTTATCGGCTTTGCACTAATATCACCAAATTGATAACCTCAAATTATATAAATAAACCATCGGATTTCGATGGACGGACAGTGATATTGATGGAGATGAGAGATGACGCAATAACAAATTGTTATCACTGTCATATTCACGACATTTGGTTGATAGATAATACATAGAAATCTGGTTAATATATAACAATGTTAACCTCTCTAATGCTCTAAGGCTGTAAACAATGTGTTAATTGATATAATGGTAAGTATATTAAGTCATATCAATTTCAACTGGTAACATTAGCCACCAAAACATAATAGTTGTCTCCACTATTTATTCAGACGGCTAAACAACCATTCAAAATACTCCTCGGTATCGAAAACTTTTACTAGATTCGATTATAAACAGAGTTTTAAATATCTTGTTTCTCAAGAAGTGCTATCCTGAATTAAATATATGAGTGGAACAAAAAATTAATTGCAGTTGAATGGGTTTTTTAATCTTGAGAGGGTTTATCGGTAAGGGTGTATCGGCTAATACCCAAGTCAAGAAAAATAATACATTTATATATATATATATATATACATTATAAATACATTCATACAACACCTTATGTTATATATATCACTGGAACATATTGAAAATACTGAACACAAAGGAGTTTGCGAACATGTGCTATTTAGAATAACATTACCAATTCACTGGACAATCCGTTGGGGTGCGTAACCCTTAATAATAAAACCATATTACGAAGCGGGTGCAGAGGGGGCTGATCACCAATATAAAGGATCAGTGAGTCGTAAAGAGATTCCGAATAAGAAAATCATTTAAATGGGCGAATTAGTTCCACTAGAAAATCTTGTTTATTTTTCATTCTATTCAAATGTTCTTTGACTCATCTTAAACATACTTATTGTAAAAATGAGAAAATATCGTTATATTTTCCATACCTTAAAAATCATCGTCTACGTCACGACATAATTTAAACTTTTCTTTTCAAATACATTAAATTTACTTTTGTACAAACCCTATCCGTTATCAAAAATAATTAGGTATAATTGGTCTGAAGAAATGAAATGTTTTTTTTTCGTATCTACAGTTTTCATTTATTTCCATATACATATTATAAAGATGTGTCATTTGCGTACTGAATTACAAAGGACTGTTCTCTCATCACAAAAAAATAGGATGTCATTGGTTTATTTAGAATTTTGTGTGTTTTTAACGGAATTTGTGCATTTCGATATGTCAGTTATATTTTTTTAACACAGAATTTGTTACAGTTCGAATATTTATTATAAACAATACATATTTTCCGAATTTGCCAAAGAAGTTCTTCTTATTTATAACATACATATATATTGTTACTATTACTTTACGAGAGCTACTAGATTTAATGTATTCTGATGCAATATAACTAAGTAAGGAGACCGTTGGAGGCAATTACATGATCTGCACCCGGATGCATCACAAATTCACTTAGCTGGTATCCGGTTCCATTAAAAGCTCAGAAGCTATTTCAACTTTTCTATTAGTTTTACCTTGAGTAAAGTGAACGGAGAATATTAAACTGAAAGTCTTAAGATTACATTTAATATTCTTGATAATTCTTATGCTCGGTGTATTATTATTTTATAACTCTAAATCAGTATTTTCATTTGGTTAAAGGAATACTTGTTGCAATAATGGTTTACAAGAAAGTGATACAGAAGTTGGTTAGATTTTAAAGTAGCATGCTTTGCTGTTATTTGTTTAACGTTACGGTCAAAGGACAAAAAGTAATTATTTCTGATCTCATAACCGGTATATTATACGTATGTAAAAACATGTGCATAAATTAAAAATACTATACCGTAGTATTTTTAATTTATGCACATGCATTTAGTTCGTAATGCCATTTGTTTAAATGTGTAACTTCCAAATTAGCTGCTAATACTATTTGCCTAGCACTAGAAGAACAGTACTAGAAGGTTGCGAATGTTTTCGAACATATTATAAATATAGAGGTGCAATCCTGGAGTATTCTGCTTTATGTATTTATTCAGCATTCATAAATAATTGTACGAAGGTAATCTTAAATACAATGCTATCACATTTTTCACCTTCTAGTTTACTGATTCTGTTTATTTCATTCCTTGACAAATTTCAGTTGCCTGGGTCGTAATGGGTCAGTCTCGGACCCAGATTCTGAAGAAGAAAACGAGGAAGGGGATTACACCGTGTACGAATGTCCTGGATTTGCTACTGTGAGTATAAAACAACCACGCGCCTGGTGTACTGTACCTGACTTTGATCCGTACCTTAACGTAGTGACACCATTAACCGTTTTTAACGAATTATGCTATTTACGAAAATATTTCAACTTCTTTTTCCTAGCAAATTAACTATGTTGTTGTCGGAATAACTTAAGTAATTGGTCTGCTCTATCGTTCCCCTCCACTGCGCTTAATTTATCAACTTACGGATTACAATTTCAAAGGATTGAAAGAGCGTCCTCTCGCAATAGCTTCGATCACTGCACGTTTGGTGTCACTATATACGCCATAGGTTGCTTTTGGCTAACAAAAGAAGCAACGTAGAGGGCGTTGCTTTAAGAAACTTATAAAGAGTAAAAATCTGATTGAGTGGATAATTGATTAGTGCCGTGATTAAAAAATTGAGAAATTAATAAATTTTATTTTGTTTTTCAAGAATCCATATAAACTATATGCTGAAAATTCAGCGTGCTATTCTTACGATATCCAAAAGGAAAACTTTCGCAAAAAAAATTGTACAATTACGCAAAACTTTTAATGGTTAGCCAACTTACTTAATAGCATTATGCAACCTTATTTTTGGAAAAAACACCACGCTGTCTGTTAAAAATAAATTCATTAGCAATCTTAAACAACATCTTCTCAACCAGTCTGGATGACAGATGATCTATGCTAAAACAGAATATATAATTAAGGAAATGTATCAGTTATCTAGAAATTACTGTGAAGTGTCATCACACATGTCAAAAGGAAAAGCTTGGCTGACACAGGGAATCCTAGTGGTAAAAAGAGAGTGCAGAGAATGCTAGCCTCAGTGCATTTCTTTTTTTTACTAAAATATCCTATTTATTGTATATAGTAAAATTTTATCTTTTTTATTTCAGACCGGCAATATGGAAGTTAAAAATCCTCTGTTCAGCGATGACCCAACTCCTGCTACACCTGGCAAGTGTGATGTGGTCCAACCACAGCCTAAGGAATAAACATGCTGGCTGGAAATAAATATGAATTCTTCTATTCGCAAACCGCTGCCACGTAATGGTAAACATTTGAATTCTAAATGGCTATGATCTGTGCTATACGATTATATTTTAAGGCATAACTATCTATGTTGCATGACAAAGTATCTCTTTCTCATCGTGTCTACCTTTGATTACTATGTACCATCTATGTCTACGTTAAAAACGTAATTCTTGCATTGCGTTTTTATAATTATATGTCTACCCTATAAGAAGAGCTATATGTCAAACATTCCTTTATAATCTATGTTTGGTGTTAGAGATAAGAAAAGCTTCGTGTACTAATTAGTGTGACGAAAGAATTTATAAAAAAATATTTTAAAATTTACCTTTAGGCTAAGTTAGCTCAAAATTACAAAAAAAAATATATAAATTTCTTTCAATTATTATAATAGCTATAAATATTGATGTTAATTTACTAAAGATTTACCTACTACTCGAGTTCCAGAGTCAATTAAACTGTCAAGAAGTGTAATTACTGGTTAGTTGTTAACGTATTTGTTAAATTACTTTGTTTTGTAGGGGAAATGAATAATCTATTTATTCAACAAGAATTTCTTTTATTATTCACATGAGATAAAGATAAAAAAAATATAGACAAAGCTCATCACCAAAACTTTGATAGCATCGCGTTGTGACGACATCCGAAAAGGAAATACAAAGATTGCATTGTAGAATTGTTTGTATAACTACATATGTAAATATTCTTTTACCAATTTGATAGATAAGGGATTTCAAGTAAAAGATCCGAACTCTCAACTAACTTTGTAGATCCCAACAACTTTTATATGTATAATAATCTACATATCCATAGCACAAATTCTATCCTTATTGAGATGTCATATATTATATCAGTGTTATGAAAAATCATATTTTATGCATATTATAGTGTTATCGTAGAATTTAAGATAAATGTACCCTATCATAGATTATAAGTGAGGAGCTTCACGCCCTCATGCAAGATATAGATTTGTTTATTTAGTTTTTTATAAGTTTTCAACTGATCTCAACAGTCTTTTTAAAAGGTTGTTAGTTTAATTATTTCCATTCCACGATAGTCACACATATATCAAATGCGCACTATAGACGCAACTTGGACGTGGAACCCCCTCATCATCGCATTATGACATTATTCACCACGTAACCAAACCACCACCATATAACCGAAATATTTTAACTTTACATACATATTTATTTTGTGTTATTATTAAAAAATAATTGTGTAGTATTTACAATATTCTTAATCTTTAAATCTTTATAATAATAATGAAAATATATAATTATTATAAATTCAAAATTATTAAACAGGAAATTAAAACAAAAGTTTGGTCCCGTGGCATTGTTATTTAACGCTGGCAACATTTCCTCGCTGTATTCCGATAGTTATTCCTCGAGCGAGGAACGCACCAGCTCTGGGGTCAGCGGTACTATCTACAAGGCCCTAACTTAAATCTTTATTTAGTGCATGTGCTCTTGAAATTTACGGCCCTCACGGGAACTAAATCGAAGTTGGAAGAATGACTCTTAGATTTGAGCCGTTTCTTTATTTCCACCTGCTCGGCGGACGCCTCAGCTTTTTTGCTTGTCCGATGGAAGAGTGACGTCACGTGTCCACATAAGTAACATCCCATTCCAAAACCCGTCTCATCCTCCAAAGGGTAACGTCATTTCTTCTGGCCGCTTGCCATCGCCTCAAAGATCCCTGTTGACTCCAAAATTACTGAAACATTGACGGAGGCAATAGAGCGCAGTATGAGCACGGAGTAACGGAAAACGATCTGCACTCTTTTGGCAATGGAGGCCATGGTGTCCAAGGCGGCTTAATTCAAAGCCACATACATGGCAACTAATGGGGATTACATGTCGGCACTCCTAAGCGGAGGCTAAGGGCAATGCGAAGTGATTCAGGGGCCAGTGTTTGGTGAAGGATAAACATTAAGCCAAAGATCGTCTTCCCTGGACCCCACTGCCAGCAATCTTGCGCAGTCTGTTTTCGAAGTGTGTGTGTGAAAAACTTTTGGAATTTAGATATACACTTTTGTTCAATTTATTAATTATATTTTTTGAGAAAAGAAGGCTGACCATAACGAGGGACGCACACCGTTAAGATCTCCATCATTACTTTTTTTATTGGTCTTTCCGAAATATTTTATAGGCCGAAAGTAAAAAAGTTTTTAATTTTTGAATTTAGTATATTAGTATTTAGTATAATTGGACTGTACAATTTACATGCAAGAAACAATAAGGAAAAGTCAGTAGAGTTCCCATGAGTGTGTACTGTTTTCTGTAATGCGAAGTGTAATGTATGAATCCAACAAAGAACCGATGGACACCCCGTTTAACAGATGAAAATGTTTTTTTTTTTTCGAAAATAAAGTTTGAATTTTAGTGATGCGGATCTATCTGTGTTGTTATTAATGGAAAGTTATGAATGTTTAAAAGTACCTTTGTCTGTTTTAAGCCCCAGATTGTACTAAAACATTTTCAACAAAGTGTGGGTCAAGATATCCATACGTACACTCCACGTTTATGAAAAATACTAAATAAATACACGTGAAATAGTACAGCAAAAATAAACATCTACAATAATAAATATACAAAGAAACTATGAAACGCAAAGTAAACAGCAAAAGTGGGAACATAAGCAGGAGCACAATCACAAATTAAAAAGCGAAGAGAAAACAGAGTTCAGGTTTAGAATGCTGCAAATCTCGTCTGGCCACAATTAATTTGTGTGTTTCTCAGATTTTGCACACCTCTTTTTTTTTCTATTTTCCTGTTTTTTGAAAAAGAATATTTTATTTGTTTATTTCCACGCATTACATTTCAATATTTGCTATATAAAATGTTCATTTTTTAACTGTAACATTTTGGCTAACTATCGAAGAAGCATGTTCTTTTTAAAGTAATATCTTCATGTTTATTTCCACGCATTACATTTCATTATTTTCTATATAAAATGTTCATTTTTTAACTGTAACATTTTGGCTAACTATTGAAGAAGCATGTTCTATTTAGGTTGAAAATATCATTTCGATATTGATTGCGCCGCCTCGCAAAATTCATTACCATTTATAGCCCAGTCATATTAGGGCTTTCACCTCGGAATGAAAGATAATAAGCTGCAAATTGGTATGAACCTTTGTTTTGTCATTCTAAATGTTGTCTCAAAAGTCACAATCGTTATCGTGTCCGCGTCTCAAGATATTCAAGGTCAAAGGTCACAAAAATCGGTTTTTCGCGAATATCTGGCTTCCTATCGGTTAAATGAGATTTGCATTTATTATAAAAGTTGTAGGCTATAAAATTCCCTACAACTTTTGTTTAAACTTTTTTTTCATATGACCAACCGTTTTGAAGGTAGAGCGCGAAGTGCACATCGTACAGTCATATACGGCCTTATGCAAGGTCAAGCGTGAGTTATGGTTATCAGTACGTTATAAAGTCAATTATTTACTTGGAAATTATAATTATTAAACAATGCCTATTATTTATGTACTAACTATTAATTATTTATATTTAATTAAAGTAAGTAACTTGATTATTTATATATAATTATTCATATTTAACTATTTAAGTATAAAATATTATTAATTCTGGATTATATATTTTAGTTTTATTTTAAGTTAAAATGATAGTAAGAGTATATATTTTACACATATTTTTATTTATTATTAAATACGGCATAATATACATTTATCAAAATGTGAGTTCAAATATCAAAAGTATCTTTGTTGATTTTAATTGTAATGAAATTGGAAATGGAAGCTAATTATCTTCTTCTTCTTCGTCTTCTTCTTCTTCTTGTCGCTCAAAAATGTTCGATTCATTGTCATCATCCTCATTATCTGTCATGTTCATCTCCAAACCTTCCAGAATATCGGGATCATATGTATTTTCTTCATCGGGATTACTTGGATACAGTGAAGCGTTGAGGCAAGCTTGTCCGTTGCACAGGCCGCAAGCTAAAGAACATTGTAGCCCTGATTTTGTGCATCCACAGCGGGAACCACAACCATTTTTGCAATTGCAAAATATTACGTTTAGTAGTTCGGCTGGTGCTGGAGGTAATAACGTTCGTATGGGCTCCAGGATTTCATTTTCAAGCATCCAGCCCCATTCTTGAGGGTAAGTCCTTCCCTAACCACGTTTGAATCTGGTAGTAGACACGTTTTATGCGTTGATGAGCTGCTACACTTGTTGGTGGAAGTGTTGACAGTTGTACAGGTTTATGACTGTACGATGTGCACTTCGCGCTCTACCTTCAAAACGGTTGGTCGTATGAAAAAAAAGTTTAAACAAAAGTTGTAGGGAATTTTATAGCCTACAACTTTTATAATAAATGCAAATCTCATTCAACCGATAGGAAGCCAGATATTCGCGAAAAACCGATTTTTGTGACCTTTGACCTTGAATATCTTAAGACGCGGACACGATAACGATTGTGACTTTTGAGACAATATTTAGAATGACAAAACAAAGGTTCATACCAATTTGCAGCTTATTATCTTTCATTCCGAGGTTGACCCCTTTTCTTACCTAATATGACTGGGCTATTATTAAATGAACGTGATTTACATTCCATCGTACAACTTACAAGCTTATAAAGCAATTCACTTTCCATTTCTATAATCGCTTCCCTGTAGGTAATTTAATAGTTTATAGTATAATTTGTTTTAAGACTTTTATTAAGCTTGCAATTTATTGTGAGTTTGTCGAATATGTTAGTATTAAATATTACCAAGACAAGACATATGTTTTGTATGTAAGATTCTAGCATTCTATATGAATTTGCTTATTATTTAAGACGTTATAACCATTATTATTATATAATATGAATGTTTAGCGTAGACAAATGAGACTTTAAAGGGCCTACAGTGTTTACTATTATATATTTGTTTTGTCAGGATTATCATTTTTCTAAATTTATTTTATTAACACAGCAAAATAGAAGTTTAGGTATTTCTTGTGTTTCTATGCCGAGGAATATTCCATTGAAATTGGAAAAACCTTATCTTTGTTTTTTTTTGGAAATTGTGTTTTGGCTTTGTGAAACAATTTCATTGCCTGCCGTTATTATAAATGAGATTCTATGTAGGCCCTGCCGAAGCCTGGTTGCTTTTATATATTTTCCCATCTGTAAGGGGTCATTACTATATATATGCTATTGTTATACAAACGTATAAACGCCTATAATATGCTTTAACTGTCCCTGGAGCTGTGTTCTGTCTTATCCAACTGTTGTAAACGTATCAAACAACTATATACTGTAGAGGTATAATATTACTATGTTAATGGATGTTTTATATTGACGTAAGGTTAATTGTAATTTTCACAGGTTAAACCTGATCAAATTATTTTTCGATGTTTAATATTCAATGAAAGTTTCAATATTCGAAAATATGTATAATATAATTTAATTTACATTCCTAAATATTTTAAATATAAAGCTACTCATATATGGAAGCTTTAAAAAAACCTAGAGCACAATTTATCCCTGTTCTAAAATTGTATAATTATATATTGTATTGTGGCCGAAGGAGTCGAACTTAAAGTTCAAGTAAGTTATTTAACTTTCAATTACATTAACTAAATCTAAAAAAAACCCTATTATAAAGGTGAATTCAGAGTAACCTAATTATTAGTAAAATAGCAACGCTGAGACATTTTTTTTGTAATTTTATTTAAGTAAAATCTATGTCTATCTTAAAATTGTTGTGTTGTACTCGCTTCTGTGTTACTTGTGTAATGTCTGTACAATATCTCTTAATTATAAGCCCGTCTGAGATGGATACTATCTAGGGTGTATGCAGCGATATATAACATCTATTAAGTAAAAACGTCATCATAAAATATTTCAATGAATCGTATAAAATGCAGCCTAAGTCGAAGAAGCTATGATAATTCCGGGGAGGTGAACTCCTTATAAAAACTTTCCACCAAGAAGTAATTCCCATTATCTTGGAAATAAGCCACCTGATTTTGCCATTAATTGATTTGTCTCAATTTAACCTACTGGTTACTCGTAATACAGCATATAATACTACTGTTTTAAAGTTAATATTTTTACTGGGTTTTAAACGAATTACGAGGTTTTGGTTTATCATGTTTCTGAAATCACCGCTGATTAGATTGAGACTTGTTATTATTCCTTTGGCCTGCTTTGAATTAGTCCATGGTTAGAAATAGCACTTATTGACAGGAACGATGACGTCATGATAGGCCTCCGACAACGATATAAATGTTGTGAAAACAAAAAAATTGATGCATGTAATGAGATATATTTACAGACGCATTAAGATTATTATTGCACGCCGCAAATGTAGGAATAAAGTATAGTTATAGTGTATTGAACCAATATGTGTATTATATGTTTCTGCAATTAATATTCGTTTTATTTTAATTATTTAAGATACTACAAATATAGTCCTGTCGCCAAAGTGATTATTTTGCTCGCTTGCCGTTTGGCTACTTGCCGCATCTTCGCAACGGCTCTCTGTAAATGCATATTGAAACATTATAAAGCTCCTTTATTTAATAATCAGTAAATACATATGGCAAAGACTACAATCACTTTCAGAGTTGCCTAACACATGAATTATTGTCATATAGATTGATTTTATAGTAATGTTAAAAATTGCCTATAAATAGAGTTGAGGATTATAAGTCAAAGTAAATAAGTATAATATGCGATGGTGGGTTCAGATCCGGTTTCCTTTCTATAAGCGCAATTAGTGTTTGAATGTAAGGTGAAGGAATATCGTGAGGAAACCGGGAGGCCATGGAACCTAAGATCTAACTAAAATAAAATTAAAACAGTTTCTTTCAAATTACCTTGTTTATTATAAATGAAGCCTATTATAATTCTTATAATATTCATATGACTTTATTTTTAGCGATTCATAAGTATCTAGTAACAGTTTAATGTACAAAAATCACAACTATAAATTATACAGTCTTCAGAAGATTACCTTTTATAAGTTTCTGGAATCATATTTACTCAAATGTTCACATAAATAAAAAAATAAATCAACCTTTTACATTTTTTTTACTTTGAGATCCCAGCTTCATGGGATATTGAATATTTTTAATATTATAGTATGACGTTATTAATACTGAACAGATGAAATCATAATACGATAAAACTCATACGGGTCTGATTGTAACTACTTTAGACTTTTGAAATTAACACAACACTGAAATAGTCTATAAAGTGGTAAAACAGTATGTAGTACAATATACCATCCTTTTTTATAAATTTAAATAGCTGAATATTTTGTCACACGTCTGTGTAAACTAATTGAGGACTACAGATATGAATTGCTTTGAAATGCTTTGCTAAATACATACATAATTTTTTTCTAAGAATTTTAACGGTAATCGACTTTAGACTAATTGAATATAATTTGAATAACTGCTGTCTTAACGCACATGTTATGTAGTCCAATTGTACAGAATGGAGGTGTAAACGGATTTATAAAAAAGTGTGAATGCAATGGGTGGTAGTGGTAATTTTATAAAGAAAATTACTGCTTCTATAATATGTATAATAAATCTACGTAGTTGTTTTCTTCCATTGCTAGTAACAAGAGACGTAGAATGTGTATAATATTAACTGTAGCACATGTGTCATGAAAATAAACTGTAGAAATAAGACGGCAGTTTCTAATCTGCCTAGAACCGGCTGTATACTGATAAATAATTAGAATATATTTGAACTATTATTATATTTACATTTTGGGCATTTGAGTACGATCATATATCGGTCAATCTTAATACAAACTTAAATATTTCTAATATCAATCACTGTATCAGAACATGGGCAGTATAACTGTTTTAAATACACCTTCCACTATCGTTTTCGGTTAATGTTTAATAAATGTTACGACGAGTAGCTGACTATTCCTATATAAAACTCTAGTACATAAATAATTGTACCGCATCCAAGGGGTAAGTACATACTCTATAATTATCACAACTATACCTTCAAACGTACTACTATAATTGAAAAAACATATTTCACCACATACACATTGTCGTGTTAAAGGCGGAGACAAACAACATATGATATGATCAAAATATTAGGTTACAAAATTAATTATTATTGTCAATAAATTGATAAAATTCAATCGTATATAAGATCGTCTGATGAAACCTAACCAGGCAATCCTAGCCTACTCAACAGCCGACTGGTCGCACCTGAGCGACCTAATATTGCTTATAGCACTTCTCAGTCCTCATCACTACACAACACTCCATTAATTCCTAATCATCGTTGTCCAGTCCTACTAGCTCAGCCTGCAATCGACCTTTCGACCGGCAGCAGGCTGTGAGACATAAGATTCGTAACGCCAAACGAAACTGAGGGCTGAGGGAAACGAGGATTATGACCTTCCAAAAAGAGTTAAGTATTCCAACCCATACCATACCGAAGTGTAACATGGGCATCTTTAATTCTTGATCCGTGAAATACTCGTACAGCCTGATACCAGTGTATGGGGCCCAACTCAACCAGAACGTGGTGACCATTACAAAACTCATCCAATGGCTGGGATTAGCTAAATTCTCTGCCAAAGCGGTCGCGTACTCCTTGTCGTGTATGGGTACTCCGCTGTTAAGCTTTCTCTTCATGGCAAATATATACCAATAGTTATGGACGATTGATATGACGCTAGGCCCTAGTATAAGCATGGCTAAAGTTGCCGTGTAAGCATAAGTAGTTCCCCAGTCCAGCATGCAAATCAGAGTTTCACTGTCGAAACTTGCATCCTTTTTGTAACCGAGAAGAGGAGGGCAGCACAGCATAGCCGCTGAGATCCACGTAAACACCATCCAGCACTGACTTCTTGTGCGCGTTTGAACCTAGGTAAGGTATGCAGAATTATTCACAGATAGAACATAAAGTCGAACCTGTAGCCGTCCGTGTTGACCGCGAGTGCCAATTCGTACGATTAATTAATTTTACTAATTGAAAACAATATTAAAATAAAGAATTTACTATATTACATGGTATATACTTTAATTTGATATTTAATTTAATATCTTAAGACACCAATTAAATATGTTAGTATTGAAATACATATTTTTTAAGAAATTTAGAACGTTTTATATGGACGGCTGTTAATCAGCGGCACGTAGACAGTAAATTAATGGTAATAATAGAATTGAAAACTTTGAAATAAGGATAGATAGTTTGCGAAATCTAGAAGTTACAACTAGCGCAAAGATTTGAAAATATGGAATCCATTATAATAAGGCGGATTAAGATATAATATAATACATGCATCTACTTATAATCTAGAAACACACTATATTTTTATCTAAGTATAATGGTTATGAGTATATAACAGGGATATAGTTGATGTTGAAAATAGCAAAGGACAAACTTTTACTGACCGAGAAAATTTAGCGTGTTTCAAATCCAAAGGCATTCTGGCTCTTGTGACATGTTGGCAAGATGAACTCTAACTATGAGAAATCAAAACCCATGCTCCACCGACGTACTCATTGGAATGTTCTCCTCAGAATGCAAACGCATGCAAATGGAAATAACCACGGACAACGCAAATAGGGTATCAAAGGAGACCGACCTCAGGCATCTAAATGAAGCTTCTACGTTAATTGCGAACTAGCACACACCGAGCTTACTCATCCGATACGTCATTAGAACCAGATCACCGATAGTGAGGAAAGAGTAATAAAGAAAATGATATATACCGTCAGACTAACCGTCTCATAACGGAGCGGTTTCCTAACGGCGAGGTAACGATCGACCGAGATCCACATGAAGGTGTAAACTGAGATGGACCAGAGAGTGACCTCAAGGTAGCCGACGAGCCGACACATCAGATCCCCGAACATCCAGCGACCGGTGATGGCCGGGTATATGGAGAGGGGCACCACGAAGACACCGCACAGAAGGTCCGCCACCGCCAGGGACAGCAAGTAGTAGTTTATCACCTCGTTCGATAGACCTGAAGTCATTGAAAATTCAGATTAATCCTCCTATCGATTACTCAATTCATTAAAACTGTATTATGACATTTTACGTTACGTAGTCGTAAGAATTTAATGTATAATATTTTTCAGCTGGTATCGAAAGCAGAATTGTGATAGCAAATATCTATACCGTTTTTCTATCGACTATTGTTAGTAAATAACTGTACCACACAAAAATATAACTGACAAGTTATATTTTTATTAAGTTATTTTAATTATCAGAAATCTGTAGATAGTAATCATACGACGAAGACTCACCTTTGAAATTAAGGAAGGCAATTATGATAAGTAAGTTGGATATGATGATAGCTACTCCGATCACCGCAATGATGCCGGCTTGTGTTAGCGACTCAAAGGTCGCAAAGGGATTGTCAGCCATACTGACTTCTCCAATTATTATAGGACCGCGACTCACTGCTCGACTAGGCATGGTTCCCTGCGTACAAATATTTCTTATTATATTTAAATCAATTGTACTTATATATAATTTCATTTCATTTTTCATCTTGTAGTATAAGGATATAAATTTTATATAAATTAGAATTATAAGAATTGGTAAGCTTTATTTAATTTCATAAATAAAACAAAATGTAATAACAAACTGGTGATAGAGAACAAATCTTTGTTTTTAATTTTTTTATTATTAATTAACTTATTATATTTTTATTATGGAGAAAATTTATTAAAACTTGTTCATAGATTTACCGATGTCAATATTAATGGCACGGCGGGGATGAAATCTAAACCTATACGAATAATATTTAAAAAAATTGCCTACAAGGCAAATCCAAGCTCGGCTCATAGCACAGTTATATATATGATGTTACTGGTGCTACCAGCTTTCTCACTACGGCTCGAATTTCACATAATGGTGAAGCATCGTAGAATTAACACATTTTTTCGAAAAACGGGGTCTCTCAGGAACAAGCCCAACAACGCCCTTGACTTGCGAACTGGTTGTAAATGAAAATTTACAACTAATTTAATTTGTTTTTCTTGACGTTCATAAGTGTATATTTTTACCTATATGAATAAAGATATTTTGATTTGATTTGACTTGAAACGAATCTTATAATGAGCATCTGAAAGCACGTGGCCTGAAAATATCTCATTGAAACCATAACATCCTTACTAGCCTCTATAATGTTCCAGGAATTGAGAAGCTCTTTATTTTAAGTGAAAATACACGTTTGAGGGTTAGTTCTTTAAAGCTGAAGACCACTCAATATAATACTAAATCCCTATAGAACTTTCTTCCAAACCGAGTAGGGACCGACTGGAAGTGAAATTAGTGCATCCCCTTTAAACTCTTTTAAAAATAGATTGGATTGTTTCTTGGATCTCCAAATACACACACCTCAGCTTATTAAGCTGTTAGTGTTGTTATGGGTTTATAACATTAACAATAAAACAAATTGGCACATATTACGACATATTTATAAAAGGATAATGATTAACATAAACTAATCTTATAACTAAAATTAACCTAAATAAATAAAATGTGGGCGCCAGAAGGATTTTTGGCTTATCCTACCAAACCTATTATGTGGCTATGTTTACCACATAAACAAATAGTTAATTTATTATTCAATAAATGAACATCTAATTTAAGGGCATTTCCCAAAGCTAAAAAACCTCCTCCCACAATATGAATACATAAAGATTCCGGTGATGTAATTTTGAGCGGAATTGTAAATTTATTGGTACAACAAGTAAATTGGTAATAGAAAAATAAAAGCAGTCTGAAATGTCCTATCTCGTGTAACTAAATCTATAAATTTGTAATTTTAAAATATCTTTTCTATCCTTACTCGAGTAGAGTTTATATTTATATACTCTTTGGCATCGCGTATTGAAAGGGAAAGTTACTGAAATACCTGGAATTACGTTCATAACAAAGTTGTAGCACAAAAGTCATCTATACGAGGCCATTTTCTATTGTTATTCAAACTTCTAAGTGAAATTAAAATATAACATAAACTTTATTTATTATATTAAAGAGTTTATGTTATATTTTGATAATTAACTAATTAATTAATTAACTTTTTTGATAACTGGGCTCAGAGAAATGGCACCATAGGGTTTTGTTGGGCGAATAGATTTATTTCATCTATTGCAATATATATATCATTGATAATATAATATAATAACTATACCATATAAAAAGTTGAAACCATACATATGATATTGAACGTACATATACCGTTTTCATAGTTAATTAAGTTGTATCAGTTTAGGCTTCACCCCATGGAACGAGACTCGCTTACGTCATAGCTATATCCAACTGCGCAGGTTCCTTGAAATAGTAGACTGACCGAGGTCAAACAGAGAGAAAACTGCCGAAGTTTAGAAAGGAAAAATTTTAATCGGAATAAAAAATTACTAGCATGTTGTACTTTTGTCTATGTTTAACAAAAGTCAAGGTTTTTATTGAAGGAGGAAGAAGACAGGTGCAATTTTGTGGTGCAGGTGAATGTGCTCCATTAAATTTTATTTTAGCTCATCGAAGACAGTACAGTTTTTTGTAGTTAAATGTGGTTTACAGTGGATGAACACCACTTTTTATCTTCTTTTGTGACCTCATGTGACCTAAATGCGAGCCTCGATTTTTAAGGAGACATGATGAGACATCTTACACTATGAAAAGAAAGATGTACCAACTTAAATGAATAAAGACTAACTTAAAAGAATAAAGACTTATTATTATTATTATTATTATTATTATTATTATTATTATTATTATTATTATTATTATTATTATTATTATTATTATTATTATTATTATTATTATTATTATTATTATGATAAACAAGGCTTAGACTTAATACAGTATGAAATCACAATCTAGATTTACTGTATACTCAATATTTACCTGCACGAAATACCCATTAGAGCATTACAAAATTTAAGACATTAACTACTGAACTATTAGACTAAGCACACCTCTCATCAACTAGTGACTCAATTAGAATAAATTAAGGTAACCCACTTCTGACTGAATTGTTTCCGCAATCTCGTCAATAAGTAATCTTTAAAATGTTAATAAATTAAAGGTAAAGAACTTCGAGAAACTAATCGACATTCAAAAACTGAACTTAAAAGCTTTTTTATGTATGCATATAAAACCTAAAAAAATTAAAAGTACAGAAACGTCAAGCTGTAAATGATTTTTTACAGGTAAGATATCGCTAAAATTAGTAATTACCTAGTATCCATATTTCCCTTATGTTTTCACTAACACAACCACGGCTCACAATTTTTTTTTTATAAATGAAGATTATTTCAAGTATTCTGTTTGAAAGCGAAACGCGAAATGCCGTTGCGGTTAAGGACAGTATGTGTCTAATACATTAAGCTCACAGTTTACGAACTAGGTTAGTGTAATAAGGGGGTGTTGGGAAAAAAATAGGGTGGTTTATGTAAGGGATATTTTGTTAGACAGCATTTCTAATGCTATACCTGTATATGAAATAAAAGTAAATTATTTTATGAGAATTAGCAGTTTTCCCGTATACGTTGAAACTCATAAAAAGTCCTACAAATTGGTGCTTGTTAAAGATATTATATGTTTTAGGTGTGCACGTGTGCGGCTACCTTGTTAAGGAGTGTTTATGAAATTGAACATATTCAGTAGCTAATATTAATTGCGCGCGGGACGAACGACCGGCGTTTGTCGCACACTGTACACTGTACGCACACTGTCGCCACAGAAACTTGTGGTTTAATAAACCCCTACAATGTAATAAAATTTTTATGTTTGTCTGTTTTGTTAAAAAATTATAATTAACGCTTTTATCCACTTTGTGATGTTACGAATTAATTCAATTTACTTCATTTTAAATTAATGAATACACAAGCTTTAAGAAATACATGAAATTAATGCAAAATTTTAGAATATGTAGATTGACATTCGTAACATCGTTAGGTCCCGTAGATTGTAAAATTACTACAGACTGTTAGTCTGTGGTCTTACTTAGGAGTCAAGGTTATACAATAGCTCGGTGCTACCTAACGGGCGGTCGAAGGTCGGCCAGCGCAGAATCAATACATAAAGTGATTCGCACCTTCTTCTGTCACGTTGTTTTGAATACACACGCACAAATACCGCCATGTGGTGATTCTCATGTAGATTCGAATTGCTCAGCGCATGACATGGGCTTTGAATCCCTATGACAGTCATCACTTTCAACACAGAAGAAAACTGACCCAGTTAATAGGAACACAATTTTCTTGTGGATAAGCTTTTCATATTTAAAAAGTTTAACTATCGACATCGCTTTTGCGAATAATAAATTAATATTGTGGTTTTTGAGTTAATATCTGAATTACTTAAATGAACCAACTAATAAACAAACTCCTGTTATCGAAACAAATACTCGGCGTGACGATGACTAGGAATTACATCATGCAAACTAATTGTTATTCAAAATCAGTCATACATTATAATTAGTTCCGCTATTTATTATTTATAAATATCGTTTTACTTTTGTTTCACATTCGAATCACTATTTTATTTAATCGATCAACTATTGCTCAAATTTACCAAAAGCCTTATTTGAAAAATCTCTATGTGAACATACCTTTACTTTACAAGATACTTCATTTTACTCTCTGTAAACTCTCAAAGAAATTGCTATACAATCTATTTATTCTGTGGCAAGTTCTTATTTTTCATTCATTTTTGAACCACAGACGACGTCACGAAAGATTTGTATGTTTAACGCAAATCAATACCCATCATTAACCAATACAGCAAACTGAGACAAATAAAGAAAGATTTATATACGTCAGGTTCGCGTAAAGAACATTAAATAAAAAAACTACATAGAACAGAATAAAAACTCTTACAACTTACAAACATATATTTACAACACACGAATACGTATATTTAACTCTAGCGTACACTCACTGACGTCGGCCGTGGTTTGGCGCGAAGAAGTAGGCTTTTCGGGTCGAGCGTCTTTGCTCATGAGCCTCTTTCCCACAACTGTACCCGCGCGGCAATGCGGTCCCGCGCGCGCATCTACCCCACCTATTTCAAAGATCGATTCACTTATTTTTTATCACTTAAATCTCGTCAATTAGGTCACTAAACCGATTATCCTTATCGCCTTGACATTGACGACAAAATGGTTAACATAAGATGTTTTTTTCTTCAAACTTAACAAATGAAGTGGGACAAATTAGATAGAATGTAAACATAAAACGTAGCAAATGGCGTGTCGCTCTACGACAGCGCTACGAAATCTGAACACCTTGAGAACTCTTGCCAAAGTCTATTCTCCACAAAAACCATTATTCTTTACCATTTATTACCATTTATTCTTACCTTTCTAATAAAGGTCAAGCATACGTTAATAATAAAACTATTACTTAGTCATACTTATTTATTGAACACAAGAGCACAGTGTTACACCCTTAAAGCATAGAAACACCAATTCAGTATCAAAAAGGTCAACAAATATTTAAAAAATATTCTAAAGCGCTCATTTTAAGCTCTTAGAAATGAAAGTGTAAAATATATGTGAGGATTCGATTCGTTTGAAAGCGATGCATGTTTTAATTATGATTGTTCGAGAACTTTAGGTATTTAGATTTCATGATTTTAAACAAGCATATTTATACTTATATAATAAGGACATCTTTACTTATAACTAGTTCGATAATACAGTACAAATACAATGAACAAATTGAACTGGGAATCACTTCAGAATAATATAGCTATGTAGTACAGACACATTTAAAAATATAATTATATCTAAAAAACACTGTATAGGTTGAGCAAAACAGGGTACCAAATCAATATCAAGAGACGATTAAAATTTAGTTGGTAAAGTTTTTATAGACAATATTTTAGTTAGATTTAAAACCCAAACAAATGAAGACGGATGTATAAATAATTTTAAAACATTTTATTAACAATACCCAAATTACAACCTTGTTCCCAAAGACTTACAAATATAATACAAAAATACATCAGACTCTCGGGATATATTGAACTTTAATACAGTAAATATGGAGTTTAAAACTAAAGTGATAGACTAGGGATGGTAAATTTATTTTAAAAGGTACAGCACGAAACTTTTTGCAATTGCATCATGTTTAGTGGGGTTAGTAGGTAGAAGAATTATGTGGTAATGTGCATGTCTCTTTCAACTGATAATAAATACAACAAATGAAACGCTTCCACTAGTATACTAGCACTAATAATAATAGTACACTCACATTAATAAGACATATTAGATACTGCTACGACAGTATAAATAGGTTTTGGCGTATTGAGGTTACATAAATGTGATTAAACTTGCAAATAACATGACTATAATTTGTACATACAGTAATAAATTAAAAACCGTTTGGACAGAGAATCGTCTGATTAAAACTATAAAGAAGACAATACATGTTTTGCATTTAAATAAAATCTTCAAAGCCATGCACAAAGTCGTCCATTAACTTGTTTGTAGTATTAGATTAATAATTAATTAGGCATTAAGGCATAAAGATTTCAATTAGGTCTAAGGTGCACTTATTTTAATCTTGACTTAACTTTTAATTTAAAACATGACAGTTGAAGCTGCAGCCAACGAATGCATTAAAGCAGGAACTTAATTATAAGTGTAATGGGTGTCTTAATAATTTAAGATTAAACCCCGAGCTCACAATCCACTTAAAGCCACTTATGCCCATTCATAATTTGTGTGATTGTAATCAAATCAACTACCGTTATCGCTATTAAAAATATTGTACTTTGTGAAAAACTTCTATCAACATATTGTTAAAATAAATGTATTGTAATACCTATTTGAGGTTTTAGTGTTTCATACTAAAATAAATATCGTATTAAAAACTGATACTGCACTCTTATAAGTAATTAGTGAAAAGCCACATTTTCACTGTAAGCTTATTTAATAATAGTACGTGCGAAATTGTAAATACTTTTTACATTGAAGATATGTAAATACACTTACAATCTAATATTATTGCTTTTACGATTTTGAAAGTAATCTGAAATATGGACGTGAAAACACAACCACACAGCATTAACAGCAAAACAACTTAATCCTCAGTTAAGTAATTTTGTATTTTAATTACGTCACTAAAATCAAGTTTTTTTATTAGTTCACAGTCTAGCATGGCAGGCTACTTGAGAATATATGATTTTTTTTGTTATTGAAACATATACAACTCGCAACAACCACTCCTGTTACTTCTCATATTTGAAGACAAACAATATTATATTCGAATTATAAGAAACCTTTAATGTCCGATGAATAATTCTACAAATTCTAAAATGGCATATCTGGATGATTAAAATTTATTAACTACGTTAATTACCTAAGTAGGTATGTTATGTAGTGAAACACGTCACCCTGTTTTTACTACATATAGCATTTCCCGACCTATCCTAAGATTAAGCCGTCGCTACGACTATTGAAATGCAGAGGGCCGCATTATTATAACGAAAGCAAAAAATATATATACCTAAGTATTTTAATAGTACTTAGGTATAGATTTTACTTGTTTTCATTTCATATAGAGATTATAATATGGAAACAAGTAAATATAATATTTGTACCCGACACACGCTGTAATTTTTAGGTCTAACATGCTCGTATTTTCTTTGTTTTTTTACGGTTACCCGCTAGACCACTACCAAACTACAAATAAAACAGCTTTCCGTAATAAGTTTCCGGGTACTTTACAAAGAGCTGAGAGGTCAATGTAGCAATTAATTTGCTCTAAGCTTTCAGGTCCGTAGCGACAAAGCCCTAAATTGAAGCTATGTTTGCGCGGGTCAATGTGTCATATTAGGTCACCTATGTCACACGAAACTAGGTTACTGAACCAATTCGACAATATATAGGCTAGACTTGACTAAAGTCGTCTCTGTGACGCTTTTGGCTTCTAATTTAGTTTGCCCTACTGACGTATTTTGACATAAAAGTAACTCAATAAATTTGCATGATTCATCCGATGGTTGGCGTGCGTTGGGTTCAGAAGACCTAGCGTCGATACGGGCGATCAATTATTTAAAAAGTAATAAGTAAGCTGTGTTCTACCCCACTTAATTATTTAGATATTAGTAACTATGTGTATATACACCTGTACATAACCCGTATATGCTAAAAAGCTAATTTTGTGTTATTACTGTTATTTAACTCTCCCTAACTGTATATTTCTATTTACGAATAAAGAATCTTCGATACATGTTCAGGCAATTGTGACTAATTCACATAGGTACATGCTAAAAATGATTTTACTTACAGGCACTTTTTTTAGTTTATTCTTGCAGAAAGGAGATTATCGGTCGATTGAGGATCATATTGTAGCAAAGATTGAGTTGAACGACTTAAATCCGGGATACGCCCATAAATTCAAAGATCGAGCCTTGTTCTTTATTAAAGAAGGGATTTGGTACGGTAACTTAAAGTTTACATGCATTCTTACATACGAAGTTATAATAACTAAATTTCTTTAAACCTTTCAAGTTCTAGTAATATTGCTTCACGAAAATCAGGTTAAAATTCAAATCTACCGATAAACGCCACACCTGTCTGCGAATGCGCACTATTGCGCAAGGTCTCTTGTCCCATCTGTCAAATATGACAAACCTCATACAGAAAAAAAGGTTTGATAAATCTAAAATATGGGCTTTGATTTGACAAAGCAAATAAACGACACAGTGTTGTTATGTGTTAACTACACTAAGTGCTAAAGGTGTGCAGGAAGAATTTGTGAAGATTCCTTCCTTCGACCTGTCTTACCACTTCCATGAAATTGAGAAATTGTATATGAGCGTCGTGATCGGCATAACTTCGTTAGTCGGACCAGAATTAGGAAAGTAATAGGCTATTAACATCTGTAGTTTACTAATGAAAACACTACGTCTGGCAGTTCTGGAATCTTTTTGAATATACTCTTAATTTATTTTCTGAAGAAACTGAATAAAACGAATATGTAAGCGGAAATAATAAAAGTGGCTAATACATCCACCATGCAAAGCTTAAATAAAATTAAAATAAAGGTAATAAAACAAAGAATCGGTACAAAAATACACGATTTATTCATGAGTATTGATTTCTATTAAATTAAACATAAATTTTCTCTTATTACAAAGAGATAAAAAAATATAAATTTAACTTAATAGAAAATTCTTAGCACAATAAACATTAACGTAACAAAATAAAAATAAAACAAGTGAATCGATGGACGCTTTCAGGGATAACATTTTGAGCCTAAACTACAATAAACCCGATCATTTTATAGTTCACATAACTAATATTGACTTTCTTTTCAATGATTTTAACACCACTTCTTATATATGAATATATATAAATGGTCAATTTTTTAACTATAAACCATATCTTTGAATGGAATGCGATTAGAGAAAATTCCTAAGATTTTTAGAGAACCACATTTACTGTAAGACGTTTATACACACACATATTTCGTTTAACTGAATGGCGGACAGTCATGGTTTTAGTATCCTTGAAAGCGTTGCCATCTGTGCGATTTCAATAATACGGAATTGACTTAGTACCACAAAAGTATATTTGATCTGATAACCTATACTAAATAAATAGTATAGGTTATATTTTACTGATTAGATTTGTAAGCACAAGAAAATGGTTTACATATTTAGGTTAGTTTAGTCAGAAATCTTCTCTCCGTATTATTGAAAGTGTTCTTTTAACATAAATAAACAAAATCTATGCTACTGACTTAAACTAATATAAAAGAAGAAAAAAACAATAATCGGTAACGTAAATAAACTGCAGAAGGCACCAGACTATTCTTGAGATTTTATTTCGTTCAATATTATTCAGGCTTTTAAAACAGTATTGACAATAACGGCTGCTTTGTTTAAAGATGTGTATCTTTAAATTGTGATAGTGAATGTTTTTAATGAATTTGCCTTATTTTTGTTATTTGTTCAGTGATATCGTGTACTTCGGCAAAATTTATATCGTTGCCTGGGTGTCAGCCTATTTTTTTCTTAGACTACAGTGTAAACGTATTTTTACTTACTCTAAATTTCCTTGGCAAGAACATCAAAATATAGCAATAATAAAAAATCACACACTCAGTCGTTAATATGAGATAACGCCGTCTAACGCATTTAGTCGGAACTAGATATCATACTTAAAAATAAAGTAGTTCACACTGACAGGGCTGCATAGCCACAACTAGCCAAACAAACATTTTATACTCATAGTTTTAAAAGCAAATTTAAAGATGAATCATTTATCAGCCGATTTCTAAGTGCGCTATTCTCTATCATTCTACTTTGCTGGATTGCCCTTTCTATCATTTGTTTTAGCAATAATTAACCTTGTCAGTGCAAACATAGCTTATATCCCACTTATTTAATAAAATATCAAACTGAGATTACGTAACCTAACTAAGCCTCATAGTTCATATAAACTCTAAATCTAGCTGAAATATTCCAAAACCTAAACAAAAATGAAAATTGATCTCATGACTAAATATAACCAGTCGTGAATATCAATTAGTCAATCCTGTAATAAGCAGCTTTCTAATCAAAAGATTCAAGTTATAAATAAAATAAAAATAATGATTAGTTGAAATTTTCATTTGATAAAGCACCTCTTAACCTGTCGTATAAAATAAATTGTTTTAAGGCAATATTATGCCAAACGCTATATGCCTATAAAGCACTAAAGTAGTACGTATGCTATTCAAATGACATAAGATTCGCAGGTAAAGGCTGGACCATATTGTCCGTCACATTATTAATTCGAGATACCCACTGTTTCGCTGTCGCTTCAGAACCAGTCCTGTGAAAATAAATATAGAATTAGTACATAAAACAACTGTTTTATAATTTAAAAAATCAGAAGAAGAGAAACAGATCTACGTTAGATCTGATGCGTAATTCTTGCTATAAAATTTTTAAATGTTTCATGTAGAAAAAAAAGAAAACCTATAAAACCTATTAAATTGATTAACTACAGATATCCAGTGTTTTCTAGAAAAAAAATATATTACCGAGTAAGTGACACACTACATGACATTCCTAATGATAAAATATTTCACGAATAGAGTACCTCAAAAGTATATCAACGTATACTACCGACGTACTCAATTCGTGAAAACATTCGCATAATTTCACTAGTTATACATTAAATATAGGGTGGCCAAAAAGTCGTAAATCAAACGCAACTAGGGGTTAGATAGCTATTAACTTAGCTAGGTCATCAGTTGCAAAAAATTGTTCTACGAGAAGTTCGCTCAACCTGACCGACATTTTTACTAATTCTTGTTAAAATCTTTATGGTTGTTTATTAGGTGTATTGAAGTGGCCATTAGTGGCCATGAGTGGCTTTAATTTCTTTTTAGGACGTAAAAACCAAACTGTATACTTATAACATATAACTACTTACTTAGAATTTAAACCTGACACTTACTTGAACTTGTATATTGTATGGGCATTCCTATCGAGGAGTTGAAACCCATCGCTGGCATCATTTTCCACCCACATCGCCCTCCATCCCGCGTGAAGGGTTAACACTTTACATTTATCCTTACTAAAATCCGTGCGACACGTTCTGTAAAATAAAAATAAACATTCTAAGCACGTTGAATTGATACTCAATCAGATTTTTTCAATCAGGAACACATCAATTTGGAAAAAATTTAATCTAATTTATTTCACCAATAAATTAAACATTTTTAAATCGTTAATGCTTATTTGGTCATTATGATCATAAACACTATAAGAAAGTGAAAGTGAAAACTAAACTATAAGATAAACGCATAATTACCCTTTAAACGACTTAGACGCGTAGAAAATTAGTATATTTGCCGTGATTTGCAGCCAATATCTTTGCCAAGAGGACAGAGATATCTTCCTTCCCTCTTTTACTAACGTTTTGCGTCGTACGTAGCTTTGGAAATCGCATCCAAATGGCTCTGATGTTGACGGATCACTAAAAACGAGTGTAATGTTTATAATTGCATTCCCATACAGGTTTACTGTATTTACTATATTAAAAAAAAGTTAAAATGTCAGTCTTCCCTAAAACGATGTGTAATTTTAATCGTTGTTTAGCTATCGAAGTGAGAAGCGTCTCGTGTTCAACTACTATATTTGATAATGAAATCAAATTTATGATCAATGGTAGCCTACGAACTTATCATCCCACCGAATATAAACCCTAAAAACTGGTACTTCACCACAATAATAAAATATATAATCATAGGTTTATTAGACTGTCACTCTTTTTTATTAATCACTCTTTTTTTTATAGAACAGGGGGCAAACGGGCAGGAGGCTCATCTGATGTTAAGTGATACCGCCGCCCATGGACACTCTCTATGCCAGAGGGCTCTCGAGTGCGTTGCCGGCCTTTTAATTATGATTTGAACTTTTAATTTAACGATATTATGTTATCTATATCTTCCGGGAACCACTATATATGTAATGTAATAATAATTTCGTTGCCCCCCACTGTACACCAATGGACTTTCTTTCGGTGAAGGCATGCCTTACACCCAAAAAAACGGCATGTGTCAGGCACAGCCTGATCACCTACTTACCTATAGATTGACAAATAATCTTAAATCAAATACAGAAATCTGAGTGTCAGGCTTAAAAAGGTTGTAGCGTCTCTGATTTATTGATTTATATCTGATAATATCCTGTTTAGTAGACGTTTCGTAATATGAAAAATAAGCATATCCCCTACATTTAAAATAGGTTAAATATAAAATATAGCTAACCTAAAGGGTAAAGACTCCGATATTTTAGCAACAACAGAGCTCGGAGATTCTAATAATGTGTCATCGAGTAAATTAACCGATCCAGCCGGCGTTTTGCCATTCTTATCTTCATGTTGTCCCTTGCCGAATATGCTGCAAATATAAATTAGTTAACTTCTGCTTAGTAATATAATACAGCGGGCGTTACAATGTTGTAACAGGTTTACCCTGAAGCGTCTCTCGTTCAACAATTTAATGAAATATAAATATAGCAAAAACAGAGAAAATTGGTATATATATGCTAAGCGGTTTAGGCGTTCGGTGATAATTAGACAATACAGCTAGAAAATGTAGTTTTTGTAATAATGTTTTGCATAATTAGAAACTTCAGAAGCTTTCAATTTGGTTGATATAAAAATATATATAGACCTTTTTTTAATTTGGGAGTCTAATATTTTGTATTCAATTCAAATACAACTGTGGAATAACCGGTGCCTACGCGGTAAATCTCGTGAATTGTAATGACTTCAGTTTTGCCCCTATTTTACAATGAAATAATTAAGTTGAAATTCGTTTTAGCCGTTTTATTACATTAAAATTGTGTAAATTATCATAAGTAATATGTTTATAAATATTTAATTAGTATAAAAAAAAGTTTAAAATAAGCCTGAAACAAACAAAAAAACAAAAAATATTTTTTGCGATTAGATACTGCATAGAAAATATTTTGTACTAAAGTGAATCGCAATTTTACTGTGCATGATTAGCTTTTAACTGCGAATATGTTAACAATTACACTTAAGATATCTAAAGGAACTAATGAAAATGAAAATTCAAATGAAAATAAATTTTAAAAATGATTCTTAATGAAAAGAATTAAATTATTAAAAAACGGGCCAGTATTATGTTAGATTATTCGTTACAAATAAAATATAATCGAATGGTGCTATGCAATTTTACATCAAGCCCAGTTGCTTCCTGTATCGTTCAAGAAAAGTGATTACAACCAGTAATATGTATTAGTGTGGAAATAGCTAATATGAGCTTAATAAAACGAATGCAATACAGATACTTGAAAGTGATGCATGCATTTGAATTATAGAATATTTCAAGACATAACCATATTATTTAAATAAACAACTTTGACAAATTTCTATGCTACTGTTGATTTAATCCTTTTATAAAGTTTACTTAATTTTTTTTCAAATTACTTTTTTGATTTAATTGTAATTGAAAAGCTCTAAAAGCAATATAATATATATAAAACATAACGCAAATAGCAATAATTTTATATTACATTATTGTTTGTGCCGTGTCTCGTAAACCCCCGTGTAGCCAAACATTTCCTAAAAAGCTAATCCTCAAGTCAATATTATTCCATTAATAAAAGCGGCTAACTACTAAAAAGACAATTCCATTCTCTTCACAGACTAGAAGCATGCTATTTATTTATTAAAGAGTGATAGAGTGCCAACTAAAATCCGTTGTGTGATAAGGACAATTATAAGAATTACAAATACACGAAGTTCCATCCTATATATACTCTTTTTCTTTCGTCTCTTTCTATAAAATTGTATTTACGTTAAGATGAAAAGAGATCTCCTGTACGGTACTTTAGTTTATACGAAATTCTCAAAATTGCTGCTATAAGCTGTATAGTACTTATTTATATACTAGTAAATTTAACAAAAATTTAAGGAAATAATGTAATAATTATCATATACAGCATTCGAATTATTTCCATTTTACACTGGCATGACTGATAGTTAATAATAAGGACAATTGAAATACATATTATTTTTTATAATTAACAGAATTTAAGTTTTTAGTAATAAACAATTTTTGCTTCACTTGTAATAATTATGCTCATCACACAATCGCCTATAGAAAAATTAAGGCACTTATCCCTTCTTTAACGACACCAATGCACAGGCGAATACTATAGTCGACTCACCCAACACCAAAATTGACCTTGTGAAAATTTCTTGGCAAGCTCGCGCTTCGAAACCTATTCGATAGTTGTCGTGTTAATATTTTTAGACATGTTTGAATTTTAAGATCAAAGCAGTCAATATTTTGCCCGTCAGGTTTCCTGATTTAGTAATATCAAAATTTATCATCACAATTTTGTGTAAGGCGCAGTGAAATCAAGTCTTATTTTAAGTGGTTCAGTAGATGAATTTAAATTTACCTCTATCGGCCAAAATAAAGAAGATTACCTTACCTGTTATCACTTTCGCTTTTAAACACATGTAGAAATTCTTAGTAGAAGTAGATTGTGAAGAAATATTTCTTTACTACTTATATTTGAAGGTTAATATTTTATATTAATCAGGAAAACTGTTGGGCTTAGTGACCATTCTCAACAAACTTCTTACTTCAATACTATGATTATGTCTCGGGTACCTTACATTGAACATATAAAGAGTTAGTTTTCAAACACACATTTCTAATTTTACAGTCCTATCATATTATGTACTAAAGTATGAATGAAACTATACAATATTCATAAATATTTTAAAAACCACTCTTAATACCTCCAAAACGTTAATTCTCTATGTAAACATCCCGAAGAAGACCATTGGCCAAATATATCTTGATGCCAATATATATTTTAATAAAGTATTAAAATATTTTAAGTGTAAACAGTAGCTAAGGTAATCAAAGAGATATTTGCCAAGGAAAGTGGTCGCATAAATATATAAACACATTATTACACATAATGATATGAAAAAAAGTGGTATGTGATATGAGACATAGCAGTCTTAAATTCTTACCCTTCGAATAGATAAACGAAATTGACGGGGCTGGGCGGCATAAAACAACATCGCTATACAAAAACTGTCATAAGACATTATGTCTATATCGAAAACAAATGTATATAAAAGCACTTTTATCCTTAATGAGTAAGTCACTTCATTACACACTCAAATGATAAAAGAGCAGACAAAACAGTCTATGAAATTATCTGTGAAACATAATTTTACCATATACCTTGCTCATTAATCACTCGCTCAAATTACCAAATACATAGTCCTTAAGAACAGTCGACACCGTCGGAGGCGCACTAGTATCTTTTCTCGCTGAGGTGCTTCATATAAAGATAGTTGTTTAAAAACTGTCACCCATGGACACTCTCAATGCCTGAGTCCAATACTCAATACGTCAATATATTCATAAGTTTTTATACATTCAGCAACGATATTATTTTCAAATAAACAATCTTTGTGCAAAGTAAACTTACTTAGATCCAAGAGATCGGCTTTTCCTATGTGTTGGAACAAACTTCCCTTGGTTATACGTCCCCTGTATTCTCAGGGATCCTGATCCAAGTCTATGTGATGGAGACAGAGTGAACAGGTTTGTCCCCTGGGCTGAAACTTCCTTAACAGACTCTTTCGAGCCAGAGCAACTTCCGACGGGAGATGGCGGTTCCAGTTTTAAGGACAATCTGAAAAAGAAAAATATATTTTGTTTGTTATACAATGAAATACAGTAGATTTAATTTATGAAATATGTATAATACTCACTTATATTGGTCATCCTCTAAGAACTTTTGGAGCTCCTCAATATAGCGAACGCTGTTAAGAAAGTCTGCTACGTGTGGCACTGGCTTTATATCATATTCCGATTTCTGGTACCTCTGCACTGTTTCAAGGACAACCCCCATTTTGGTTTCTCGGTGAGGGGAGCCCAGGTGGAGGGGATGAGCCATGTCGATATATACTAAATCTGTGAGGAAGATACCTGGAATAGTAGATTGTATTCGTCTTATGTTTCCTCAAATAAAAACTGAAAACCTTATAATGAAACATTTAAATTCTGAGCAGGGAGCCAAAAAAAAAGGATGTAAAAGTGTCAGGAGTATTTGTGTAGAAGTATAAGTAGAATACCGAACAAGCCTACAGATCTATATGCCATAAGTAGTTAACATATAATTGTAAACGCAATGTCTGCACTAAGAGAGGTCAACAGACGGGTCGGATCAGAGTATCAAAGACCAAGGTAGTGGGATTTTCCCGAATAATTAATAAGAGAGCAATATTCGAATCTGATTGATTTATTTATTAAGATGATTGATGAAAATTACACTTTATTTACTATTTCATATACTTATTCATACTCTTATAATATCATTCTCGTGAGCTGTTTGTGTATCGCGCATCTTCAACTATAAAAGTAGGACAACCGCATCAGCCGAGTCAGCGCTTGGTCAATGTTCAAATTAAATGTAAACAAAGCCTTTTTAAGTCTACCTTGGCAGTATTTTGAAAATACAAATTGAAACAAACTCTTCGCTATATTAATATTTAATTCTCCAAGTTGTATGTTCAACATACCAATTACTCGCAGCCTATAAAATATTTTGTGAATACACATATTTATTTATTATTTGTACATTGTTTGCAACTTAAAATAAGATTGATAAAAATATACAACGTCTAGGCTTTAGCAAATTAGGGGCTATTTCAATTTTTGTGAATCAAAACTTACACATTTCCCTCCACAAAAATAACCTTATACAAATAATATTTTTCAGGAGTAAATACTCAATATTTATCAGAGGGCTTGTATAATTAATGATAAATAATGTTGAAATGAGATGAAAGAGAACTTGTGGAGTGGATGGAAAAAATTGAAGGAGGTCTTCACTCCATCGGAGGTCGAGTACTTAATTTACTGAACTAAATAGTGGTACTCGAATAAAGTCAATTTTTATTTATTAGTTATCTATCATAAAACGATAAATTCTAAGTTTATGAGGAGTAGTTAAGCATACGTATTTATATCAACTTTCAGATAGTGCGATTTCGCGTGATGTGACAAGCACAAGGCTGATTTACTTCACAACAACAATTATTATTAAATTGTAGGTGTATATTCACTTCTATTACATGCTACCTTTATTGTGCTCTTCGCATCTTGAAAAATAAATATTTCTGTTGATGTTGAAACCACTTCTTTTTTCAAAGTGCCATAACATTCAATTGTTGATGTAATAAGGATAAATGTGGAAGATATGGATAATAAGTGCCTTGATATACGTACATACGTAACACATATTTTGAAAACTTACCAAGATGGGGAATACAGGGAAGTCGTATCGAGTGCATGTATTTCCGAAGGGCCGTCCAGTTGTCCTTTTCGCCAAATAGCTCGGCCATACGATCGAATTGCTGACGGTCTTTTTTCGATAGGCAAGACCACGTTTTTGTCAACCTTAAATTTGGTAAATAAGATATCACATTCATTTTGTAATAACAGCTTTAAGGATATTCCTCAGATAAATACATTTTTGTAAAATACACCTCATGTCAAATAATAGTCGTATTTAATATTTATACTATATGTATCTACTCATTACTCAAATCCTTAGTCTTAATAACTGACCAGTATCATAAGCCCATAAGTACAACGAAAAGTTTCATGTTGAATCAACAAAACAGAGACTTGCACAAGAACACCCTAAATACAGACCCAATTTTCTTACATGACGAGATGGTATTTGGTTTCTTTAAAATCTGCCTTTTCCTAACATGTTTTGAGTGAATGAAAATCAAATCTTGCGATGAACAAAATGTTTTCATTTTAGTTAAGAATAAAAATCATTCACTTCTTAAAGCACAAGTCTGAATTTTGTAAACCTCATACATTTATCCTCACCTGTATATACTAGCGCTGTGTAAAGCTGATATGACAGCGAAGAGCGAATGTAAATTATTCAGATCGTAAAGTTTCTTAGCGACTTTAATGAAGTGAGCCAACGTTTCAGCTCGCGATTTCGGCGCTTGGCCATTTAAGATTTCTTGAACAGTCCAAAAACTTACCTATATGTGGAAATAAATAAGCATTAAAAATCATAATATAATCCATAACTGTCAATACCTATACTCTCTGTCTTCTTTGCCGATGAGTAGGGATGCCTACAGGTTCAAATTTAATGACGTGAAATAAGTGATACCTTGATACGTTCCAAAATAAACTTTTTTTTTTATTTAATAAAAAGAGACATTACAAAGTTAACGTTTTTGCCCGCTCTACGCCCTTGACTTGATAACTGGTAGTTGATGTAAATTTACAATTAATTTAATTTTTTTGACGTTCATAAGTGTACTTGTTTACCTAGATGAAAAAATTGGTCCTATTAAGGATCGTCGTGACTGTACATAAAAATCAAGGTGAACAAAATTCAATTCGAGTAGGTTTTCATAAGTACAGCAGAGGAAAATAAAAAAAACTCACCCTATTAAAACGTTTAGTAAAGGCAACAACATTTGGTGCGACTGTCGCTTTATTCGATTTCGTCCAGCCGCACGTTATCAGTTCTTCAGGACGTATAGCTTTGAAACAAACCAAATCATGTATAGAGAGCTGATTGGCTATATCTTCCGGCGATATCTGCATAGCTGAGCAAACCAAGTTATCCCAATGGCTAATAGTTGCTGCTGCAGGGAGACTGCTGGTTTTATAGTGGTATAGTGGATCGTTTTGCCGGCTTGCAACTGAATCGCGAAGACTGAAATGAATGAATTTATGCTTTAAACTATTGTTTTCGGTCTTATTTACAGATGGCATTAAAACGCTTGTTTGTATGTTTAATTATCCGCAAAGTGTCGTCAAAGGCAACAAAAATTTTTGTTAATTTATTTTATTAGTAAATAAAAATCTGAATGTAATGTATGCCTTAAAAAACCTGCTCACCCATAATTATAATAACAGGCACAATCATCATTTGCAGATTTTGATCCGTTTACCGTGTTCTTAGCCGTGCCTTGTTTACAAGCTGGCTTTTCCTCAAGTGGCCAACTTTCTTCATCTTCATGCTGAAACCATATAAAAAATATAAGCATGGCGGACATGACCTGCACATGTGTGATGTATTTGAGGTGGTAAAAATATAGCAAAAAAATGTATGATATAATCAAATAATTTTAATAAATTACATTTCACTTAAAAATACAATGTAGAATATTTGAAATGCGAAATTTAAAAGAACATGTCTTATCCTACAAAACTCCATCACATTTTAGATATTTATTATTAGATAGCAATATGTACACATTATCAAATCAATACATCTACATTACTTATTGCCTATGCACATAACAAGGTTGATAGATAAACCAACATTTTAGCTGACAGCAGAATTTTAACATTTTACAGGTAGCATTAAATTCGCTTTTGCCAAACTATTATTTATTTATTGAAATAAGCTTGAAGAGTGTCCATTCTAACTTCAAGTTATGCATATTTATGTCTAGCTTTTTTTCTATTTTTCTTAGCAGATGAAATCACTGAGTAGAATGTAACATATAAGCGGATTGTCATAATAACATATCATGTTTTAACTAAAAGACTTCGCAAATGCACAGATATGTATAATTAGAACTATATCAAGCAAGATTTACATATGAATACATTCTTTTCTATATAAGACAAAATACAAAACAATAAAAAGTTACAAAAAATAACAAAGTTTAATTTAATAAATTCCTGTTGAAAATACAATAACTAATAGAAAAACCTATCATACATAAAATTTATTAAAAAATAAAAATCTATTATTATCCTAAGCTAGGCAAATAACTTAAAAATCTACCTCCACAATCCGCAGCACCGCCAGACTGTCACTTAAAATGTCCCTAGGCATCTCTGCTTTTTCAGCATAGTTTAGTGACTTAAACAAAATAATCTGCTAAATTACTCCAGATTGCTTCATCACAACCATCTTATACTTTGCTCTGAAAAGATGCAGACTTGTACATTGACAATAATTGCTTGCTAACTGATAAGCAATTTAACGACTTATATTTACTAATTAAATGATAACAATTGTTTGATTAGTTGACTAACTAACAGTGAACTCTGAGTAAGTGCCTAGTGGAAATTGATAATATTACAACGGAAACATGAGTAAGGTACTAAAAACCGCATAAAAATCCTTATCAATTTACTATGTATATTAATTGTAATGCTTAAGAGGTACATACCTTTTTAAATATTCAGTTGGGTTACTCCCATTTAGTGCCGTATAAATTAAATTGTGTAAAACTGTTAGCACATCTAAATATTAATTTTATCAATTTTACCACTGTTTAATAAAATCGTTCATTTTGTGCAATATTTAAATATTCATTTCCTAAAAATAGAAAAAATAATACATATTTTGGCACTACTTAGAGATTAACCAAAGGCACGATATCAGACTAAACAACATCACAGCGAAGACAACTACAGACTATTATGTTACATGTTAAATATTATTCCATAACATATATTATGACATTTGGAACTTTATAATATTATCTTATGGGATGTTCTATATTTATTAATCACAACCCATTTTTATCTTTCTTAAATTGATATATTTCTTCACAAACAACGGTAATTAATTTATATTCTTATAGAAAGGCTCATAGGAAAAAATACATGCTCACTCATCTTAAAAGTCTGTTCTGAGTGACGTCTGTTTTATTATTTTCTTAGTGTCCTGTATTTATGTTGCCACATACATCAAAATCGTATAGAAAATACTACACCAAACAGTATGTACATTTTTAGTGCGTATCTACGATCCGCTACAATCTCTATATTAGAAATTATTTAAATAATACGGACAATTTTTTTTATTATCCATAAAGTGATTGAAAATAAATTATGATACGGATATAATAAAAAATACGGCTCGCTCAAATACGCGCATTTGAGTAATGCAAATATAGTGGTGTTTATAATTTTATTCAAAAAAGTTATTTCAATTTTTTCACACCTATTTATGTAGCATCGCTAGTTGTTTAAGTTATTAATATAATTAATTGAAGTTATTTTTAAAATGTATACCAAGGTATTGTAATAAAATGAATGCTGTTTAACAATCAACGACTATATTATATGTACTAAGTTATAAAAATATCAGGAGTGAAATAAATGAATAGAAAATATTAGTTACCAAGGGTTTTTTAAGGAAGCATTCATATTAATGTTATTGTTATTTATACTTCAACAACCCCAATGTTGATTTTAATACAGATCATTTTAAGATACGTTGTCAACATTTTAATGTTATTCAATAACAAGAAAAACACTTAAGACTAAGCATAGATCTTATTAATAGTTTTGATATTTGAAAATATTTCAATTAAATTAAAGTCTCGTAAATTTTTTTAACTTTAAAATTTTATGTCCAAGAGCAATACCAGCATAATATAGTAAAACTACGGTCACCTAGATACCGCATTAAAACATAATAAACATTATTTTTCTCTTTCGTTTCTAGTCAGTAGAATAAAGTAAAAATAAAGCATCAAAATATTCCTTCATTTGCTTATTTGATTTATTTACCGCTAACGTTAAATATGACTCCTGTATGTCAAAAATCTATTGTATACAGAAACGTAAACATCGGATTTGACTTACATGAGGCTGTTCTAGCTACACATAATTACGTCTATATCACCATGTTATGTAATGTTTTTGCCACAGACTTTTATGTATTATAGCTGCGGTTAACCGTAAACTGCAGACTAGAATGCGAAGCATAAACCATTACAGAGTAGAGATTTTTTGTATTTTGAGATTTCCGGTTGATGGAAAATCATTTTCGATTTTTCAAAATTTAATTATACTTTGACTCAAAGTATATGTTTACAGAATTGATAAACAAATTTTTTTTTAATTATTAAGTTTTTATAAAAAAACTTTAATGTAATTCAGGAACGGATATTATTTTTTAACAGCTGAAAGTACTGCGGTTGAATAACTTGTAAACTGTTATGGCGTTTGTGTTCTCCAATACACAACGCATATTATACGTTCCCTGTCTAAAATTAATAACTTATCATTAATTTCTTTGATATTTACTTAGACTAAAACATAAAATGGAAGTCCATTTCGTGTAAATTCTTCTGGTACACTGTAAGGGCGTAGTGGTTTAAGGTTATGTTAACAATTTTTTAACAAGTGTTAAGTGAATTCCAGTTAAAACGAAGAAGCTGTTTGTGTTTTTCTTTGTACAACATCCCTGAATGAATTTCTCAAGGTTTCTTGATATACAATCATGGTGGGAAGTACCAAGCATTGCGTATTTCTGTTCATTATTTCGAACTGCTTTCAATCTTCTCGATTTTGACATTGAAGTGAGTATCTATATAATTTAAATCACTTGATTTATATTGCTACAGTTCGGAAATAACATTTTTATTTATATTTTCAGGAACTTGAGGAGGCTCTCCTGACCGATGGTACTGAGGACTCTGGCAGTTCTTTGCTCACAGAATTGATTGTACGGCTTCTAAATGGTTGTCTTGGTAACAATGACATCTCAGCTTTTAATTATCAAGTAAATATTCTTTCAATTTGTTAACTTTTAATTTTTTATATTCACATTCAAAAATTTTGATTCTGATGCTATTTATTGCAGATGTATTTAAGACGTCTCTTTCGACAAAAATGTCAAGAGTCAGGCAGATACAACCCCTTTAATACTGACATTGATTTTCAATTTCTTCCCCTCAGAAGAAAAGTTGAAATCCTTTATGCATTATGTGACTTTCGATTGGATGCTGAAGATGTATTTGATTTGTTTAAAAATCTTGAAGCAGAGAGTTTGAGAGTTGAACCTTTAGGGTAAGTTAAACTATTATTAAATTTGTCCATGTTTTATTATTGAATTTACATATTACTTCACTTCACTGTGAAGTGATTGTGACTTTAAGTGCTAAAAGTGTTTTTTTTAAGTTTTATGTTAAACTGAATATTTTTACGGGATTCTCGAGTGTGTTATGTGTTTCAGAACTAATATTAAGAAAGTTTGCTCTATTTAAGATAACTCATTACTTACCTTTACAGATGGGATGACAATGACTCTGCTTACTGGTATTTCTATGGCACTAGATTATATAGAGAGGACATAATTAGAAAACCTAAGGCAAAGAAGAAAAAAAAGAACAAAGATAAAAAGAGGGGGTGGCTACATGGCGACGAGTGTAACGAAGATGAGACAGAAAGGGTGTGGCAAGTTGTTTGCTTTACTGAAGAGGATTGGACCAACCTAACACAAAAGTTCAGCAAAGCTACAAGCAAGATCGAGAAGGAGTTATTTAGATCTCTCTCCCAGAACTTTATGCCTGAAATACCAAGACTTTTTCATGAAAAAGAAAGACTTCAGAGGAAAAGGTCAGTGAGATGAGATTTATTTATAATGCTAAAACAAGACACTCTTATGAATATCAAAATAAAAATTTTGTACTAATATTCTATTATAAATGCAAAGCAATTAATTAATATTTAAAAATTAATATTTAAAAATTAATATTTAGACTTACATTAGGTGAAAATACTAGACAAACACATTCAGTATCAAAGTGAATCACACTGGATATACATAAATACAAGAGAATAGACAAAGAGTAGAATAGACTTATTTCAAGGTGGATATTCTTATATCAAAAATACATCCTACTGTGGTTGTCCAATTGTTGTTAAAATGGATACCATATTTGAAAAAGAAGAGCCAGTGCACCAATTTCATTGGTTACAATAAAGTTTCGATAATTGTTTTGACATTATTGAAAAAAAACAGGTTCACTAAAAAGCCATGAGCGAGTTCTCAGAAAAAATCATAGTGAACTATGTACTCATGGTGTATTCTATGCTGATAATTTATTACCAGATGGTATTGACAAGATTTAATGATTTTATTATCACAAGAAGCTTTGGTCATTTTCTAAAATTTAGTTCTCATTTTACAATTTTAATAACGAATTTAATAACACATTTAAAAATAACAAAGCATAGTTGAAGACTTATAAATTTAAGAAGACAATACATAATATAAATTCCTTTTATAAACTGGTTGTACTGAATTGAAACTGCAGTAAAGTGTGTTGTTAAATAACAATGTTACTTTGTTCTATTGATTGGTCTTGTAATACCAAGATTATTAAATGTATTTCGTTTTTTTAAACCATCCTTGTGCTTCAGAATGGTCAATAATTATTATGTACATGGAAAGACTACTACACTACATACTTATTGATTTCTATTAAAGTACAATAACACAAAATATAATAAACATCTGTTAACCACCTTATCACCCATAGAAGGGAAGGATGGATGATGGGCTTCAGAAATGTGTAACTTTCTTGTGTGATAATTCTCTATCGCTGTAACTATAATGATAATGCTTATTTTATTTATATCACAATAGAAAATGGTTTCATTTTTCAATATATCATGTTAGAGAGTTGCATAGCCTCGAGGCACCTAGTGCCTCCAGATGTTTATAGAGGTTGATGTGTGTTAATAAACCGGCAAACTGAAAGCTTTGACTGCATATAGATGTCACTAGAAAGTGGATCAAGAGAAACCAAAGTGTGCGGTAGTTTCCAAGATCACATGATTGCATGCAAGATGATTTTAATGTCATAAGCTAGTATTTAAAAGACTTTAGTGTATAGATTTTAAGTGTAATATTATCAACAAGCTGTTTTCTTTAAAAATAGTAAAGATATACACCACAGATCAAACAAAACGAACTGATTCTTTGGCTATTTTTTTGGATTTGTTAGGGATTTTTTTAAACACAAGACCGAATACGCCTATTAGCAAAGGTAATCTATACGACCAATGGTGTTGTTTCCTCATTTTTTAAAGTAATACTAGTAGGGCATGTCAAAACACGCTCGCTTGTTAGAATTACAATTATCGTCTAGCAAAAGTGGGTTCAACACCCAATAGGATAGATTAGATTAGGTCTATATTGTAATGATTTTAAAGGTTACTCGAATTGGCACCCAGGCGAACATCGAGTCGAGTTTTGGAGAAGATACGACAGAAGGAGGAAGAAGAGAGCAGCAAGGCGACTACCGACGTCGAAGTCTCTAAAGACTCCGACAGCATTGAAAGCCAAAACAGTGCCAGGCGTAATCGGGCTAAACGCCGGAACTTTTTGAGGTAGGTTGAACACGTATTTGATGAAAGTTTCAGTCAGTCACAGAAATTAAGTGAGAGCGTTTCGGCGGCTTAAGTTATTATTTTATTTATAATTTTGTACCAGGCCTTTGTTTTATTAAAAGCATCAATGTGGAAATATATTTTCATTGGACACAAATTCTACAATATTACTTTTGTCAATCCCGAAATAAGTACTATGCCAGACATAGTATATACATACTCTTGTGTCTAGGGTACAAAATTTAAGCTAAATAAGCGTTTTTGCAGCTTGGACCAGACATTTTTCGACAGTCGTGACTTACTAATGCCAAACAAATACAGTACCCTGGTCAGTCTAAGTCGTGTAGTCCTTTAAAAATAAATATATTCAATATTAAATATCTTTGTATTTTATTCATTCGACATTAAATTGAATAGTGACTACTCACAACGATCAGTTCTTACAAAAAGAATAGTTGAATTCAGGTAACCAAATTGAAAATGTAGGATGCTGAAAGGTTTTATTGTTAAATGTTGAGTTGAATGGAGGAATACTTAACAACTATGTGCCAAACTACCCCTATATTTTAAAAGGCGAAAACAAATCACGTTTTATTAAGGATATTGCAGGTATCATAGGTGTATCACGAAGACCATATGACCACCATTCATAAGTGATTCAATATATGTCATATACTGTACTATAATGTTAAACATAAATATTATAATACCCTTTATTTCATACTCGTCTTAATATTTCCAGATCGAAATCTCGGATATCCACATCTGATAGCAGTGGTAATTCGGAGGGAGAAGAAATGCCTAGAGCCGTAAAACCTAAAAAGGGTACAAAGAAGTCAAAGATCAAAGAAGATGCAGAGAATAGTGCACCTCAAGAGCCCCCTATACGAACTGGACGAAAGACAAACAACTCACTTGCTTCGGCTACCTTTCAAAATGACCAAATTGTTATCCCGGACAATGATGAGCCGATTAACAGCACCAGGAAGAAACTTAAAACTTCACAAATGTAAATATACTTTTATTATTTATTTTAAAGGTCATATTTTAACTATGTATTTACAATTTTTTTTATCTTAGCTTTGCTTTTTAAGTAATAGGTCAGTTATATATAACTTTACAACATTATGACGAAACAATGATAAATTCAGCTATTCCATCAATGTTGACTTGGCAATATGTATATGTAATTTTATTGGCTAGCGACTGATAAAATATATTGTGAATTTGGTGATAACAAAATGAAATTTAGCTGCTTTTCTTAGATGTAAAATCCTACTAATTGTAAAATGGCATTTAAAGAGATTGTACTTTTATTCCTTATGGCTTTAAAGAGTTTGTGGACAAAAAAACTAGTGTGCCCTAATTCTTATTTTCTATCTGTATTTGTCTACATTTGTACTAGATGTTCTAAATGTTTAGGTTGTTGAACCATTCCTGATAAAATTGCTAGGTTTCAATAGTAGTACAAATTATTTACTAATTGATAGTTTAATATTTTAAACACAACTCACTCAATTCCAGATTTAGCCAAACTAAAGAAGATATTCAAACTGACATGTACAAAGTACTGGAACAATTGAGGAATCACCAAGATGCTTGGCCCTTTTTAGATCCTGTTGAAGAAGACTATGCACCAAATTATTACAGTATAATAAGACGGCCTATGGACCTCCATACGATGGAAGAAAGACTAGATAGTGGTTATTATATGGATTTTGCTACATTTAAAGCAGACTTTAAGCTAATTGTCAGCAATTGTCGGCTTTACAATGGACAAGATAACGGTGAGTTTCTATCTTCCATATTCTATATCTGGTTCCATTGATGAGATTTTGAAAGAAGAAAACATATGCTATGTATGATTATCACAATGTTACATCATTCTATGAAATAAATAAGAAATACATCAAAATCTGTATTAATATAAAATATAATTATTTTGTTGGATTTAGTAATGCAATCAGCTTAAAGCATGTGTAAAGTATATGTCTATAATGAAAGAGAGCTTAATTTACTCTCAATGTTATTAAAACAGTATCACTAATTGGACCTTATAAAGGCCTGAAGTATTCTTTCATTTCTTTCTATTCAATTGTCACGAAATAAGATAGATGGGTTAAAACAATGCAATGAGACTTAATATTTTTTTAAAGAATATACAATGATGGTCGACAACTTGCAAGCAGAGTTTGATCGATTGACTGAGAAGTATATGTATCCTGTATCTTCTTCTGACGAAGAAATAGCCGTAGAATATCAAATGCCGACACCAGCTCGTCGACAGAAACGTAAAGGTAGTGATTCGCCATCAAGAGTTGCTGGCAAACGGAAGAAACATAAGTCTCAATCAGAAAGTGGAGGTAAAATCTTTTACTTTCATTTTATAATAATAATAATAAAGCCCATTTATTTCCAACAATCTTAAATATTTTTTTTATCTTATAACTATTCAACTAAAACTTTGTATGTAATACAGTTGCTCAAAAAGTGGCGTATTGCAGGCACGTTTAGCGTTCGGGATGAGGGCTATTACACACTTACACACATTACCTTTTTCGCACTCGTGCGTTCTCTTTCTCAACTGTCAAAAGAATGTCTATTTAAAAGAAAAAACCAACCACGAAGTTTTTACTAAAAAAAATCACAGATTTTTTATCATTCACGCAAATATTATAAAAAGAAGCTACTAATTTGTTTCAATATCAGATTTAATGATTGGATTCAATAAGTTAGGTTTGTTTTCTTTTCATTTCATATCAATAAAAATATTCTACTGAAGACTTGGCTGTATGTGCGTAGTTCCCTTTGCCTACTCAGAATGGGTGAAGAAAAGAAAAAAAATCTGTGCTCATATTCTTTTACGGTTGGCGCCATATTCTATTTATTCTTAAAAGGCCGGCAGCGCGCTTGCGATCCTTCTGGCAGTGCGAGTGTCCATGGGCGGTGGTGTCACTTAACATCAGGTGAGCCTCCTGCTCGTCTGCCTCCTGTAACATAAAAAAAATCGTCACGGTCGTCGACTTGGAGATTCAATTCTTGTATGTTGTCTTCTAGATTTTTTCAAGTAGTGACTGATATCCTCTGTTGTTTTTAATGATTTAGGTTGTGATTTGAAAGTCGTCCTGACTCTCTTTTGTTTTCCTAGGATATAGGTAGCTCTTACTAGGCGGTGATCCGATCTAAATCCAAAGCTATTTTTTACTTATTTTTTGGGGTTCGGTTGTTAGAATAAAATAATATATCTAATTTGTTTTTCCATCAGGTAAAGGCTATGCAGGATAGCCAGGTCTATTTACGGTTATTTCTTATTTTGAAGAATGTATTCATAATCGAAAGTTTGTTCTCTGAAACATATTGCAATAAGTTTTCTCCTCGCTCACTTTGAAATCAATAGCCGAATATTTCCCTTGTCATCTTTATTACTGAATAAAAACTAAAAAGGTTTAAATTTCAACTACATTTATTAAATTTATTAATGTATATTTTCAGAACCTAAATGCAGTACATCTAGCATTATAGAAGACCAAGAACAAGAAGTTAAATGCGATAACTCTGATTATAGTGACCGAGAATTGAGCCAAACAGTTACTGAGATGGACAATAACAAAGGTGAGACAGAAGAAGATAGAAGTAATAAAATTTCGAAAGAATCTCGCAATGAAAAGGGTAAAAAACGACATAGGCATGGAAAGCACTCCAAGGTTCATAAAAAGAAACAACATAGTTCCAAGACCAAGCATAACAAGAAGCACAACAAAAAGAACGAAAAAAGTGGTATAAAATCTAAACAAAAGAAAAGTAAACAAATTGAGCAAATAGAGCCTGAATGCACAAAACAATGTGATTCCCAGGAATGTCTTTCAAGCTCAAACAGTCGAAGTGCTAGTCCTCTGCCTTCCATTCACACTCCCACTCCGTCCCCCACTGAAGTTGTTGAACCAAAAACTAGTAAAACTAAGGCTAATCTAAATCAACCTCATTCATCAAAATGCCATAACGCAAGAATCCAGTACCTTATAGACAAAATTGATAACTTTAAATTTCCAAAGGGTGCAGTAGCCAAACATATTTTTAAACAACTTTTTGGGAACGAAAAAACAAAAAAGAATCTCATTGCACCAAAAAGGGACAAAAACCAAAAATTGCGCGAAACTATCGAAAAATTGAAAGCGAAAAATAAAAAGTGCCGCGACCCGTCGTTATTCACAAGCCTCTTTTCTCCAAGGAGTGGGAGAAGAGTTGAAAGAAAACCCGATTATAAGGAAGACAGTGACGAAGATGGCTCGGATAATGAACCTCTAGAAAATGTTAAAGGAAAGTGTAACAATAGAAAACTTACAAAAAAATGTTCCTCAAAAAGTGAGTCAACTTCGGAGGCTCTAGAGGAAGCCATGAAGGACATCAGTAAATGGCTTGAAGATATGCCAGAAAAATCAGTGGGTAGCTCACTGGAAAGCTCAGCTCCTAGTGTAACTACAGAAGAACAGGACAGCAGCAGTCGTCAAGATTATGAGAGCTTACTCAGTGAAAAATCCACCACATCTAAAAAAGACTTCACGCGAAAACGTCAATCTTTACGTGAACTAAAACTTGTAAGAAAGCGAGAAATACAACGAACAATCGATAGACTACAACCGGGAAAAAGCAAGGGAAATTTATTAACGAATTTTCCTAAAAATATTGAGGACTATGTTGAATATGGGGATTCAAGCCAAAATGAAGAAACCAGCCCAAAGTTGAACCTCGGATCAGTTCTTCCTACAGTCGATTTTCAATTGTCACAGGAATGCAGTATAAGAAATGTGTTAACTGAAGAATTACCCATTACATCCACTGAAACAGAAGCACCTGTAGAGGATTCTGATAAAAAAGAGTCAAACGAAACAGTGGTTCTTACTACTCAGAAGGATGAAGAAGATGAATGTGAACCATCTGTATCAAAACTAAGTCAGGAAAAAGCAACACCAAATTTAAGTGCTTGGTTTAAAGCTTTTGGTGCTCCTAAAACGACTGTACCACCTACTTCTGTGAAAAAGAAAAGTAATACTGATAATGAAGGAAAGCCGGTCAAGCCTGAAATAACAGAAGTAAAAGTAAGTCCTAAAATAAACTCAAGCAAAATTGACTCCCCCAATGATCCAAACTCTCCAAACCACGATGGGGGTGATAGTACAAGTGACACAATCGTTGTGCCACCTCCACTTCCAAGAAGAACCAGTACTGGTAGTTCGGTGTCAGAGCAATCATGTCTTAGTCAGGACTTAGACTCTCCTCGCCATCAAATGTCCCATACTTCTCCTCTAATTCGCTCCCCAGCCTCACCGCGATATTATGACGGAGTCATAATTAATGGAACTGTTCGTGCCGGTTTTTACCAAGATACTACGTCAGTTAAGAGCAGTCCTGACAAAATATGTAGCCCAAGGGAAGCACCACAGTCACCTTTCTCTTCAAGTCCATTACACGTATACGCCGCATCCGCTGGTTCACAGGCAACTATTGCGCCAAACTACTTCGTGGATCCTAACAAGAGTCCATTGCTTATCAACACTCAAACCACTTCATCATTCTACGAACAGAATAAAGCAGCTACTCTCAGTAAAACTCCCAGACTTCCAACTGACGCTAACCAACCATTTTCTCCTGTGTCACCTGATTACTCTCCAAAACAGCCACATTATATACCTTCACCACTTTCAGACCAAGTGCAATCAAATTGTGACAACGAGAATAAGTCTTCATTTTCTGTTAAGAAACGAACATATAACGAATTACAAGAAACTGAAGTTAAACCACTAGATAAAGGTTCTAATACTTTACAACCTCAGAGAAATGAAGTGGTACCCCTCAACCAAACATTGCCTGCTTTTTCAAATGTAGACAATGTTCTTTCGGTTGAAGTGGAAAAGAAAGTTGAAGATAATAGTGACATGAAATATGCAAAAACTATTAATAGCCTTTATGAAAATAATGAACCAGCACATGCCAACAATAAACCCCTTGAAATGACCAAGAAAAATGCTGTAGATATGGTCAACATGGGTTATTTTATTTCTGAAGAAGCCAAAGGCCAAACCACTGAGCTACGTGATGTTGAATACTTTGCCAGAGAGAGAGAAATTTGTAAAACCCAGAGAAGATATGAATTAGATTCTGTGGTTATGAATAGCCAGCTTCCTAAACCATTAACAAAACCTAATATTAGCACATACAATTATACACCTGCTCATACACATGAAAGACACAATGATGTGAACTTGAAACAGACAATATCACATGCTCATCAAAATCCATATGACTCCCTTGCCTCTGGTCAGCAAATGAGTAGCTTACCTTTTAAAGTAGGTAGGTTATCCTTTAACGATATTGATTCAGCCAATAAAAAGCTGTATTCAAATAGTATATCATCAACGCCACTTGATTTCGGCAATTGGAGGGAGCCAAATCAGGGGCATAAACAAGATCCTCTACCCGCTCACTTTTCTACTGCTACCAACAGTAATGGCAATGAGACAAATTCCACCAACAAAAAACAGTATTCAGATAATATATCATCAACTCCACTTGACTTTGGCAACTGGAGAGACACAGATCACACTTTAAAGCAAGACCAACTGCCCGCGGACTTTTCAGCTAATACCAACAGTGACAATGACAATAATTTGGTCAACAAAAAGCATTACACAAATAGCATATCTTCAGCACCCCTTAATTTTGGCTATTGGAAAAATCCAACTCCAACGCGAAAACAAGAACGTGTGTCCGCGAATATTTCGTCTTATGTTGATAACAATGAAAAAAATCTTCAGCAACAGCAATACAACAACTATGCATTGCCACGGATAACTTCACACAAAGTCCCAACAAATTCAACTGGGCCTGCTGAACTAAGGATTCCCAATCCTCGAGCCACAATGCCAAAATCTGACAACACTAATGTTCAATTATCAACCACAAAAAAAACACAAAACAATACTTTTGCTGCCATGCCCTACAAAAATCCATATATCAGCCATGCTACTCTTTACGATTCAATTGAACCAATGAGGAATTTGGACTTGCTGGAAAGACATTCTGATGCAAATGAACGTTATTTGTCAACTTTTGCTAATAATGTTTCTCTGTATCAGTCTAAACTTTTCGGAAAGGGCTTAGGCAAAGAGATAAATACACCTAATACATCTAATATTATTTATACCCAAGTTCAAATGAATTTAGAAAGTGGATTTGAAAATAAGTCAACCACAAAAAGGAAATGGATAGAATCTAAGCAATCAGCACCTCAAGCATATCCCGCATCTTCTTGTGGTGATAATGTATTGACATCTGGGAAGACTTCCTCAATTATACCCCCAACAACATTTAATTTTGGTTCAACCACCATGTCACTGGGTAGCATGTATGGTGATAATTCTGGTTTCTCTATTGAAAATTTTAGGAATAGTACCACCCAGCTTATGGCAGCCAACTACATGGCTGCTGCAGTTGCTAATCGAAATAACAGCGCAACTGCTGAAAAATTTGTGCAACCAGCCCATCAAAATAATCATGGTGGAAGCACATATCCCTTCATGACACATTCGCAGGCTCCAGCTGGATATCCATTTGTGGGTACTGATGCTTCATCCCCTCTCTATCAACAATACATTCAAAGGTATCAAGAAGAATTACAAAGACAAACTGGAGCACAGATAATGGGCCTCTACCCACCAACATATCCTCCCACTTTAGGTGTTCGTCAACCATATGACTCAATTAATAGGCCTTCTTGGATATAAAATTTGCTTTACAACCTGCTCAAACTATAGGACTAGTGCAATGACTCGGGCTATCCCAAAATAATAGTACACTGAAATTATTTCTATAGTAAGAAAAGTGTATGACAAACTACATAAAGGCTTTTTTGCAACCACTACTTAATGTTCTTGCATTGTTGTTACCTTAAATAATTTGACAAAATTATTTTAAATAAAGCTTATATAGACATGGTAACCCTACACTTCAACCTTGTCCAGTTAGATAAAAACACCAGAAACATCACAGTCACATTTAAAATAACTATTACTGTATTGAAACTCCTTCCCCGGTTAGTTGTAATGCATATACTTTATTTTGTGAGATTTATAAATGTTGGTCATTTATCATATATATATCATTGGTGTCATCATAATTTGGCTTATTATATTTTCAAATTAGTACTATAATAATGTTATTTATGTGAATATTAATATTATTATAGTAATATTGATGTGTGTCTATGTTCAATTATGTAATATTTATGTTCAATTTACTTAATAATTTAAAATAAAAACTTCATAGTAACATTGATAAATTATTAAGTATCCTCCCTAAACAACAGATGTTCTGAGGTATTAAAACTAATTTAAAATTTCTGTTAGTTTCAATATGATGTGTAATAAATGTAAAGAAAACAGAGTAGATTTTTTTATGTTGTGTAGATTAAGGAACTGATAATTATATTACTTTTGTAAATTTGTAAGCATAATAAGAAGCCATTAAGTTATTTTTTTTGTATATGGAGATACCTTTTTTTTCGAAAATGCAATATTGCAAATATTTTTCTAATATTCTTTTATTTGTAATTGTTACACTCATAAAAATAAACATGTCTTAGTTAGAAGTTAAAGAATTTATGTTCATATTGCGTTTACTTTGTTTAAGAATTATGTATAGATATAGTTTTGATTTATGAATAACATTTATAGTAAATAATTGAAATTATACTAAGGAATAAAAACCAATTTTCTGTGTACAAAATTAAAATAAAGGTTTTGAGACATGAACATCTTTTTCATAAGGTCAAATTAGATTATAATATCTCATAAGTGAACTACCACTAAGCTTACTAGTAGAGGTTCTGATTATTGAACAGTTAGATTATTAAAAAAGAAAACAAGTTCTTTAAAATGAAATAAGTTTAATAATAATTAAGCAGTTACATTTTTTTGTAGTCAATCATTGTTCATATACTTGTTATAACTAAAAAATGAGTGTTATTTATATAAAATTAAGAGAATTATAAAATACTTTCAAGATACCAAATTCTTTGGTAATAGAAGAGTTATTTCTATGGTTATGCAGTTTTTTCACTTTGTACTTTGCGCTGTTGTACCATTTCTCTGATGTTGTCTTGGCTCTCTTTTAAGTTTTTTTCTAAATACTGCTTACTCTCTTCAAGTTCAGAAATACGAGTTGACAATTGGGTTACTTTAGTCTCGAGATTACTTTTTATCTCCTCTATGTCGGTTAAGAGAAACATCCTACCTACTGATTCGTAGGCTTTTGTGTCAGCTGGCAGTGTATCCGATTGAACTTCAACATGCCTCATTACCTTTTTAAGCACTTCAATTTGACTATCGATAACATGTATCTTTTTTTTAGTACTTTGCATTTTTAATTGTAGTTCTCCGAAAGCTTTCTTTAGTTCTAAATCTACGGGTATAGACATTATAACAAAACACTTGGAAGTCACTAAACTTATAATTCACTTGATGTGAATATTCTCAAAGATGAACTAAGAAATATTACAGAAACTAGGAACTCACTATTGGCTTTAGGTTATTTTATAATTTACACTATGAATTTGTCATCACTTACATTTAGTGCAGTTGTCTATGGTAAATGGTAATCATGTAACTTCCAAAATTTATCTATACACTATAGTGTATAAATAAATTTTGTAAGTTGGATGATTATGATGACGTTATGTTTCTGTAATCTGTCTCGGCTCTCGAATGCATCAACGCTTAATAACGGCGGTCGTATATTTATTATTGTTATGTTAGGTACTCAACATTGTTTTATTTTATTTCTTTTCTCAGCTACCTAGCTTGTTGCTGCTCGGATTAAAATAGGCTGCTCAATGCTCCATTCTTAGATTCCTCTACGGTTCTCATTCAGCACAGACTCAATTTCATTGCACTTTATGGTCTCATCTACTTTGTTTATGGAATATATTTATCTCTTTCACATCTATGCCTATCGACTCTTTCTTGAGGTTGACTTGAGTGTCTCGGTCTCGAATGTGACATGGCGTCCATCAAGTTATATTGCGGCCTCCTGTAAATCGACTTTTATGACAGTGGTGTTTTTTCGTTTTATCACTGAGGCCGTAAAAATCGTATATTTGCATTGATGGTAATGCATGCAAGGAAACCTCACCGAATAAGCGATGGGTAAGATAATCTTTTCTATTCTCAGATCTGCCCTCTGTAGATGGCGGTCTAGGATTTTTACAATATTTGATTTTACGTTATCCCGTTAAGAAACACTTACTATTTTATCTATTTTCAGGTACTTTGAGAAGCACCAGGCCCATCCATATCAGGTTTGTTATATTGCCAAATATTACAAAACTATATAGTCTAAATTATACAAACACTAACAAGTTTCATTTGTTGAGTTTTAAGGCAATTATTTACAAAAAAATACGTATTCTTTTGGTCCTAAGAGGCTAATTTGAAAGTTTTGTTTGTTGTATAGAATTGAATTTGAATTAATATTTACGAATTCACGTGCAAAACATCTCTGCTTGTATTAATAAAATCAGGTGGACATTTGTGTGTTGGATGTTATATTACAATAACGTATATTAAGAAGTATAACACAGCCTGATAGTTTTGTTTTAATTAAACAAAAACAAAAAACACCTTATAACTTTGTAAACTTTAATAAATTCTATACCAATTACTTAATTATACTACTGTTTAATATATTTCAAAATAATGGTAGATGCTTATAATTTTACTCTTACATTTTATCCTGTTATCTATAAATTAATGTGGTCTCATAACAGAAATATAACTCTAAGAGGGCCAATGAATATGGATCTACCGACCATTACACACCACTCAGATCCCCCAATGGAAACATGTCACATGGCCACAATGCACATGGGCACACTGGCCATGCCCATCATCACTATCATATGGTTGATGACAGAGGATATGTCACATCAAGAAATTCCTATGTCCCCAAGGGATCAGAAAAGGAGAGAGATCGAGACTATAAATCCTCTAGAAATAAGTATACTGGTCAGTCAATACATTATACATTTTTAGATTGTTTTTAACAACATATAATTTAAAATAAACAACTCTTACTTTAACAAATTCTTCATTTTTGTTTCAATTTAAAAATATTATAATTTGACATAAATCTTGCAGTTACATTAAGTGGTTATATGAATATAACATTTCTATGACAAGTAAGAAAGTGTCACTATTATAATGATCACAATAATGAAATTAGCTAAACTTTCAGATGTCAGATCACCAAAGGAGAAACGGAAAGATAGTGAACGTGAAAAAACTAACCATGAACGTTGTGAATCTGAGAAAAAAAGTAGGACTAGTGGCATGAATAGTGTTAATTCTGGTAGCAAATATTATAAGAGGGGTGGATTACCTGCAAATGCAGGCCCATCAAGCAGTGAGTGGTCAGAACATATTAGTTCATCAGGAAAGAAATATTACTATAATAGTGAACTAGAAGTATCACAGTGGGAAAAGCCTAAAGAATGGGACTCTCGCAAGAATTCATCCAAAGATCATCAGACAACATATACAACTTCTTCATCTAGAGGTAGTAAGTATTTTTTAATATTGAAATCCATATTGTTTTCAGTAACTATTTTAACATAATTTAAAGAAACTTAAGAATTAAAATAACAGGAGGCACAAATAAAAGTGAGCTGTGCTATTGATAATAATTTTAAATGAAGGTAACTCACTGATAAAGAAGGACATATTGGAAACAAAAATTCTTCTTCTAAAGTTGAATTTTCAATTATTTTTGTAACTATAATTTTAATCCTTGAACTAAAAAATGTGAAGTTTGTACATTATTTTACCTCTCTTTTTAACTAAACTAAAGCTTTGAGACATAGCTGTCTCAAAGTTTTAGTATCATAATTATCTAGAGATGTAACTCTTGAAACTTTTATATTTACAAACTTTAGATCGTGAAAAGCGATCACGGTCGCGGCGGCGGGAAATTGAAAAGACAAGCAAGAGAACAAATACGTCTGAGAGATACTGGAGTGCGTCGCGTGAAAGTGTTTCTGATAGAACAAGGACGAAACATCCACCACACTCTGGCCATGACACAAAAGGTAGGCAAAGATTGTTGACTAGAATCATTTTAGAATTGTATGTTATGTCCCTTGATGCTGCAAAATACTACATTTATTTCAAGAAATTGAAATGAAAAAAAAAATATTATCTATGCTTATCTGAATAATAAAAAAATCTTACTCCATCACATTACAAAATAGATTGATTAATGCTGGTTAGGCTAAAATATGAATTTACTTTAAATTTAAGCCTTAAGAAATAACCTTCATTAGATTATTGAAGAAGCTAATCCTTATAAGAAGATTTTTTTTTCAATATTAGCTATATTCTTCTATAATTTTAAATAATAGATTATGAACCCAACAAATAATCTATTTAATTAAGTATATTTTATATCAACTCTCTCTTCTGTGTTTCTGAGACTACTTCATTATTTGCCAATAAATGCTTTAAAATGTATGGCTTTAATAAACCTACTGCCTACACAAAATTTTCTTTTTAATATTTAATAAAACTAATTGAAATTTTCTAGAGATATTCAATCAATACTTAAAATGAATAAAGACTTTTTTTATTTATTTATTATTATTAATCACCACACCACACAATAATACACTAATCTTGTAAATTTTTAATGCTAAAGGTATATTTTTAGAACTGCAGCACTATTCCTGAAAGTTTTGCAGATAACTTTTAATAAAATAATAAAGTATGTGTATGAAAAAAGCATATTGGACAACATTTGGCTATGACATAATATATGACATATATGCATCAAGCTATATTTAACATACATTAAGTGTTTCCAATATGTGCTGGAAGGTGCTTCCTAAAAAGTGAAGTTAAATGGCCTTTTTCATAATTTCAGAAGGGCACCGTTCTCTTCAAGATATGGATATATCACCAGACAGAAGTACGCCTGTCTCCGAAGGCTCACACGGCGTTCGCAATGAATCTGCAGCGCCCCCTGTTGTTGTTCTCAACAATTCTAATCCAACAGTCAGTATTGCTTTACAGATGAACAAATTACAAATCTTATGTTTTTTAAGCTTAGACAAAAATATATTTTTTATGAACAAAAGCATGTAAGATTTTTGGGAATTTTTATTTCTTTCGTTGTATTACTAACCATGAAAACAGAAGTGATTAAAATATAAATGAAATAATTTATAATTGATACCCTTTAACTTATCGGCCTTATAGGTCTCAAAGTGACAAATAATAAGATTGTCCAGTCCAAATAATTAAAATTATAATATGATTTATACAGAGTGGGTCGTTGCTAGCTGCGGCACTGCCCAGGATCGTCGCCCCCGCGCAAGCTTCCACCTCGGGGTTGGGTCCAGGCGTCAGTACATCCTCGGGGCCTCCGTGTAACAATGGAGCCTCAGACAGTCGGTCAGAGACCCCACAAAGAGATGCCGGACCACCGACACCGACACACTCGGAAAATATCGACCCCCACGCGCCACCCTTACATTTGGAAAATGCTTTGCCAAGAAAAAGTAAGTATATTCCAGACTTTTAAATGTGGTTTTCAATTATTAGAAGAATTTAATTTACATAAGAGGTGCTACTTTGAAGTGGTTATTCACAGCAGGTAATTTCATAATTTTATTAGTAAAAATTAATTGATAAAAATAAAATAAAATAAAAATAAAATACGTTTATTTTGGAACATAAGATCTTCTAGGTATCACTTATTCCACGTCAATCAATTCAAACTTGTAGGCATCCCTACTCATCGGCAAAGACAGAGGGTGTAGGCCGAGAGAAAAAGCCGGCGTAAAAAACTCTCGGTACTCTTTTAAAAAAGCAAATCATCAAACAATATTTAAAACAAATATATCAAATTAATTAGAGGCATAATTAGAGGATAACAAGGAACTACCAAATAATGTTTGTTTCAGTGGAATGCCTTGGTAGTTACTCGTCTGTGGTGGGAAGTTTACAACAAGCTGCCCCAATGCTGACTCCCTCCTTGATCAATTATGTTCGTGCTGAGTTAACCACACATGTTATTGGATGGCCAGCGGATATACTTGAAAAACAGGTGACATATTTCACGATGAAGATAAATATATAGAGGCAGGGTGATGAAAAGCAATTTCTTAAATTAATTTTAATCTCCATTATATTTAAAAGCTTCCAATGTTCATGTTTCGTTAAAATTATTAGTACAATAATTTTGCACTTAAGTAAAAGTGATAAATTTGCTTCTGTCTATTTTGAATATATAGTTTTGTTTTTATATAGGCCAACAAATATATGGAAGAGGCACATCAGCTGGGTTGCCTGCAATGCACCCGAGTGTCTGCTGAATTAAAATGTTCTCGCTCCGTGGTGAGACACACAGAAATCCAGGCCACACTACAGGAACAAAAGTGAGTAATGATGCACTTTAGAAATATTAGATATATGTTATACTAAATTGCTTTGTCTGCAAAGTTGTGTTCAGGTAAAAAAACCAAAAGAAATGGTAGTTGATTTCAATTTTCACTATGTTTTGCTCATAGAATATAAATTTGACAGCTATATTAGTATGTAGATCAATTTATGGATCATATCAGTTAATTTAACACTATTCACACAGCTTAATACACCTGAAATTTTAAATAAATAATAAAAATATTGTGATATTTCAGAATAATGTACCTGCGACAGCAAATCTCTCGGCTGGAGGAGCTCAAGTCGCAAAATTCGTTTATGTCAGAAGACTAGGGGTTAAGATGGGGGGTCCCAGCCGTCCCCCCAACACCCGCCAGCCCTAATCCCCTTTTGATGTAATGGACATTTACCTTGTCTTTTGAAGGTATGTGAAAAGTGTCTGGAACTTAACAGGGATTGCAAGAACACTATAACATATGTCATTCGGTTTAGTGATTCTACTTAATTTTATTATTCAGCCATTATTATATTACATGTGTTTGAATACTTTTTTAAAAATCAGACCTTAAACTTAAATATATAACCCGATATGTAGTTTTTAAGGTTCTATTTTTGTTTATTCCAATCATAAATTGTCCACAGGGACTAATCCGTTTTACCTATTTTTAGCAAAAATAATTAAAATTGTATATAATGACAATGTTCGCTAATTGTATTGATGTGACGTTCAGTATTGTAGTATACAAGGAATAAGGTTTCTTGATGTTTTAGAAATTGGTGTCATCTATCGTGATTCGATGCGAAAAATGGGGTATTTTATTTGAAAAATCTGCATTGTTTTATATCTGCCTCTAATGAATAATGCTTGTGGTAAATAATAGAATTTTTTATTCGTGAGTGTACATTTAAAATAAGTTTCGATTAGTTTGGTCGTCAACCTATATAAAAAAACACACTACAAACTTATACATAGATATTAAATTTAGATGAACACAATAAAGTGCAGTCTCCAGATCTGAACCTTGGACCGTCGAGCTGATTATGTAAAGACGTCCAGATACTGTGTTGAAATTTTCATTCCGTTTGCCTGATGTGTCAATTTTGTATATTAAGTCTAGTTGGTCTACGATCTATTTTTGGGACATGTAACATCGATAGCGTCGTTGGAAGGGTGCATTTTTGATAAATCACTGTAATTTTTAATTCTATAGTTTTAGATGTGGACAAGGAAAAACGTAGGGTAAGAATTTGTTTCAGTGACCATAAATGTTGCACAGTCATTTCTTTTGTTTTTCACCCGATTGTAGTTAAACCCGTAAATAAGTAACTGGTAATGATAGGTGTAGATATTAAGCCAAAGAAAGTCTTTAATTAAAGCCTTTTTTAGTTACTGGACGGAATCGAAATGTGTACCTATTGAACCTTGGAAAAATGTCGTCGTAACTAATGTGAATTGTCTACGGTTTGTATTTGTACAAAGAATTTTTAATCCTTGACTTAGCCACTGTTTTAGAGAATGTAATTTTAGATTTATAGAGGCCTGATTTGTCAACTTTCAGTAACCAGTTTCTTGAGTCATGTAAAATAAGAAATGCTATTTTCCTATCAATGCCTCAATTAATCATCCTAAGATATTGTTTTATAATGTGTTTAATGTAAATTTTAAATTATTAAATAAAATAATAATTTGTTAGGTTAGCTCTCATAGAATATTGGTCTGTCGCCGTTGCGCGCTCGTTCGCTTGTACTTTGTAGGGTCGTGTTTGTATACAATAGCTATTAGATGCATGCTACTAATAAAAAGACCGTTAATTAATTCAATCAATATTATAATTTAATATTAATATAAATGTTATGAATGGACCCAAATTGATGTATAAAATTTTAAAATAGGACGTGTATTTTGTATGAGTTTTAGTTTAATTGTAAGTTGCGGTCAAGCGCCAACGGCGTCTACACTAGATAGGTCTTCTTCTTTTTCTAATACTAGGGATATTTTACGGCATAGACGAACTAATAAAGAAAGCTAGGGAAATTTTTACACCATAGACGAACAAAAAAAACATATGTGAAAAACACAGTGGTAGAAGTGAAACCTTCAAAAACAAAGTTTTATAATTAATCATATAGAAATTAAACATTTTTCACTATCTTAATGTATAAAAACAGTTTATTTGAATGATAAATTTTAATTTATAAGTTTAATATTTAATTTGGAATAAAATGAAAGTTTTAAATTTAATAAAATGAAAAAGCGGCAGTAAAAAGAGGCATATAAGTATAATGCATCCTTTCTCATTTTCTCCCACGTTAAATCTTATGAATTTTTTTATTTTTTATTTTGTATTTAATTTTTTATCTCTTTACTGTCGCTTTGTCCGTTGCATGGTTTTAAATTTATTTATATTTGTATTTTAAACTATGTGTATGCCTAAAAAATACAAGAAATTAGAACATAAGCAAATTAAGTTTACAATTAAAAATCACAACGATTCTAAAGTTTTACTTCAACAAGAACCACGCAATATAATTAATAATTAATCTATCGCAAATAAAAACATCTTTATTAATTTGTCTATGAGATGGTACACCAATTAATTGTAATATAAATGAAATTAACAGACGTTCTGTGATATTCATTCACTTCAAACTCGATTACGGGTGAATCGGGTATAACATTCACTCGAGTGTATTGTATACGTTTACCCACACGTTGTATCGTCGTAATTTTAACCTTGGTGTTCCGTGTTGTCGCTCTTGTACACTGTATCTATGTTGATTTTTTAACTTAACTATTTTAGTAGATTTTGTAATGTACGAGTATTAGGTGATCCGACCTAAACGATTCTCCATTTGCATTGATATAGCCAATAATAATTGTAAAATATTCATTCAAGATTCAAGAATTAAGCAATTTTAAAAAAACTGTATTAACTATTTGAGAAATTTTTATGTTAAATATTTCATCACAAATAAATATGTAAATTAGTAAACATTCGCCAGCGCTTTTCACTTCCTTAACGGCCACCATTTATAGTATAACTTTTATAAAAACGATAATGTAGTGTATAGAACTATAATGACTATTAATGTGAGCTCCATCATAAAATACATAATAATATTGTTATTTAAAGTATTTGTAGTATATATAAATATCCAAGTCAATAATGGACACAAAAACTATGAAATGTATGCGTATTATATGCAAAGAATGATTTTATGAAAATATTGCCTCACTGTTATTATTTTTATATTTACCCAACATCTCTTATGTTGGATGAAATGCTGATAGTTATAATAAATATAATATGAGTCTTGTTGGAATGTACTACTGGCAGAAAAATGTCTTGTATGTAGTGAACATTCTGGTCCAGGATGCAACCCAGCTCTCTCTAAGGTATTGCAAATCAGCACCAAATTAACATAGGTATGTCAATATATATTCAGTAAAAACATTATAAAAATAGCTTTAAAATGAATATTTACAAACAAAATTTTTATGCAATTTATTACATAAAACAAACATTAAGGTAAGTTCTATATTTCTATAATGTATTATATGTTTACCTTCTTGGAAACTGAAATAGGGAATTAAACTAACAATCATTTAAGTAGTTTTAGCTGTATACCTAAGAATAACATTAAATTCAATTAAGGGTTACCTTAGTACTAAGTGCTCAGCTATTGCGATTAATGTTTATGCAAATTGCAAATTGATATTATCCATTTGGCGAATGAACATTAATGATTGTCTTGATATCTAAAGTGTATTTTCTGTTTCACTGATAGTTTGCGAAAATAAAAAAAGGGAGCAGTTATTTCATAAATCCTGAAGTTACTGAGCCCATGATGACCCTGTACTATTTATTATGATGCTTTATTTCATTGTGTACTATTCAATGCAAAGCCTGCGATTTGAAATCTCCGAAATATATACATACAAACTGCTTATTAGCCAAATTCAGTACATTATATAAGTGTAGCTCTGCGACCTTTATAAGTGTTACTAGTAACACTTATAAAGTATAACCAAATCAAAGTATGCTTTTGATATCTTTATCTTAAATTAATTAAGATAAATATCAGTTGACATCGAACGATTTTATAACTACATAATAGATTCTAAATTTCTTAATAAGCTTCCTGGAAAAGAACCACCAGTACATATTTAATAAGATAAGATTTTATTTGTATTAACTTTTATTGGTGTAATGTGTTTTATTTTAAGGTTTCAGCAATTCGCGATTGTTATTATGACAGTTTTATAAAACATATAAATTAACGCATAGTAATGTTTCCTAAACATTGGTAGCGAATGCTATTAAATTTGAATATAAACATTCAAGTACCTACTTTATATGGTTTAAGTTATAAATAGCTAATACCCGTTACCTATCTTGCCAGTGTTCCCAACACGGATTTTGAAAATTACGTAGATTTAGGAAAAGTTCGTACCTACGTACATCTTGTTGAGTGAAATGAAAGAGGATAGGGTAGGTAAAACTGAATAAAACGAGTATTATTTTTCATTATTTTCTTCTAAATTAAATTAATATATGTTTTTATTAAAAAGTTTAATATTATCTTGCGTCGGCTCATGGATACTCTTCAGACCACTTTTTATAAACAGTAACCTTGTGAGGGGTTCAACAAACTGTCTGATTATGAGTTAGTTTTCATCAAATTTATTGAAGAAAAAAGTTTTTCAACATTTGCACTATGTGGTAATGTTAATAGCTTTTGTGTAAATTAGGACAGGCGGGAAAACTGCTGAGTTGCATCTCCTTTTTTAATTTTGGCGATATGACGCGTAACTTAACTGCTTTGATTAGCTGATTCTCTTGAAATGGAAGATTTGCATCTCTTAAAGTTCTCCATTCCCGATCTGTGTCTTTTATTTGATAAAAATTTGATTAAAACTACGTAGATTCTGTGACAAGTTCGTAGGTTTTCTTTCAGGAAAGGCCTAAAATACGTAGATCTACGTAAAAAGACGTACAGTTAGCAACGATGTATCTTGTTTAATATGACCTTTTCATTACATTGAGTTGTTTGACATTGTTCGATAAAGTTTTGCGCGTTTCAAGTGTCAAGTCTTGGTATGCCAATTGTCAATTTTCATTGGTATCTATAGAACTTTCATTACTCTATGATCTAAAACCATGACATGTAAGTTATTAATATAGACTTAACATGCCGTGATAGGTCATCCTGAAGGTATAATGGGTATGACGCAATTTATTTTTTATCTTATTTGAGTGATGAAATGGAGATAAAAATGTAACATCTATTTCACTGATAAACAATTATCGGGTGTAGCGATCCTTTAAATAATTGAAATTGTTTGGTAATTATTTATAATACAATATTTTAGTGCTGAAATTCCTCTTACAAGTTATGAGATTTCATTCTATCTATACAAGCGAAGTTTTTTACTTCTGTACTGCGAAGTATTTGTTTGTTTTCTTGGTAAAACTATTTAAGTATTGTTTTTGAGTAATCTAAGATAAAAATTTATTGCAGACAGCAAAATCTATACCACGACTTATATTTCGATTCCTCATTTGACATTAGCTACTGTTTTGTAAAATAATGATACCACATATAATAGTGTATAATATAATATCTTACATCGGTCCCTTGCCACCGTCAACGTGCCAAATCTACTTGAGCCGACTGGAATTGCTAGAGACGATGGCAAGAGACCGGACGGTATGATTTTGATTCCATGGAAGATGGGTCGGGTTTTGGTATGGGATGCCACCTGTTCAGGCACACTGGCCCCTTCCAATCTTCATGGAACTAACAAGAGAGCTGGTGCGGCTTGTGATGCGGCTGAAAAAGCTAAAGTCTGTAAATACAGGGGTCTAGGCTCTGAATATGATTTTGTCCCATTAGGTGTCGAGACCCTTGGTCCGTGGGGTCCTAGCGCATTAAAGCTTTTTAGGGAATTATCAAAAAGGTTAGTCGACATCACAGGAGAACGAAGAGCTGGCAGCTACCTCGCACAAAGAATTAGTCTGGCTATTCAAAGGGGGAACGCTGCTAGTATCTTCGGAACCTTGCCTAAAGGGACTCCTTTTAATAATATTTTTTAATAATTAAATTTTAAGGTTAGTTATTAGATATATTTTTATCTATTAGGTGATGTAGTTGATATATTGTTGTAAATATATTTATTATATAATAATACGTGTATTCATATTAGATTTCGCTATTCTAAATAAATAAATATTTAAATAGTGTAGTGATGTACACAAAAATTGATAAGCAATCGCGATTTATGTTTATTTAATATTGGTGTGCCAATTAAAGACTTAATACATGATTATTCACAATAATTATTTATTAATTAGTAATCGCTGCTTTATTTTATAAAAAGTTAATATTTTTGTTTTTTATTACTGAAAAAGTTATGAACTTAATAAAATTAATCGTCATAACTAAATTATCCGTTTAGAAATATTATTTTCCTGATATACTTAGTTTCTATAAAAGTAGTATTTGTTTAGATATACTACTATAAACCAGAGGAATCGATTCGGTAATATTCCATTTCCGTATCGAATAATTTCGCAACGTCACTATTTATTACTTTTCATAACGTTGCAACACTGAAATTATCAAATCTTGAATCGAATTAAAAATTTTAGTATAAAAAGGTGATAAATTCAGATATTGCCTAAAAAATTGTAATAAAATGCATTTTTTAAATATTTTAATTTATCAATACTAAATAATACATCTAGATTAAACTTTAAAGCATAATTATTGAAAATTTTTGGCAACCATTACCATTATTATATAAAAACAACATCATACGATGCATTGAGATTCTTGTACATCTACTTGATCTAGTCTGTAATTTGCGTTAAAAGGGCAGTGCCGCGAATAATCCAGAATTCAGAAGGCATATCAGCGGGAAGTAGAACAGGCAGAACGAAGTTTGTACTGTGCCCTGTAGTTGACAGAGTGCCGGCCCTTTCCGAAGTCTTATATAGCGGTGCTTCGTAGCGCGGGTCCGGTTTCGGAAGAGAAAGTACTGGCTTGAATCGCACCACGGGGAGAGACGGATTCATTTGTGCTGGTGTAATAAGATGTATTGTTATTTTAATTTTCTGGACCAAGACTAGAAATTATTCGAATGTCCTGCTTCTTTGTACTATAAACAAATCAAAAGCCAACGTAATGATCGGTCAGTGCTCCTACCACTGATCGATCATTATGTTCCTTTATATAATCTATAAAATGTATTGAATAACAGTAAAATTATTTTTCTTATTTCGTACTTTAATGCGTCATGTATCATCAACATAGTAAAATTATGGCGAAATGTCGGCAGTTGAAACACGACAAGTAATAAAAAATCTGCATGGCTAACATTGACTTGCCCTAACCAAAAAGTAAAATATAGCAATATACTCTACTCACCCGGCAAGGCATCCGTTAGGCAATTTTTCTTTGTGTCCCAGCGACCTGCATCTATGAATAGACCATGAATGTTTACCCCGTCTTCAGGTCGCTCCAGATCCCCAAAAACGCTGCTACCGTCATCCTCCTGAAGAAATTATCTTCATTTAGTACCTATTTTTTTATAACTCATATCGCATACGTAATTTAGGAACAGATGGCGTCCAAACAAACTTATAGCGAAATTACCATTAATACAAACATTTAACTTGTTTACCGTAATAAGTGGGAAAGCTTTTAAAAATGTTCTTTTGAGGAAATACACTTCTATTTAACATTTAGAGCGCTGCTTACAACTAATATAATTTTATACAAATAAAATTAATCACACGGTGAGAGAACACCACTTTTACCTTGTTCTTTCTTTTGTTAAATTTATACACGTCTTCCTGCGATAGAAAAAAGGGAATAGGCTCAAAGTCAAACATAAGTGCATCGATTGGCACTCTGTATCGCCTAGCGTACGCCTGCAAAGCGCCCGTTAAGAGACCTTGCGGGAAAAACAGACCTGACACCCAGCTGCTTACTTGGGCGCCATCAATTAACCATTTCTGAAACGAGAAGAATTGTATGAAGTTTCTTTTATCACATATACCTTTAAAAAAGGGCATGACATTTATATATAAGTATATACGTTTGTAATAATAACAAGTTCAGTAGTCAAATTGCCGATTTGCAGATTAAAATCTAGATATTAACAAATAAATGCTTTTTTGTAACAATCATTTAAGAAATGTTGATCATGTAAGACACTGCCCTGGTCCAGGGTATAGACATGATCCCCACCACCTCTTCTGACTGTCCTCCTCTGGCTGTGTCCTTGTACGAGTGAGAGACTGCTTATTCGTTTCAAAGTTGTTCCAAGTTATTTAACTCACTACACTACAACGAAATTACCCACCTCAATAAAGTCAACTCTTAAGGTGAGATCATGTATCCAGCTTCCCAGTGACTTGAGCGAATTATAGCCAGATTTGTGCCACATTCCCGGCACTTTATTGTTGAGGAAGGAGCTAAATACTTCTTCGTAAGCTTCCGACATGACTACTACACCCTGGTGACATATTATACTTTAAAAAAAAGATAGCATAAGGCTTGGTCACAATGTAACTATGTAAAAAACAGATCCTATTTTGTAATATTAGATATCAGGTAAGGAAATAAAATGTGTGTCCTCTGGTTGCCGAAGAGACCAATTGATATTATTACAATATATATTGAGCTGTTTATTATCTCCCAAATATGTTTAAGGACCAACCTTTATAGCTTTTTGAAGTTCATTTAAAGATGCGTGTATTAAGGATAAAAGCTTATTGAATCTATCCGTTTCATGCAAAAGTACAATGGTTAAAGAGTGCAACTGGCCCATGTCGTCTGGCACCATTAGATCTGAATGTATGAGAGTTCTATCAATTTTGGTTGGAACAACTGCTCGAGTGTTCTCACAAATTCTCCAAACTATTTGATCTGGGGTTTCCCCACCTCCCCCACCACCAGCTCGGGGCTGTACATCTACTATAGTCTGTACCAGCGTAGTCGTTTCTTTATTCTGAAAATGTGGCATAGTAAGAAAGCTTCAAGGGAGGTATTTCAGATGAGAGCGATAACCGGTAAATTAGTAAATTATTATTATTGAAATAAAAACGGTATATATCTTAGTTACAATAATGAATCAAAATCCAGCTTACAAAAGTATAGGTTTGGTATTGTCCATATTAATTAATAATAATAATCGAGATTTCGGGCTAATTTTTCTACAAACCTTTTTAAACTTTTAATTACTATAATTAAAAAATACCTCAAACGCAATATTAGCGTTGTCGTGCATTCCAAATATTTCGGGGTTTTCAATACCGGGTAGCGTTTCTATATACTCTCGAACTTGTTCTAATTTTTCAACCCTGGGACAGAAATAGGTGCCAGAGGAAGAGTATATGTACCCCTCTTCTAAAGTCGGGGCGGAAAAGAATAGTGTCAAAATTGTTGTCAGACAACGCTGATCCCACATGTCTGTCACACGACCTCCATATGTTATTTGGCCTGAAATAAATGCCATTCTTTAGTAACATGTGAAGCGACGAAAAACGAACATATTTTATTTCGTAAAAATTATGTTAAACAGTTGATTTATTACGAATGGAATGTAAACGAACAAACACACTTAAAATGTATATTAGCATCTATTTTATTCTCACTCGTAATATACTCCAAGGCATCCCACGGAATGTGACCGTCTTCGCAGAACATCTGCAAATTAAGCATGGCGCATTCGCGATCGCTATTGTTAAATTCATACGTAATATTCCACCCGAGAGGTCCAAATTTCTTTCTCTCTTGTATAATTGCATGAAACATACATATGCCAAAGAGCATTGTGCGCCAGTCTTGGCCTAGAACTGTTTATAAAATGTTAGATAGATTGATAAATATTTAGGTTTAAGCGTAATAAGTACGTGTACGAGTCAGTTTATTATTAAGAATTATTATTGGATAATAACACGTTTCATTATATTTGAGATTATTTCATTAGCATTTAACCTTATGGCTGAACTGTGAATACGAGAACAATAAAGTTAGTAAGTGGTGTCAAATGGTTTTCAAATCATAAAACAAAAAAAAATTTTTTGTATATAATAAAAATATTTTATATTTCACGATACACATAGCAAGCGAAGAAAATCTTACTGTGGTTTTCGAAGAAATCCTCATCCATTTCAATCATTGCCCGTTTGACGTTTGCCTTCAAACCTTTAGGTGGTTCATTAGTAACTTTTACAGAGTTTTGGAGGACTGAGACAGGAAACTTAGGGGTGGGCATGGAGCTTAAGTAAAGCCTAAAGTCTGGATGTAGCCCGCTTGATTCTCCGCTCATTTGAGCCACAATAATTTCTAAATTGAGCATCCAAGAGGCTGCTAAGTGGCAATTCTGGGAAAAAAATTATCTGTTTATCGCGTTGATCTAATTAGATAATTTGCTTACGAATTAATTCGTAATATCCCAAAGATTGTTATAAATATATATATGAAATTTAGTATAAATAATTTAAGTCTTGCTTGTAGAAAGCTACATATATAAAAAATATCTAAAGTAAAGAACTCAAATAATTTTATGTTATGTTTTCAATGAAACTTTAGGTTTTGGAAAATATATAAATAAATTATATAAAGTAAATGATTAGTTACTTCTTATAATACTTAATATATTGATTACACTGACTAATCACACTACATAATTTAATTTAATAATATTTATTTAAAATCAAATAAATAAATCTCAAATACGACAAATTGCAGAAACATTTCTCTGTGTTTATAATTTCCAAATTGAACTTTTGTCCTCTGACGACCTCCACCACTTGGCGGATCTCGAAGCTGCCTCGAAATATGGAAATTCTGAGGCTGGACTAAGAAACGACGGCCATGGCATGCCAAAGCGCATGAAAGTTATAATACATTCTCACCTGTAAGAAAATCCAATCTCCTTTGGGCTTCGCCGCGTTAATCATCTTTTCTGCTACAGGGCCCTGACCTTGGCCTAAGGATATTGAATGCAGTCGATCACGCATTCCCATCTCAGTAGCGAACTTAAGAAATGCGGCAAATGGATCTGAACCCGTACTTAGTACAAACACAAGGGGTATAGGAGCAGCTGTATCGGCATATCTACAAAAAATATTCAGTATCATCCCTCCTAGGTAAAATTATTGCAATTTCATCGGAATATTCTAATTATGTAAGGCTACATTCAAATGGTCAAAACCCTTGACCCTTGAAATGACTTGGAACGATGACGTTTCATTAGTTGCATAGTATCATGAAAAATAACAAGTACAATGGAGGAGTGTAGTGACAATAATTATATGAATTTGACTCAAGCAATTTAATGTTGAAATAAAATATTTTTACGTCATATGTTTCATCTTTTTTATTTCTGGCAAATAAAGACTCTATCCTAAGAATGGCCTAAGCATTCGCCAGCCAGTTTATTAAAAGTTGTTACAAACGCTATATCTTTCAGGCCGCTAGAAAAACGGCATCGATTAGTTACGTTATATAAAGGCTAGGCTGTTAATTGAACGTCTAATAAGGCTAGTTGGCTGCGACAAAATATAAATAACAAAATAAACATCGGAATCTGTTTCTATTCAAATCGTTAAAAACTTACAATGTACCCAGTTGAACAGTAGGACTTTCAATAAAAACGTTGCCAAGACAGGTGCTAACGTACTGAGCTATCGCGAACACTAACTTCTCTTCTTTAAGGCTCTTGATAATCATCAGTTTCTCAAATGGACTTAGGATTGCATTCCAATCTTTCTTTGCTGGGGTCAGGTCTTTTTTATTTATATAAATTTCCTTTAAATACAACAAAAAAGTTTTTACATTGAATATCCTGGATTACCCGTTAAAAAGTGTCCAATATTTTAAAAAATAAATTTTAATGTAAAAAATAAAATAAAGAAATCAGTGGCACTACAACCTTTTTGGGTCTATACTTAAGATTTCTGTATCTTTCACGTCAACCTAACAGGCAAGTAGATGATGAGCTTCCTGTGCCTGACACGCCCCGTTGACTAACGTTTTGGGTCTAAGGCTAGCCGGGTTCCTCATGATGTTAGCCTTCACAGTTTAAGAAATAAAGTCCATTGGTGCACAGCTTTGGCTTGTTCCTACGACCTCAGGCCAACGCTGCACATATTTTGGTAATAGGTATATTTCAATATTTATGACTCTTGTATTACTTTACGCACCACATTAAATGATCCAAGAGTGATATCTATTTTCCTTAGACAGTCTTCTAGCAGACCAGCAAAACTTGGATCCATTTCATTCAAATGGCTTGCTGACAACCACTGCTGGTCTGATAATGTTTCAAGAGGCGGTTTCTTCGGTGGCACCTATAAAAACAATATTTGAAATTTGATTATTTTATATATTTAAAAAATAGGCTACATTGCTTCTATTATTTTATGACCAATTTCATATAACCATTACGGTTAAGGACCAATTCGACTTAGGGTCCTTCAAGAAAAGTGTGCACCAATTCTTAAAAGGCTGGCAATGCACTCGCGAGCCCTCTGGCATCGAGAGTGTTAATGGGCGACGGTATCACTGTACATCAGGTGAGCCTCCAGCCCATTTGCCCCCTATTTCTATAAAAAAAAGGAACTGAAAAACTGTGTCCAGTTTTTGTTTACACAACTCGATTTTCCCCTTTCTTATTACGTATACAATTAACAAATTATGCATTTGCTATACTTACAACTTTAGTACCCGCTGGTCCTCTCAATATAAAGTTCCATTGTTCAGAGCTAACCTTTCCAGCGTGTAAGTATATTGCCATATTCAAAAGAAAACTGAATACCAGCTTATGCCTTTCGAAAAGACCTCGAGAAACATTCCTATAGACGGAAAGGGTGATTTCATCGTGTAGAATTTCTAATCTCTTCTCGAGGATATCAGATTTTTCACTCTTCTCTATCACTAGGTTAAAGACCTACGGAAACGTTTACGTTACGTTTTTATTAAAGGTTTTTTTGTTTGAACAAGCAATACAGATCGAATTGTTAGCGGTTAGTAAAAATAAAAATTAACATTTATTAATACGTGATAGGAGGTTTTAAAATAGTAACATTTTTAAATCATTAATTCTTTGCCTAATATGATACCTAGAGTTGTTCACTACACCTAGAGAAATCATGAGTCCTAAATGTACCTGAGTGAAATATTTTAATGAGAACTGGTACATTGGGTCGATTTCGGCCAGTTGTGCTACCGCAAAATACAGTACAGCGCCCCGGGTTGCCACAGTACGATACTTCTCGCGCGCTGCGGATATGCTCACTTCAGTAGCTTCTGTTTCCACCAAACGCGCATTAATTATTTCAGATGTTTCCTATAAATTATAGTTAAACCAAGTTAAGACTAAATTTTCTCACAGACTGTAAGCTCCGTCTTCAGAGTAGGCCACTAATACCAGTTGTTAGGTCAAAAATATATTCTAATATTTTTTATTTATTGTTAAGTAGATCTATACACATCATAAATTGTAGCTAAGATCTACTTAACAATAACCACAGACATAATCATAGCTCTTGAGTCGTAGCTCGTTTTACGTCTACACATACATTTCAAACTTACAAAACTTCTCGAAGATACTTTTACTTTTTTTTTCAGTCATAGTAAAAAAGTGACAGTGATGTCATCTTGAAACAAAATATGAAATTTTATGTTAGCTTGACAATGAAATATTTTTTTTCATAAAAATATATTTTACCTTACTTTCGTTGAGGGTCTCTATAAGTTCTTCATCATCAAGGATGTTTCCTGAAGATGCGTACAACAGCCGTAGTATCTTATCTTCGATCTCTAACAATGTCGCTTTGTCTGCATTGATCCGAACTATTAATTCGGTACGTAGAACCTCTAAGTCCGGGCGTTCCAAACGTACAACATCCCTGTATACACACAAAGCTTTATACATACATATCTAGAATAATATTATATATACAAGTAAGGTTCTGTGTCTGCTATGTTGCGTTAGCTAGTGAACTGCGGTGTCCGAGAGAAAAGATGAGGGTCACAAAAGCCCACAAAATATTTTATAATTTTTTTATTTTGTCTTAACAAGAATAGTTAATACACAAACTAACTTACAATAACTTCAATTTCTAATAAAAATACAACAGGAAAACAAAAAAATGTTTTAAATGGGAATATAAAGAATATACTCTAATACTAAATTTAATACGATAATAATTAAGATAAAGTTACTAATATGAAAAGAATCCTTTCGAACAAGTTATATTATTTATTTCAATAAAAACAACCATATAACAACTAATATAAATAATTATTATTTGCAGACCAAGGATATCAAATCTATATAAAATATTACTGGTTGCTTACAATTTACAATTGCGATTCACTAAGTTAATTCTGAGCGCGTAGCCACATATTACATATGTGTGTAATGTTTATGTTGCCACACTACCATTAATAGAGCGATAATATTTAAAGAGTCTACCAATTTTCAGTGAACAATTATGATGTTATTAGTAATATTTTAAAGCGGTGAAGACGTTGCCACGCGACCGCCAAGTAATAATAAAAATAAAAACTAATAAATTAAATGCCATATAACTAACAATTCATAGATGTTTAAACCCACTTTAAATTGTTTGTTAAAGTTGATGACTCACGCTAAAAGTTGTTCTTCGAGACCCGATAACGTAACTGTAAAGTTGACCAGTGTCACCTGAATACAGATCTCAGGCAAGTAGTGGGGGTTTGCCAGTTTTGTAGTTAGGTATAACCGGAAGTTAGTATCATATTCAATATCGCTGTCACCCAGGTGAATGAGTAACCGGCCAGCCTGTAATATAACATTTTAATTTGCACGCATAGACTAAATCCGATCAATACGAATCTTCGGTTAGGCTTTGATGTATGGAATCATTTAATAATATTGAATATATACTAGCGGTCTGGATTCGCACTTTTAAATATATAGGAATTAAATATATATAGATAATATTTATTTATTTATTTATTTATCACTACATTTTTCTATCTTAACAGTAATAACTAATACGATAGTATTCAAAAATCCCACACCAACTATTCTAGATAAAAACATTAAAAAATTAAACTTATATACCTAAATCTATCTATCCATAACTAACAATATAGCTAGCGTTACTCTTGTGAACTCAGCCAGTGTACAAACAAATGGGTCCACCTCAATAGCAACTCTGTTCACTATCCGTATTGCCCGCGTGAGTGGCGCTTTGCTAATCAAGTTGGAATGTGCGCGCGGTACATCCAAAAGTTTAGAAGTAAGTCTCAGGTTTCTATTTGATACCCGTCCTCCCAGCCCTACCCAAGGGACCCGGGCTTATATCCGACATAGAGAGCTAATCATGACCTGCGGTTCCGGGCTACTCGAGGTCGAGCCCCCAACCTTGAAAAAGAATGTTGAATTACTGGACCACTTGTAATTACCACTCTCGGCCTAGAACGTATTGCTACGTTCTAAACCTACACAGTTTCCTTTCTATAGCTCCATGCCCTCTGCATACTATAGAAATTCAACCGTGCCCACCATGTACGGTTTAAGCACTCGCCCGGTACCGTACAACCCTACCAAAGGCCGAGGATAAATTGAAAACTTATCCTCGAACCGGGAATCGAACCCAGTACCCCTCACCACAGCGGCCACATACAAAGACCGCTAGGCTATGAGGCCCTTAAAAAAAAGGAATGTTGAATTACTGACCACTGTAATTACCATCCTCGGCCTAGAACGTATTGCTACGGTTCTAAACCTACACAGTTTCCTTTCTATAGTTCCATGCCCTCTGCATACTATAGAAATTCAACCGTGCCCACCATGTACGGTTTAAGCACTCGCCCGGTACCGTACAACCCTACCAAAGGCCGAGGATAAATTGAAAACTTATCCCCGAACCGGGAATCGAACCCAGTACCCCTCACCACAGCGGCCACATACAAAGACCGCTAGGCTATGAGGCATTTGTCCTCCCAGCCCAGCCCAGCCATACCCAGCCTCTCCATTATATCCGGATTATGCACCCTACCCGTAAGAATCTTAAATAAATAAACTGACACAGCTAGCTCTCTTCTGAGGCCTAGCTGGTCGTATCCCACCATACCCAGAACAAACAGGGCCGGGTACATAAGCGGATACAAGGGATACACTCCATACAATCTCTTGTAGAGGTAGCGAGTGAATTTATTTTGTACTCGCTCTAACATGAGACTGTATTTAGCCTCATATGGGGCCCACACCATTGCGTTGCACTCCAAGTGACTACTCACTGGCACGTTGTATAAGATTTTGATCGCACCGATGTTCTCAAAGCCACAAGCTGTTCTTAATACGAACCCCAGATTTCTGTAGGCCTTATTGCATACCATCTCTACATGTCGCGCGAAACCAAGATTCGTATCAAAATAAACTCCCAAATCCTTGAGCTCTGAGACTTGAGCCAACGTTAGCCCACTAATGGTATAATTGTACCGAGTGATTAACCGTCTCCTTGAAAAAGATATCACTTTGCATTTTGCCAAATTAAACTCCAACCTATTTCTCATGCTCCAATTAACCACTCGGTCAATGTCTTCCTGCAGCCGAATGCAGTCATCTATACTCTCTATAGGCATGTACAGTTTGAGATCATCAGCGAAGAGCAAGCACTTTGCATTCTTGACAACTTTCGGTAGGTCATTCAGCATTATCAGAAATTCCAACGGTCCCAAATTGCTGCCTTGTGTCACGCCTGATCTCGTAAAGTAGGCCTCTGACCTACACCCAGCGTATTCCACGTATTGCGTTCGATCTTCCATAAAACTGGCCATAAAGTTTAATAAGTGTGGAGTGAATCCTATATATGCAAACTTCTGCAAAAGCACGTCATTATCGACCAGGTCAAACGCTTTTTTGATATCGAAATAGGCAGCGTCTACCTGTTTTCCACTGTCCACGGCTGGGCTAATATTAGCCATATAATTCAAGAGGTAGTGGTACTCCTCATAGGCCGAAACCCGTGTTGCGCTTCTGATAGTTGGGAACTCACTTGATTAAATATGCATTTTTGAAGTGCCGCTTCCAATACTTTCGCCGGACATGACAAAATATAATAATCTAATGGAGAATTTTGTTTATTAGCTTATGTTTTTCGTTACTGTACGTTTGCAAATAAAACAAATTTATTTATAAATTCCCTTCTAGGTGTTAAAATACTCCACCCTATATCTTGTGTTTCGGGTGGAATCAAGTAAAGACCTTTAAATGACTTTCTAACAAAAAGCCGAGTCCTAAAATAGCGTTGCCTTACAGTACACGAAACGTGCCGATACGAATTCAGGGTTAAGAGTCACGCGCCTGACCAGCCATTGTATTTATGTTATTGTTCCACTTTTAATGTTTGTTAAAGAAAAATGTGCTTTATACACAAAAGGAAACCTTTTACCTGAAGAAAAGTCTGTTTAAGCAAGACAGGCGATAGAGTTGCTTCGAGCTGCTCGCCAAGATCCTCTATAAGCATCGGCCAACCGAGTCTAATACAATTTTCTAAGATACGCAAGTACCCAGAATCCACAAGCTTCGTGATTTGTAGTCCGTTCTCTTTCTCCATACTCTTGATCCATCTGTTTGCCTGTATGAAAATTATGAAAACTATGATATATCATAATTTATCACAGCTTTTGCCTATAGGTAGGTGTAGTAGATGGGTACCTACCCAGATTCTCCCTGCTTTATAAGCCCGTCATAGTTGTACATGATAATATTTTGTCATTTTTGATGAGTAACGTGTTCATTAAGAAATAAATAAAAATTTATGCCGGCCTTCGAAAATGCTCGACTAGAACTCAATTAACTTTAAAATATCATTATAATTACGTAAGCTAATGGAAAGAGTGGATGTTGAGGAATCGCCTTAACATCTGTTGTTATGTTACAATCAAAAAGTCAAAGCTACACTTGCTATCTGCATAGCTTTCGGCAAATATGTATAACAATTATAAGAAAATTATGTCGTATGACGGAAAAACAACTAAAACGTCAAAATATTGATTACGTAAATTTCATACCTGTTCCTGTGGGTCAACCGTCAAGGGCCATCTTCCAGCTCTGGTAACTAATATTCCATTCTCGGTGGAAACAGCGTCGCGTGGAAGTCCTTGGGCGTTCCAAGTTCGTACAGTGTATGAATCAGCCATAACCTGAATTAAGCTAAAACAGGCAAATCACAAATGCAATTAACAAATTAATTAAATAGGTGAAGCAAAGGGATATTGATGAAAGACATTGCATTTTTTAAGGCATTTTCAAAATTGCACATTTATTAAATATGAATACATCTCGAAAAATAATTTTGCAATAATTGGAAAACGGATGGAATATGGATAATGAGTGTTATTTTATCATAGTCATATTTGTGAAACTCAAAGATAGCAGCATCGATTACTGTCAATGTTCAATAGTTGAACTTGTCGATCATGAACATTCAATTAAGTCAATCTTTACTTACTCAAAACTATCGGAGGAGGGAATCTCAAGTGAGTGGCAATGTTCGACCCATTTGCTCTCAAGTTCCCGTCGGTAGTGGGAAGGAAATGCGCCAAAGTAGGCGATACAGCCGGAGGCAATAATTATATCACCGGTTGTACACTTGAGTTTGTACGTTGCCGTCTGTAATACAACTCATAGAGCAAGTTATATCGGCTTAGCGGTTTCGCGGTCCATGGTTCGATTTTCAGCGAAAAAAACATTGTTTGCGTACATAACAATAACTTAACTTGAAGAGCTTTATATTACAATTCGATATGGCTTTGTTTCATTAAAACGCATTAAAATGGTTTGGCTATGAATGGGTAAAATATATATTGAAAGATGTAAAATTATCATCTGTCTTAATATAATATTTCCTTAAACGAAGCACTTCATGTAGTATAATTAACTTTATGTAGTAATACCCCAGACTTACGCGATAGGTGGGACTGAGCTCTATCCGCGTAAGTCGAATTCGCGTACGGGGTACAAATTTGCATATAAAGACATACAAAGTATGTTTAATTGGGACTGGAGACTAAATAAAACAATAATTTAGGAAATAATTAGTATCTCATTCTAGATAATATGACAAACTATATTAATAGAGTGTATAAACGCAATCCGAAGTTAGTTTGATGTAGAAGGTTTCTATAAATTGTAATTACAAAGTCGTTTTCTTCTCCCGTATATATCCTCATAGCATCCTAGTAATTTTTTAATTCCATGTTTTGTAACAAAAATGCGCTCTTCATTGGAGTCTATGCTTTCCAAACTTGTTAACCCTTTTTCAATCGAACTGAGGGCTTCTGTCAAGTTTCCAACTGTCATTTGATCTTCCAATTGAACTGGATCCAAAGAACCATGATTATCAATTTCTTCCTCTTGTTCACGCATTGATATGACGCTCATCATTTGTGACTTCCTCATTGTGTGAATCCACAAGCTCTTGAACATCATCACTATCCTACACAGTTTACATCACTACACGTCTGTGCCTGTTGTAAACTGAACGAATAATAATGCGGGCGGGGGGAGTCAGAAACAAACGCCGCCGCTTGACTTTAACTGCGCGGCGTTCAATCAAAAAACGAATAGACGAGAAAATTAAATCACGTAGCTCCGAATTCGCGTAAGTCGAGGTAGCGTAAGTCGGGGTATTACTGTACTACACTTTTACTCTGAAGAATTGAGAGTTTTTAAAATCGATTTTAAGCTAAGGACTCATGAAGCGGTTTCCACCCGCGCCCGCCGTGGTTGCGGGCCCGCAGCCTTTGTAGAATACAGATATTTATGCAGAAAATTAAATTAACATTTCATGACGCGTCATGCTTGCGGCGTGTGCGATTGTTTGCGGGTCCCGCTGCACCGTCGGGTTGCTCCCGCGCGCTCTGCGATCGGTTGGCGGGCGAACGCAGTGGGCAGTTATTGCTAACATTTCTTCCCGTCTGTATTGCGATAATCAACCGCCTAGTTTGCGGGCGATAATCGTAACCGCACAAAACTCCGGTCTCGTGACTTTTAAAAAAAAACCTGCAAACCGCCGGGCGCGGGTGTAAACCGCGTCGTGAAGCCTTAGCGTGAGTGTCTAATTATTCTACTTTATCCGAAGAATCGAAAATTAATCACTACAGTTTTATTAATATTCGATATTGTTTTACCTGCACGCTTTCTTCCCAACGTGTTTTCTCGTCAGCCAGAGCCTGCGTCAATTTTCCTGCACGCGACAACCTCGCTGCGGCTAAGTCAACATCAGCTTGCAGCTTCTGGCGCTCTTCTTCGACGACCTTTACAAATATTGAAAATATAAATTCATTGTTTCATCAGCGTTCAAGAATATTATGTATATGCGTATTCAGTCAGGGCACGGAATTATTATTAAGTGATGAATTAGGACGAGTGCGTTGCAGTAGTCACTACACAATACGAACCAATTCGACTTAGGTTCCATCAAGAATAGAGCGTACCAATTCTTAAAATGCCGGCAACGCACTCTCGAGCCCTCTGGCATTAAGAGTGTCCATGGGCGGCGGTATCACTTAACATCAGGTGAGCCTCCTGCCCGTTTGCCCCCTGTTCTATAAAAAAAAACATAACTAAGCACAAACAATATTCGTCGTCTGCAGAGGGTTTGACGGTTAAACATGAAATTCACATTAACCGCTAATTTAATGTATGTTTGGCAGTAGGGAGGTAAAATCAAAGAAAACCGTTGACCCTCCCAAGATTTAATAGATTCATAAAGTCTGTTATGTACCTTAAGCTCATTCAACATTTTCGCTAGCTGTGCTTCTATAGCCTCAACTTCCTTCTGTTTAGCTCTTAACACTGCCATTACACTCTTCAAAATGGCCGCAGCTTCTTTATGCCTGTTATTATTCGAAATATTATTCGAATCAAATAATCAATATTTGATTATCTTCAATGATATTTATTATAATAATCAATATTATTTGCCACGACCAATGTGTATATATAGGTATTTTATTTATTTATTTTTCACTACATTTAAACGAAATGTACGAGTTTATTTCTATCCAAGATGATATTTAAAAAAATAATAAACAAACATTCCTTTCTAATTAATTAAAAGATTAAACACTTAACATCATTAAGCCGAGGGCAGTAGGCAGACAAGTAGGCAGATACTTAGAATATTGTTGAACAACAAAATACCTAATTAATTAGCGAAAACAATGATTGGAAACGGATTTTTAAGGAAGCTTAGTGTATAATTCAAGGCTTTCTTCGTAAAAGATGTTAAAAAGTATATGTGGTGTAATAAACAAAATCGTTGCTGAGTTAGAAAAAAAACAGAATAAGAGTTACAATAACATCTCGAAGAAAATCTTTCCATGAAAATGGCGTTAATTTTAAAACTTGCGATAGATAAAAGCCTGTCCAACGTAGATGTGAAAGCCGTTGTGTGCTGATGACATGAAATAAGCTTTCATGTTAAGATCATGTGTAACGTAAGATTGAATTACTGTTTATTGAAAACAATGATAACTTAATATCAACATCACGTAACAGTAGGTATTACATAAGAAATATTTTATATATAGCTTATATTATATAGTTGTATTATGGGAAGGGATTGTAATATTTTTATGGGTATAATTTCAATGTCTATTTCCTTATCACCTCTACCTGCAGAGGACAACAGGACAATTGTAAGGGAGTGCGGCGACAGTCTCTTCCTTATACACGGTTCGGTAAAATGAAAGAGCTTTTTAAATATGGGATTCACTCACGCACGAAATGTTTAATATTAAATTATTTCGTTATTATATTTAATATTAATTCTATTATTTTTTATTATATACAACTTACGCTAAAATTTTTGGCTCGACGACTCTGAATACTTTTGCATACATATCAATCGCTTGCACCCATAACACCATCGAACGGCATACCTATAACAAAAATATCTTTTAAATATTATAAATATTAATAGAACCATTACGTACATGCCTATTTGACTCTTGTACCTAGTTTGTAATGTGTGTACTGTGGCCGAACTGATGGAAAAGACGAAGCGTAAAACAGGAACTTAAATACATTGTAATAAGACTGAAACTCCACAATTATTGTAGACACAATGAGGTAGGTAAGTTCTTACCTTGGAAACTTTAACAACGGTGTCAGGATTAAAATCTTTATGGGTAAGATATACTTTGATTTTCTTCAAAAGGGCGTCAGGTATGTGATCTTTGTCGTACTCCTCTAGATTTCGGATAAAATTCACATCTGCCAGCAACTTTTTAGTTGAGTCCCAATCAGGCCTAAAATATTGTTATTGATACAAACACATCTACTTCATTGATTTAGTGGTTGAAATCTAAAAATAGCACTAGGTTCACTTAAAATACGTAGCGCATTTGGCGTAAATCGGTGATTTATAAATATCAACTTTAGAATAAAACTCAAGTAAATATTACTATATTTACTTTAAAATTTATAAGAATAATAAAATAATATTTTCGCTAATACGTATTAGGTGTAAATGTTTCCTTACTTAGCACCGAGTAGTATGCAGACGGGCTCCATAACAAAGCGCACCAGGGCGGGTGGCTTTTGGAAAGCCTTTAATTCATTTATGTCTGCTTTATTTAAGGCTTTGAGGGCATTTTGTGCAGCTTCCATAGCTGGCATCGCAAGAGCCAGATCGGCTTTTGCTTCATCTGCGATCTGCTTTACTTCTTCAGCTTTAACCTGTACAGTGACAGTAGAATATGTTTACAATGAGAAATGTGAAGTATTATTCTAGAACAATTTTGTAGTATGTGCCATAGCATATGTAATCTTGCGCTATTCTATCCAAGAAATATTTCACTAAACGTACATGGTGTAATGATTGCAGCTTACTAACATTGTGTAAAACAAAAACCTTGGCGATTAAAAAGACTGAATATAAATATAATAATTAGATAAGATGGTAGAGAAAAACTGGCAGTAAAATCTATTCTACGCCCTTGATTTGAGAACTGAGAGTAAATGAAAAGTAAGTAACATATAGCATTTAATATGTATTTCTTTTTCGACGATCCTAAGTTTACATTGTATAAGTAAATGATTTTGAATTGATTTAATTCGAGTCGATACTCGATAGTTGAAAACCCATAATGAGCGTAGGCCGAATCTTGGCTTCGATATCATATAATACAACGATTGCACTAATAACCTGCGTGTAAAAACATAACCATCAAAATACGAGACGTTTATATACTTTAAAGACATAAAAAAATGTAAAAGTCGAAAGCCAATTGACGTAGGCAGAAAAACTGGATTTATTTTTGTTACATTTGTCGGTAACAATTGAAAAGAAATTTATATGAAGGTCTTTTGTTAATTAAGTTTGCAAACTTAAATGTACACAAAAGGTTTGTTGTGTACAAAGCGAAAGTTAAAGCTTGTTTTTATGTTTCAATTTCACAAAAGGAAAACAATTTCGCAACATCCTAATATTTCACGTGTTTCAAAAGCTGAAAGACTTATGCGTGGACAGGGCTATTTATGGAGATTCAATATTGAAAACTAAATTGTCATTATCTAGGAATTGCCGACTATAATGCGGGGATTTATAAAGTCATACGCCTGAGGTGGTTAAAATAATGTTTGTTGCACTTATAAATTTTAATTATATGGAAGACCTACACTTTGAAAGGATGGCATTTTTCTTGTTAAGTTAAGTTGCATTATTATTGAATAAGTTGATAGAATGTTAACTTTGTGATAGAACATGAATTAACAATTATAATTACCTGTTTCAAGAAAAAATAAACCCGCAGATGGACTTGGCGATCACGAGGTGGACAGTACAAGAACGAGATTGATTACAATCTTTTTTTGAACTTTTGCTCAAAAACTGAAATGGCACTGGGCTGTTCATGTCGCAAGAAAGTGTAACAGAAAGTGGAACATACAAGTTACCCAATGGAAAAGACCACCAGGAAAGAGGCCATTTTTTAGTTACTATAAAACAACTACCAACTATTGTAAAACAGGAAATAAAAAGTCGTATCATTAGTATTAAGTTGATAGAAATATTAATAACATGTTATAAAAATATTTACAAATATAATACAGGAGAAAGTGTTGATTGTTGTGCTATATGTGTTGAATTTTATGTGTTTCATAAATGTTTATATTGCCCTTTCCCTTAATTAAATATTAACGCGATTACCCGTATGAGAATGGCATTACCTTTGCTGCCGCTTCATCCTTCATGACAGCTTGCTTTACTTCATCTGCAGCCTTCTGTTCCACTTTCAAACGGGCTACTAACGCCATGCCCTAAAATAAAGCCAATTACTAAATAAGATAAACTTCTCTAACTTCAAATATTTATCAATACACAAAAAGACCTTACGTTGTAACTTTTAAATTTTTAGGCCAGATGTCATTAAATAAAAATCGTCACTTACTTCTTCAGCTTTCTTAGCGAGTACTGGCTCCATATCACGCACCTGTTGCTCCATCACGCCGACTACTTCGTATGTCTCGTATAGTTTCTAAAAAATGTCATTAACTTCTACTAACTTAGATATTCACCTCTGTTCGTTAGGTGAAGTTTCATATTTTTTATTATTATTTTCAGATTTCTTATTAATTTCTCTAAATGTGTCTCGCACTTTTGCTCACGTTCTTTCTATTCGTAGGTTAATCATTTATTCAACACTTCGTACTGCGTGCAAATAAATAAATTTTAATTTAAAAAAAATTAAGTTAAGTTACCAAGACAGCTATATAATTTTTTATTACCCACGTTTTGTACACAACATATGTAAGGCTTTACAACAAACTAAATCAATGAGACCAATACGGCTACTTGTTTGACTGTTAAGATTAAGTTAATGAATTTTTTTTATATAATAAGGGTGCCAACGAGCCTGAGGGACGCCCAAAAAGGCAGTAATGTCAACCCATAGACACCGATTTTTAGTGGGTGCGTTGCCGACCTTTAAGGGAGGAAAAGCTCGAATTTGGAATGGTTGGAAGTCGTCAGGGAAGACCCCCGCCGGTAGTCGGTCACAATTCGTTAGTTCGCAAAATAAAAAGCCTTGTGAAACGGATTGTGGAAGATTTCCAGCCATCGAGGTGATGTTAGTGAAATTTAGTAGTCATGCGTTACTATTACGAGGATGCACTTCGTGAATGTCACTAAACACGTCGTTTAATTGATTAAATGTCAAATCAAAATCCCCGAACGAACGCACTCATAAATAATATCATAAGGTTCTAAACATGTTCATGACTAAACTAACTGCTTAACACCTTGAGACAAGACTGACATCAAATAGTCAACCACAAAGTAAACAAATAGACAATTAACATATTACGCAAAATCTGTTCCCTTGTCTTAAGCATTATTTGAAAAACATATTTGTGTCGCCTCCTGCCCATCGATGCGTCGCGGTGATGAATATGTAAAGTTAAGTTTCTCTCCCAAAATAGTTATTATTTAAAATGTGTTTAGATTTGACATAATTATTAATGTTTAATATTATATACTCTCAATGTGTCGAATGCATCGACTATAGAACCCGAGATTTTAGAATGAATGTTTTAAGATTTGTATTAAGGAAATTCTTGTCCGAGCACACTTACAAGTATGTTGCTAGTACTTAACGGTAACTTAGCACTAGCACAGCAACTTGTTAGAATATTATTTAGTGGGGCATACGTTCAATCAATCAATCTTATTTTCTTGTTTCGTCATTCATCATTATATATTTCGTTTATAACTAAAGTCTATTCCAGGTTTTTGTGTCTTTATAATTTATTGTATACTATGTAAATCGTAATTCAGGCGAAGAAATTGTATTTGAACAAAGGTCCTATTATTTTATATTGTAGGTACGCTTCGAAAACTTTTTAACAATGACTTTTAAACCTAAAAAAACTTTGTACATTTTTGTATAATCAATGTTTTAGCATACGGCATAGTGGGTAGGAAATCCCAACTTAGTTAAATTTATAGTTACATGTAGTCCACAGGAGATTCTGTCGCGTCCTCGTATTATCTCCTGTTGTTTCTTGTCTAGAAGACCTAGGTACAGCTTCAATAGGTCCAAATAACTACTCGGTGTTGTGTAGAAATAACGTCGCATTTCGTCATACAATCGATCAGTCATTACGTCTACGTCCTATAAGAACACGAGAAATATTTGATTTTTTTTATCAATGATTTTTACCAGACTGACAGAAATGTTTTTTATTAAGAGAGCTTAAAGTCTGAAAAACAAAATAGCTCATTTCCAACGTAGACATCACATCTTTATCTAGTAACAAATTCAATTACTGAAATCAAAGTATTCCTGAGAATTAAGATCTACAATCAAAGGTCTAGACTAAACAAAAATCTTCTACAACTCCCACTCGCGACGCAAACCTACAAGTTATTTCTATACAAAAGGTATTTTCCAATCAATAATTGTCTATTCAAAATTTAGACTTTGGCGATAAAGTACCTGGTGCATTGTGACACATAGCATAGAGATCTTGTGTATAATATCTTTCGCTCCAAGAGGCTGTAGGCACTGTTCAGCGACGGAAAGTAGAGCCTCTGGTGGCCATTTTGTGAACCAGTCAATGGTACAGCAGTTCACAAGCGACGGAAACATACGACAACGGCGCCTGTATTTTTTTATAAAAAATTAATTTGGTTTCGCTCCCTTTTTACTTATGATTTATTTAAAATAATAATGTTTAATCGTAGTTCAAAAATATTTTTATGGAAATAACTTAACCTAATACAAACTAGTAGTTTAAATTTACTTATAAACTAATAAACATCTTCTGTATTCCAATACAGTACCTACTTTCTTAATAATTGAGAAAGAAGCAGATGCTAAAGTCACTTTAAATGAAATACTGATGGAATTATCACTGTACACAAATAACAAAAAAAATATAATTTATTTTCTTTTTTACTTATTAAAAAACTGATTTACCGTGTACCGCGTAAAATAAATATATTATATGCAAAACAAAAATAAACATGTCCTGCCGAGAGGTATTTGTTGTGTATGTGTATAGAAAGCAGACGCTACTACTTTCATTGTCAGCCTAATTGTTTCCCAATATCATATAAGAACTGTATATTACGCAACAAATTTACATAATTGTATATGAAAGTAAAAACCAGACATGTACATCGTGTTATATGATTTGGTATCACCATTACAATTTTCATTGGAGCACTTATTTTCTGGAAACAATTTTCATTGGACTACCTGTTGCATGTCTGAACAACATGTTGCCAACAAAAAGTTTACTTTGTTCAATTGTTAACTCTGGGTATAGTATCAATACGATCCTAGATGCTTTAGATTCGTAATACGCAGTCGCAAATAGGACCTGTATTATGCGCATGTCGTCTTTAAAATATAAAAGCAGAAATTGAAATACAGTTTCCGATAAACACGCTAGACTTTGACCAGTTCGCCTGTTTTAACATTGACTCCTGTAACTTTGAATAACAATGCACGTGAATCTACGTTACATCTTTGACCTGGATAAAATGCAGTTCATCTTTCCTACGGGAGAGCCCCCATATGGACCATTTAAAATCTCGCTCGTTTTCAACGGCATCAACATCGACGACGAGCTAAAGAAATATTATTTTCTGAAGAATGTTCTTCTAGTACTTAACAAGGAAGCTAAGGATAAGTGGGAGCGTATGCAGCTCGTGGCAGCCATGCGCAACCTGGAAGAACAGAAGAATATTCTGATGCAGAATGTGCTAATATATTTACACCAGTTTTGGTGTGAACTGGAGGAGATGATTTACAAGATTCGTTGTCCCCATTGCGGCCAGCTGTATGTCATAAAATATAATATTTATTTTGAGGGAGATGAAGATGACGAGGAGGACGAAGAGGAGGGTGAAGAGGAGGATGAAGATGAGGAGGAGGAGGAGGAGGAAGAAGACGTGGACGATGATGAGGAGAAGGGTAACGATCAAATGCCAAGAAGGAAGAAGTACTACTGCACCAGCGCCGCAGGATAAATCCTTCAAGGTCTCTTTTGTCTAACAGTGTTTCCATGTTTATAATCTACGAATATAACTTAATCCCTAAATGTATTAATTGACGTGTGAATCTACCAATATATTGATATCATACAATTGTATTTTTATTTTTCTCCAAATATGAATCTCAACTAACTAGAGACAAGTATTATTTGCGAAAGTTTTATGCTTATTGCGAGTTTTTAATAAAAAAATTGCGAATTTTAAATGTATATGCTTTAACTAAATATCCAAAATGATATAATAAATAAGTTTAAAAACAATAACAAGCTTATAAAACCAACTGTATAAAAATATCAAATCAACATTTAGTAATAAAAACTACAAATCCTACCGGAACGCTTCACCGACGGGACTCATACACACACATAGATGTAATTTCGTACGGACGCGATTGATGAAGAAGTAGTACACGGAGTCTCTGTCTGCTGGATTTATTCCAATCTTTGCCGCATCATTTCGACAACCCGTCTGTACTTGCTCGTAAGTATCACCTTCAAATAGGTTTGGGACTTCTCCTGGAAAAATAGGAATAAGAGAGCAATAAGAAGAGGAAATAAAAATCTTTCATACTTTATCGATAACACTACTTCGCTAAGCATTTGTTAGAATTTTTTTTGTAATTTTTCCTAACTCACTATCGTAAATATGTTAAACTAATGCGAACTTTATAACAAGATATAAAAGTATTTCTTTTAAATGTATAACGATGGACGGCATTATGGATTTTAGTTAGATGATTTAAAGTTTTCTATTAATATAATAGTAATTCAATTTTAATAAGTTGTTTTCATTGTTTCAATTGTCAGAACCTACCAAGCGGTTACTCATTGTATAAATATTAAAAATAGATATGAGCTACGATGATTAGAATTTAGTAACTGGGAAGATTCCACTGAACATTTTTGAAAGACCTTTTCTTTGGTGATAGCCAGAAATAACTTAATATCCATTCGATATTTGATCAAAATTAAATGCTACTCAAATATTATGAGATCAATACACACCAGAATTAAGCATATTATTGATATCCTCCAAAAACTCTTCTTTAGTAATCTGCGTGTCAGTGAATAAGAAGACAGTGTCTTCACATCCAACCCCAGCTCGCATATACATCTTACGAAGATCGTCGTGGAATTCCGGAGTGTCATAATTACGTTTCAGTTCCATTCCCATGCACCTGTTATAGTCGTATCTCTTTAAGCTTTTCTAATGTGGAACTAGTAGACCTAATTTTTAAAGTGCTAATTTTGAAAATTTGATAAAGTCATAGTAATTTTATAAGTCTGGGAAGCGTTATCTAAAATGTTTAATTACATATAATATGGATGGGTATTGATTATTAAATATATTGAGCTTCGGCATTAAACAACTCCAGTCACATTTATATTTTCACTTTGAAGCTCAAATTAATTTCAACTTTACTGCATGTACGTAGAACAAGAGACAACCCCTGTTTGCCCTTGAACAAGAGACACCTGATATACAGTAAACAACCCACATATGTGGAAAATTTTCTTAGTCTTCGGATCTTAAGTGACATGGACGTTAACAGTATGTGACATTAATACATTCATAATTAAAATATCGTCTTCTTTGTATTGAAAGAAAATGTTTTGCTACAGTCGATCTCTCAACATTATTGATTATTTAACATTTTTTTATTGTTGTTGTGACAGTGGTTGCCTGGAAGAGATCGCTCGAAAGCGATAAGGCCGCCAGTTGCACTCCTTTTCATTTAATTATATTCAATTTTTATATTGTTTGTGTATTAATGTTACGAAGTGTTAATTAATAAATATATTTGCGATCTATTTAAAGAGACGCTTCTCGTACTAATATCAGGTGAGCCTCCTGCCCGTTTCTATAAAAAACCCCCAGCCCTTGCCCCCTGTTCTATATAAAAAATAAACTTTTCTTACAGTAAATACTCTTTTATTATCAATTAAATGTTATTATTTTATATTATTCATTTAAAATTGATATTTTTAATATGTATAATTATAGTTTGTTGAATTATTTCCTATATTTATAGACTACCAAACTATTTTTATTACAACCTTTAAAAATAACATTTCAAGCACAATAAACGAAACATATTTCACAGGTTTTTTATTTTAACAATTCATTAGTAAATATAATCAATGTTCTCATTTATATCATTTAATTTCTGGAATAAAAATATAAATCCAATGTGGGCAGAAGTTATAAAGGAAAATATTAATCGAACCAATGAAGAAAGCCTATTCATCAATATTTCATTATTAAAACTTATTCATAAAATTTAGAATTTTGCAAGAATAAGTTGATAAGAAAGATATTAACATTATGTAATAGAGAGATTCTAGGCGATTATTTGACAGGTGTTCAAGTATAGCTAAAACAATATTACTTTGATTGGCAATCAAGTTTGATACGTGAATGAAAATAATAATAGTAAATAAAAACAATGGTTTTTAAAACTGTTTCGCAACGTTACAAGGTCTTTTTTTCAAGCTAAAACAATCTAACTATCTCTAGTTATTATTATTTATTAAATATTTTAAATCTTGATGACATTTTTCATGCATAAATCTTTATCAATGCATTTATACATTTGAAAATTTAATATACAAAATTTAAAGAAAAAAGTAGTCACATTATCCAACTCAATATATAGTCCTTAACAAAATGGAATGTACTTCTAAACTTTTTAAAATTACTCCGTACCTCCAAGATTTGCATTTATATGTATCCATATTTGAAGAAGCAATAAATGTACCTTTGTAGCTCTGATTTAAGATATTTACATTAATTTAGAATTTAGGTAAGGTAAGAAAATTGTTCAATTTGTCAATTTGATAAAAATATATGAATAATGTAATGTAATGTAAATGTATGCCTTGCAAACTGAAATCGATAAATATATGTGGATGGAATAAAGCTCTTAGTAAGAGCGGTGCTAGGGTTGCCCTTCGTTTGAGAAGTATATTTCAATGTAAACTTCGATTGGAGCTTTTGAACATACGTGTTATTTGTACGGCTTCTCTAAATGAGCAGATTCTAATGCAAGCGCTCAATTATTTTGTTTATGTTACAGAAAATTAACTGATCGCCTCACTATTTCGTGTGATGTGTTTTGGTTAAGGCTAGTTTTGCAAGTAGATCTAGGATACATATTTAGAAATCTTATAAAAAAATTCAATAATATTCGCCAACCACAACCAAAATGTTGCTCACTTGCACTCATTAACGTGGGCCGCTAGGGTCGCCACGGATCTTCTACCAGAGCCACCAGGGCCGACCATCAAACTATGACCTCTCTCAGCTCGTAGCACTCTTGCTACGCGAGCTACGTGCTCTACGGCGTCTCTGAACAGTACCAAATTCATTTCCGCCCGAGCAGTAGAGTTATATTCATCCAAGTATTCCTGATAATAATATATACTCATATAATCCTTACTATAAAACTATATTCAAAATTTATATTCTCTTTTTAAAATTTTAACTGGTTTATTGTTGTTTGTAAAATTTTGTCTATAAATATTCATGCCGAGATCTATAGAGCGCACTTACACTTTGCTCAGACTAAACTATCGAGTTAAGTCATATTTGGTATTTATAGAGCAAACTACGAATCTCTGGGAGTGTTGGCTTAGCTTGATCTCAAGTCCACGAAATCGACGACTTACCAAAAACTTTGACTATAAACCTAACAAAAATAATGGCCCAAAATTTACTTTGCCATCATATCTTTTACTTGACTTTTTATTTTGTCGTATCTGCCCTATAGCAGTGACATATGTTGACAACAAAATTCAAACTAACTTCAACTCTCGCTTCAAATCTGTTATTTTCGTTTGCCTAAAAATATTAATATCTTAGATATTTAATCTTCTCTACCGTGTCACATACTGTAAGTATCTACACTATCTATAAATATCAATATGCTGTAAGATAAATACAAAGATCTTCATACACTTCATTCACTAATTAGGTATAAGCCCGCGGCATCTTAGCCAATAAAAGACATTCCTAAATGTTTACTTATAAGACTGTTTACTTTTTTAGCTGGTACTGATCATGACTATAATAGTCAAAGCTGGAGACCAAAGAGGGCAAGAGCGTCCACTATAGATGCCACATTTAAATACGTAAATCAGCTGGGAACAAGCCACAACTAGACTGAAGAAGCTGGGTTGACGGAAACCAGTGTTGAATTCACCACTAAAAGTCAATCAGCAAGCAGAAAAAATAAACCTTCATTTGAGGACCTTAAAAAAAATTGCTGTGGCAAGAGTTGGACAACAACAAAAGAAAATATGAGATAGAAATGGAACATTTAAAATTAAAAAATCAGTTAGAAATAGATTCTTCAACAAAAAAATAAATTATCATTAGAAGCTTTACAGTTAAAAAAAGAATCGGAAAATAAATGGTTAAAATACAATAAGTTTTGTTTGATTTTCTTTATTACCAAAAACGTAGTTAAATTGGGCAATCACGGATTGCCGGAATGCTAGACCGGTAGGATATATTTCATTGTTTTTGTGTTCTTCAACTTCTGGTGTCTGATCAGCAAGATTGCCATCGTCATAAGCATCCCATCTCTCTATACCTATATTATGCAGTACTGCATAAGCAATATTTATATTACTGGTATTTTTCAATTTTGACCGTAGTCCTAGCTTCACTTTGGTTGTGTTCGTTCCGAACATATACTTTTGGTATTCGGGGATTCATATCGGCTGCAGTTCCTACCCTTTCAATGTTTTCTATTAAAGATAGAACTCTCTCTCTATATTCTCCATTATGTCACTTTCGATAAAGCTAGGTCCAGGTCCAAGTCAAAGCCAGTCGTTGTTTTAAAGTATAATTAAACATTTGTAAAAGCTCACACAAACAGAAACAGGAAAAGTGAAAAAGCGATTGAAAATTTTTAATTGTAAATACAAGTTGTCATAACAATGCGATCCGTTCTACATAACAAAAAATTATTGTCATCTCTGTAATTATGTCATTTAACTTTTAAATAATTTTTCTAAAGGTAAACTTGTAAAATTCTAGTTATTGCAATAATAAAATAAATAGATATCAATAAATGTGTACCGTTTTAGACGTTTAAATATTTGTTATTGTTATACTTTTTTAAAGAATAATAAAGAAGGTATTCCGTGAAATGAAACATCACTTTGTATTTTGTCATTTTCTGTCTTAGCTTGTACTTAGCTTAATCTTACCGTTAAAATGTCTATAAATACCAAATCATAGTTTATGCTAAGTGTACACTAAGCTAAGTTTTTCGTTAGTAAAGTTTGAGCTAAGTCAAAGCGCGCTCTATAGATCTCGGCATCAGAGTATTTATTTCTAAATAAAAATTAAGAAGTGAAAATTCAATAATTATACCTTTAAAACTACTATTAGCTTCTGTATATCAGGGATTTCTTGATAGGTTCTATTTTCTTTTGGAACTGCAGAATTAAGAAAGTCCCCAAAGAGAAGAACAGGCGGTGATTCAATAATTGCTTCTTCGGGTATTTCAAGAATCGGTTGCTGGAAATTTTTATTACATATATTGCACATAAGGTGGTAGAAATAACTTTTATCTTCGATGTTGATGAGACGATCGTGGAACACGCGTAAGCACTCATGGTAGAATAGCCTGAAAATACAGATATTTTAGTTTTTTCTAGCAATCACCGAAATAATATGGCAGATAAAATTAGATAGTTGGGTTCTTAGCTCGTCCTTGAATACATTTTTGTGCGTAAAAAAATGTATTCAAATGTACCTGAAAGTCGGGTTTGAATACAACATTTCAGATTTCTTTTATATCAGTCCCACGCAAAAAAGATGGTAGGCAGCATCTAGTGAATTGAATGTATATAAATATACATTCAATTCACTAGATAGTATAGTATAGAGAATAGTTTTAAAATTACGAATAAAACTGAAAATATAACAAAAAATTCTGCCTACACATTGTTATCTAACAATGAGCATATATAGTATTGCAAATGTTCAACTACGTTGAATAAGCTGTAAACACTAGACCTGCAATCCATTGATAATTAGTACCATTGAAACCTCAATTTTCGAACCTTAACATCGCCTGCGGTAATCTCATATAGGCCGCATTTGCCTGCAAAACACCCTGCATACATTTTGAAAGGTCTCGTAAATTGAACACGTAGTGGGATTTCGCTGGTGTCGGCAACAATTCTGCACATATTTTTAGGTAAACATCAACCGCCGCATTTACAATTGGGTCCCCCAGAACCGACACCTCGGTAACAAAGTCTTCCATGTGGCCATTGAGAATCGCCTGAAATTTGGTTTTCGTTAGGCGTTTTCATGTCGAGATGGAGTTCTACTTTATTAAAGATAGTAATTGACAGTACAGCTATCTCATAGTAACTCATTTGAAATTAAGTTCATTCAAATAAAACTTAAACATTAAGTTTGAATTGCAGTATAGACGGAACTATATAATTTGTGCATTTAAATTTAATCTCTATACTGTAGCTAAAATAATTTCTCAAACACCAATTAAAAGTGAATTCACTCTCTAAACAAACAAAAACTAAAAAGTGTCCCCTAGACTGCCATGCATTGTTAATTAATCAACGTTATGATGTAAATCCAATTTGTGGGAACTTGATCGGACCTACAGAACGATCAGTCACAGCAGCTTCCCGATACGTCAGTAACATTATACTGGTGTCGGAAATTATTGAGAATCATCTGTCAAAGTCTTGCTTACTGATGTAACAATTGAATGCATGCAATGCAAGCTCTCAATGCTCTCTTTAACAAAGCTTGTCTAGTCACTCCAAACTTAACGTTTCACAATAGCAAAGCTGACAAGCATTTGGTATATTGTAGTGCATTTGGCATATTAGGAACGAAATGGCGTCAAGAAACAGAAGCGAATCCGAAGAAAATTCTCATACCGACTAAGTTGTGCTACCTGATGTTTTAAAAATATTTTTGTAAATTCTTGTGCAATATATTTAATACGACAAACAAGATATAATATTACATATAATATTGTGTAATACATAATATTTTATTTTATTATAACCCAGTTACAAAACATACGCTGTATTTTTAACAAGAGAAAAGGAAACACAGCCTCATGTGTTTCCTTTTCTCTTGTTTAAATAGGAACATATCGTGGGATAAACCGTTCCTTATCCTGCAGAATATAATCGCAAACTAGCAGTCTATTATGTATTGTAGGCAGAAGCGACACCACACATTGACGTGATTTGAATGACATTAATTACCACGGAACCCTCGTAATGCTTCTACCACGTTCACTATAGTAATCTATATCTTAATATATATATATTTCTTGTGTGCGTGTGTATGTGACTGAACTCCTCCTAAACGACTGGACCAATTTTGATGAAATTTTTTGTGTGTGTTCAAGGGGATCTGGGAATGGTTTAGATTCACAATTTTGTCCGCTGGACAATGTTTTTTTAATTAATTTTTAATTTATTAGTAGTTGTTGATTTTGGAATGTTTTACATTGGATCCGACAGACGGCGCTACCATCGCACTGTCAAATTTTAAATAATATTCGAATTTTAATTTTAATTTTTAGTCTGTCCCGACAGCGCTGCGATCAAATTAAAAAAAAAGTTTTGTTATCATTGTGTTATTGTAGACCATGTGCTGGATCGTTAGATATTGTCATAACATTTGAATAATAATTTTCATCAAAATGGTCCAGAATGTTTTAGCTTATTAAAAAAAGTTTGCAATTTTCAAATGAAAGACGTATAGACAGGACAACGTCTGTCGGATCCGCTAGTATATATATATAATGAAAATGGTCTTCGTTTGAGGCTCTTTCACGCCTAAGCCACTGATCGTATCGACATGAAACTACCACTATTCGATGCGAATTTTTCCTAGATGGTTTATGGCTATTTATTTTTCGAATTCTAACGTTCCTTCATTTTTTTATTGCTGTTTTACTTTTATGAACATTTATCCCGCTAATTGCAAGCGTTTTCTCTTGATTCTTTTGTTTCCATGGCAACGGAGTTTACTAAACGGATAATGTTCTTTTACATTCAGCTAAGAATTCCAATTTCTATAGTTACTCATCACGAAATCTCGGGAACTATAGTACTTAGAAATGTGAAACTTGGTAGGAATATTACTTTCGTTATGTAGAGGTCAACTAAAAACGGGTTTTAAGAAATTCATCCCCCCAAGGGGATTGCGGGGGCGTTAACAATGAACAATTCCCGTTTTTAAACTATAGCTCCTATAAATTCCAAATTTGGTAGGAAGAATTTTAGTGATTAATGAAAATTTGCCTATCACCGATTGTACTGGCGTGAGTTTTCTCTGTGGTTTCTCATGTCACTGTGTTCAGCCTGGAACTTAATATAATAATATATTTTTTTTACTTTTTGAAGGTGCTGATGGTTCGCGCGGTCTGCCAGTATGGTCAGAGCTTTGATGTCGGTCAAAATGACTCGCCGTTTGAATTTCGAGTTTTCAGTTTCAACCCCGTTATGTTAACGTGTTAACGAGTATGTTTTACGTCCCGGCAAACTCAACTTACGAGCGACGAGTCGTCGAATGTGAGATGGAGGAAGATTAATACTCATTTCTCCATGAATCGGACCATTTCTATTGGATAATTTTTCCATTTATTCTTTGTTTTGTTGTTCATCAACATTTATTTTTATTATAATAATAATAATAATTTATTATATCAATAAATTTTATTTTAAGTGAATTTGACTCTTCTTTGAAAAATATTGTAAATTTCAGAAAAAAACATAAAAATTAACAAAAAAAGCAAAAAAATATGAATAAAATTTACTTTATTTCCTTTGAAAATTCGACCAGCGAAGCGGGCGGGGCTGGCTAGTCTATAATAAAGGATTAATTGAATATGAACACTTTGTACATATGGCTGAAGAACAACACATAGTAATATATATGAATGATAAGATCGTCATCTACGGCTAGAAAAGTGCGGAGGGAATTATTAGTTAGTAAATTATATATAATATTATATGATTTATATATATATATATATATATATACACATATATTAATCGATAAATAAAAAATCCAGTAAATCTCACTTTAAAAATTGTCTTCATGGCTTCTGAGTTCGGTGCTGAAATATAGAACATTGCGAAGTGTCGAACAAATCTCGCAGTAAGAGGATTCCGCCCGCCTCCAGGCGGTGCGCACGCGCATGACAACACCACATCGAGGATATCCTTCCAGTACAATTTGTCTCGGTCGTAAACGCCACCAAAGTCCAAGTATTGTCTAAATAATAAAATCAGATTTAAAAAAAGTGCCAAACTATAAAACCTTTATATCAAATAAATTTCATTTTCTTTTTGAGGCAGAATCGCGAACGCGTTTTAACCTTCGAGTGTTAACCTATAAGACTTAGCTCGTTACATATTGGTAAGGCTGGGATTTCAGTTGTGCATCTGATTCCGCGTTATGGCCCTTGTTACGCGCGTTTTACGGTGCGCTAGAATCGGCAATTTGTGTAAGGACGACATTATTATAGCGAAGCGTGAAATTACAGGCGCCAAACACCGGAGTAGACGTATAAAATCTATCATAGATTAATTAACCACTCTGGACACTCATTTGCTTTTCTATAAATGTATTGAAGATTAAGTAGCTCACTGGTACCTATACAACTTCTAAAGGTTAGAAGATTTTTTTTAACTACTAATAAACAATTAAATGTAATAATAAATTATTAGAAAACGTTATATGTATATGGAAAGGACTTGGAGTGTGATATTTTATATCTTCTAGCTGTTTATATTTGTTATTTTTTACTATTATATTATTACAAACATTTAGAGTTATTTAAATTATAAAATTTACCAGTTGTTGTTACATTGCTCATCTAATTATAATATTAAATAAGTTAATCCCAAATACCTCAGTAATTCAATCGTCGGTTGAGCTCCATACACATCTAGACGGGGCATGTTGACGTCATCAATAAAGATGATCACTTTTTTGCCAAGAGGAGCACCGATGGCTTTACGCGGTCGCTTTTCCAGTCGAAGTTCAATCACTTCCTAGTTAAAAACCGAGTTCTTGAATTAATTTATAATATTTCACGGCTAATCGTCCACATTCAAGTGTAATACTTTTTACACAACTTAAACTCGCCATAATTTGATCCATGGGTGCATTGTTGGGCTTTGATGAGTAATCTTAATAAATATATATTGTGTATGTTGTACAATTATATGCATTACTGCTTTAATCTCGAGATCAGTGCTTAAGAATTGGGATGCCTACAATTTCTAGACGCAGAAGTAACAATACATTTTATGACGTTACAATGGGGAGTTTGAATCATTTGTGAAGCAAGCGTAAAAGCTAGTCATTGAGATTCAAACCTGTGTTCGTGCGCTGCTAGTTTGTGCTGAGAAGTTTAAAATAACCGGGATATAGGTACCAGAGGTAGACATTTTGTTTAGTATCTCAGCAGCTATCACAGTCTTTCCCACACCTTGAATGGCAAATGGTTGATCTTATTAAACATGACTATGACGCTATAAGATTGGCACAATGAGTAATTACGCACGCCGGTGACGCAGTCACTTCGTTTGGTAACAATTTTTGTTTTTAATGTTTTGCAGTGTGGCGTACACAATTCTGACTTCTAAAATTTCTTTCACAGTTTCAAAACAGTTGTTAAAATATTTTTTACCTTGAAGAATGTTTAATTTACTTGTTGCAAAATATGCTTTATGGAGCTCAAGAATAATTTAATATTTAAACAGCTATACTATTGGGCTAAATTACAAAACTGTCGAGAATAAATTCTCAAAGCTTGAAGTTAACAAACAAAACAAAAGTCATTTATTCATGTAGGTAACATAATGTACACTTATGAATGTCAAAGAAAAAGAAAATGAAATAAATCACACCGAGGAAATAAGTCAATCAGAAACGTGACGTCTCAAGACAAGTAATCACTAGTAATTAATTACATCGCTTATGACAAAATCACGTCGAGACAAATTTTAAAAAGCATTAAGTAAAATAAATATCTATTTTGAGAAAAGAATTCATTCAAAATCTTTGAAGTCTTAGAATGCGCTCCTGTGGAAAATTTATTACTTACCAGTGTTGCCAGTAAACATAACCGGCTTCCCGGCACTAAGCAGCTTCTCAAATAAATAGCCGTAGCGCACCGTGTCTATAGTAGGCACAAGCGTTTCGAAGAACGGCTTATTACAGTCGTAAAGAAATTCTGGAATTATCTCCGCCCATACTTTTAATTTGCGATGCTTTGTGTCCATATACATATCGAAAAAGTTAAAACCTTGTGGAAAACTGCGAATAATAAGAAAAGTGTAGATATGATATTAACCGGTAGGAAATATTAAATAATAAAAATGTTCTCTTTTAGCTATCGTTTGATTATTACATTTACTTGATCGAACTTAATTATTTGTAAACGTTAAAAAGAGTAAAAAAAAAGCTACATTATTTAGTAGATATAAAAATTAAAAAAAAAGATAAATACCAAATAAAATGAACCTAAAAGAAGTCAAATAAAGGCGCTTTCGCACATTTACTTTGCTGTAGGCACATCAAACGATCAGTTTTCCAATACTCCTGTATTATTAAAGCATGAACTGGTTGCAAAAGCACAACTCATTTTAAATAAATTTATATTAAACTTATATTTATAAAGTTCTTCCCAAAAAAGTAATTATTAATAAATTGTGACTTTTATAGTTTTATAAATATAGCATTTATAAAAATATAGGTGTACTAACATACACCTTTATTTTTTTGTGACTTGAATGATTCAGCGAACTTATATTCTAAACTCAATAAAAACTAGTTTACAATAAATAAATTAAAACAAATACACATACTACTCAGCTTCTTCAAAAGCCTCAAACTGCCTCTTAATCACTTCCTCAAAAGCCTTTCTATTCATTTCCAAGATGTTCCCTCCAATGCACCACACGTAGCAGAATATGAAGCAATATGCGATATAAGTCTTTACGGCTGCCTTGTCCGAAAATCGTTCCCCGGGTTCAGATAGTAATGCCCCCATTAGGTAGCATAGGGCTGATATTTTGCTAATGTCCACCTGTCATATGCACTTGGTTTGTAAAAAGAATTGTATAATATAGCTTCAGACGGATTCTATTTATTTATTAGTTTATTAGTTTATTAAAAGCAAGAAACATTTAAATTTTTTTTCATCAAAATTTTACGTTTAAAGTTCCAAAGCCTAGAACACGACCTCAACCTTAATAGACACTTTTTCAAACCAACCAAAATTTTCAGTAAGTATATTATTTTTTAACTAAGTATATTATCTTAATATCGTTACAAATTTATTACACTTTACTTTAATCGCAATATTGTTGCAAAGAGAGTACGATTGTTTTTATTTTATTTTTGAAGGAACATAAGTTAAACATTTCATCAAAGTATGCATTTTACTGATAAATGATCTCAATAAACGATTAGCCTTAGTGATACTCATTTACTGCTTTAATTGATTATATACCCAACAGCACATGTAGTTTAATCGATACTAATAAGAAATTGCTAAGCAAGGAAGCCATTACTAATCTATGTATTAAATTCTAGTGGGACCTGTTTAATTCCGACACTGCATTTAGTATTGACATGTATGATTCCAACTTCTAGCATCTTGTAGAGTTCGTATATAAATTCAGAGTTTTCTTGAGTGAAGAGGTTCTTCTCGATTCCCTGATCCAGCCAGGATCTGACGTATGGTAGATATCCAATCTCTCCGGGATCAATGTATACCATTCCACATCGGGAAACTGTGGCTGGTGAGGCCTGTGCTAAGTCTGCCACCTATTTAAAAATTATATACATATTTTTATATTCTGCAGCTTTTGTAATTCCCAATTTTTATACCTGAGCCAGAATATTGTGGTATTATTTGCTCGGTTGTACATGTGGGACGTTTATGTACACATTGACTGCATTTAATTTTCAATACGTACAGTGCCCGCTATTTATGACCAATATTAGTCTAGGAACTTTCAATTACGCCTTTGACAAGTCAAACGTATATAATAAACTCATATTGAATGCCGGCTGAACCCAATGTTGATAAAGCATACACTTATTTGTAGACACTATGTACACGTGATGATTTAGGCACAATTACAGTTTACCATATGTATTGTCAGCATTGTTTTAGTGTTCAATTTATACGCGAAATTACAAAATTTATTACCTATAACCAATAGAGCAGAAAAAAGAGATCGATGTTTCCGGGTCTTTGCGCATTCACTTGTTTTCAAATTTATAATATTTGAGTTTCTTATCTTAGCTAACACTGAGTGAATGTCAAGGGAGCCTTTATTAAGAATTATATATAAAAGTTATTCGTTAAACATTACACGGATTTCCTTTTTTTAGCAGTAATTATTATAATAGTAACTAAGCAACACTAATCAAATACATGGCTCAGTTGATTGCTGATTCGAATAATTAATATATTGAATTATAAATCTTCATAAATTTTTATTGGTTAATAAAAATGCTGTGCTATCTGGATATTGCCAACGCTGATTTCGATCAGCGTTGGCAATATCCTAATGCTATTATAAAATTCTACAAAAACTGTAGAATAAAAATATGAATCATTAACAAGCCAGGTTTAACTTGGATACCCAAAACAATTCAGAAATCATTCGAAATTTTAAAAATACTTTTTATAAAAATTACATAATTAACTGAAAACAAAATGAAATGGGATTGTGTAAGAGTATTGTTTTTGTATCACTATTAATTCTTTTATCACAAAAAGATTAATTTATGAGAACTGATGAACCTAAAACTGTTAGTTCAAGAGCGGATCTCGCGTCATTAGAACAATTAAAGTTAGTTCTCTCGTGAATACCCCATGTATTGGTCTCACCTCAAAAACCATATGTACATATGGCGTGAGTTTAATTCTTTCGGAGTTTGAGAGACACAGCATTTTGTTGTCATCGAGAACTGTATTCATATTTTCAATCCATACCGCATCTACTGGTCCATCACAGATGAGCCATTGGTGGTCAGCGTCTTCGCACTAATAATATTGTTTTATCAATTAATAATAGTTGAATGCTTAAGCCGAGGAATTAATGATAAATTGCTGGTCTGTTTTAATACAGCAAAAAGGTACTCATTAAACAAAATGTCTCGTTATTTTTAATAGCCTTGGCTAATAAGAAAAAGCCTGTAAAACATATTGTTTTCCTGGAAATTCCTGGATAGATGATACCAATAAAGGCTATTAGGTATTGATTTTTCTTTTAGTAGTCATTAAATAAATAAGTTGAAAAGAAGCTTATACTTTTCAAAGAATTACAAAAGAAAGTCGAATAAATCGTCTCTAAATAGTTTTGATCTTTCTTCGACAGTTAAATAGTCACATTATTTCTCTTGGTTTGTTTTCGAACAATAACAAAAATGAATAGTAATTCAACTGTTTATGAATAAGTTTTATTTTACAAAACCAAACAGATCGCTTTAATATTGTGACATGAAAAGCTAAATCAACCTACTTGTACAGCGGTACGTAGAGACAATGGCAGGATCCCATCATGCCACTCCAAGGTCTGCAAGTTGACTTCTCCGTACAGCTCACCAATACTCAAACTCTTAGGGTTCATTATGTATTTATGCACAATCTGATATGTTGGATTCACTTCACCGCGTTCATATAACCTTGTATATGTGTCTGCTAGCACCTGAATAAAATATAAATTTTCATTGCATGGGAATACGTGCGTACCTGCTAATAAAGAACTTAGTTGTTTTCCCAATAGCATCATAGATTTTTTGTTTGTATTATTTCAATTACCATTAATATTTACTATATTTCTATTGAAAAAGTTACAGTGATTATTGAATCTACATAATATTAGAACATGTTGTTTTCTCACGTGTAATACGGTTGTCTTCCCACCTCCAGTCGGCCCCACCAACATGACACCCCAACGCACTATCATTGTTTCGTGCAATTGTATTACCTTTCGTATTTGACAAGTCTCTACTTGCAACTTGCGTTCCAAAAATATCATCTCTGGAATTGCGTTTAGTAACAGTAAACTAAGCCAAATACTCGACTTGTATCTTAGGTATATAAGTAACGACCCGGGCTATTTGTTCTTTATATTACAAACTTAAAAAAACTATAACCAACTTCAACATACATCTATGTTATCTATATCTATGCATACATTTCAAAAGATTTTCTTCTATAGTACGATATTTTATTAATTTGTATGATAGCTCTTCCATATTCCATTCCATAGACACTAAACTACTATTTGCATGTGGTCTGATTAAATTCATGGTCAACGGATTTGCCTTCGAGCTATATTTTGCAATTTCCAATAGTACATTTCAAAATTGGATGCATTACTCGCGTATATTAAAGAATTGTTTATACAGCCAAGGTGGTGTGAACGTGGGGGTGATTTCGTAGTAGGAGGAGAATTTATCCGTATAACTACTCACTTATAACCTCCTCCATAATGCCGTAATCCCGTACTGGTAAACTGACTCCAGGAAACAAATCAGACAATATACCGGCGAATAGGATCGCATCAGCAGCGAGAAATTTGGGTAGGTTGCTGTCGTTGAGGGCACATAATAGAGTCATTTCTTCATGTTGGTCGGGACTGGCGCGCTTTAATGCCCCAGCCATTACCTAGTTACAGTAATCGTTTAAAAGGAGCCGTATTAGGTGACATGGCATTTAAAAGATTAATGAACAAAATATTATCTCCTTAAACTATTATCATACATTGCCCACTGACTTCAGACGGGTTAGTTTAAGTAAACAATATTATTTACCTAACGAATCTATCGAAAATCTAATGTTCTACGAAGCTACACTTAAAGCCTGCAACTCAGCTACGTATTAATATTAATAGCAACTTAATTAATCCAGTCGTAATTTAATCTTTACAATTACAAGTTTTGAACAGCATGCACCTTTGACTTTAGTTTTACTCGATTGCGTGTTTGTATATATAAGTATTTCAAAGAAATAAAGCCTTATAAGACATGGAAAGATAATAAATTTATAAAAAGCAAACGAAGTATTCAAATTTACTAAAAATATATCAAGTAAAAAACGTTAATTTATATGAATACTTATAGAACATACAAGTACACTCTTCACAGCTCTCATTCCAAAATCGTAGTGATCCTGCTTCGAAAGCTGTTCACTTGATAATTTATACATTTGCACCATTTTCTTTGCTAAGCCCTTCGAAGATTCGAAGCCTTCGGAGTAAAGGATGACTTCGGCGATCAGTGCTGAAATATTAATGAACAATTATACATTGAATATCACACAGACTGAAGAAGGCGAATAAAAATAAAAGTTAAATGTCTTTTACAATTAATGCTAGGGATAACCTAAATTTATATAAAAAATTCAATATGAACTATATTGAATTTTCATATACATTGTAATCAACATCATCTCTTACCATAATCAGGAACCATCATAGAAATCGGTCGAAACAAAGCTTTTAAATTATCTGGCAATTCAGTTCTGCCTGCATATCCCGGGTTCATTGTAATAAATGCAGCGCACGTCCGTACTAATTTTATTTCTCGACCCTCAAACATAAACCTGTTGAATTTTATAACAATTTCAAAAGTGCAATATGTAAAGATGTCTGAAAAAATGTTCAAAATTTATGTAAAAATTCGCCTTAAAGATGAAATTATAATATAACTTCTTCTCTTTGATCGTCGGCTCAAGTCCTATTGAAAATAAATATATTCATACTGAAACACATACACCGTCAAGAAAAGAAGACATTTCCATAATATTAGATTTTATAATTACCTAGATTGCTTAGCGACTTTGGCGTTTCTTATAGTAATGAGTTGTTGTGCAATGACAGACAGTACTTCAATATCAATTCTGTTGAACTCGTCGAAACAGCACCAAGCACCTGACGTTGCCAGTCCCGAGAAGAACCTCCCCATCATCTTGTAGTCCAAGCCTTAATAATAAAAAAATTACTACTTTTTAGTCATAGTAAACATTGATAAACCCATTGAAACTGGACTCGAAGTATACCTAATTTAATCTAATACCAAGACTGCCATTTGAAATAAATTCAATAGAAATATCAATATAATATGTTTCCTAGTCTTAGGGTCAGTTTCACAATGTCCGGATAAGTTCCAAATAAGCTATTTATTACTTATTGGTAGGATAAATAGCGTTATTAATATTTTATTAATATTTTTGCGTTTCACGACTGTCAGATAGCGCTATTCGTCGTGAAACACGAAGTATCTTATTTGGAACATTTATCTTTCGAATAATTTATGTGTTACATAGCAATTTGGTACTTTATCCATACATTATGAAACAGGCCCTTAATATATTTGATTATAAATACAAATGAAAGTTAAATTTTATATAAAATATCTTCTGCAGAAAAATTTACCAACAAAAAAATAAAACTCACGGACCTATACGGCCAGGTTAGCTCGAGACAGATTGTGGTCTTTATAATAACATATTATAATTATAACATACCCTCAGAACAATTAAACACAACACATTGTATAGCCAATGCTTTGGCCAAGTCCTTTGTAGTTTCAGTCTTGCCTGTTCCAGCCGGTCCTGCAGGAGCCCCGCCTAAGTCCAGTTGGAGTGCTCCCATAAGGCATAGATAGCACCTATCTGTCAATGGGGTTATAACCAATACGCCTGAAAGTTTAATAATTATATTAGATTATCAATACTCATGTATATCCTGTATTTGTTTATAAATTATCGTCGATAATTGGTTTTTGCATGGGGTACCTGTTACCTAACAATATATTTAGGTGTTTAGTTACACTAGATGTACTGTTTTAGTTATACAAAATTCAATATATAATATATAATTTTCTATATATAAATATAATATATACAAAATTTATACATATTGAAGAGAATGGTATTATGTATAACTCTAATTGGTCGTAAATAAGCTGTTAATTGTTCGATTTCATGGTGGATAGAAAAACACTACACCTGGCTTATGTTTCTAACGTACTGTTCTTTTTACACTATATAAAAATAAATATTAAAAATTAGAAAGTCACCTCCAGCCCCTAAGTACTCATGGCCATATATATACATGGCACTAGACATTCGTGCTACGCAATTGTCTATATCTTCTTCCCAATAATAACGAATCATTTTCAGCCATTCAAAGTCATTGCTAAAAAAATGTTTTTATATAAAATCGTATTATGCATACAAAACATATTACTTACATGATAAAAAATGACAGAGTCCAAACCGATCCCATTTTTACGACATCAGCGCTTCGCTTCTTACATCAGAAGAGCTACATAAAAAATTTCATACAAAAGCGCCGAGATTGTAATCTGTATTGGCTATAATTAAGATTATCAAAGGTAGATATCACCAAAGGTAAGATTTTGCGTGGCGTCGTCCCAAATGCGCATCTATGACTTTAGCTAACTTATATCTCGGGAACCATACTTACGGTCTTTGTACATGTTTCTCCACCATGTGAGTAATAGTATCTCTGGCGTGGACATCAACAGTAATTAAGGCACACAGAACTTTTCGGAATAATGATGTCAAATTTTGACGTGTCAACGCAGCTAAGTCGTTAAGATCAGCAATACATTTCTTTTCGTAGTTCATGAGAGCTGTGTCAATACGTAGAGGTATGTCCAGGTCAAATATTTCATGAATGCCACGAGCCCACGTAGTCTGTGACACGGTTAGGACCACCTGAAAATATGTATGGGGTCCATAGATCTGATTAGAAACCCCGTGACGGCGGCGGAAACCAGGGCGGCCGGAGGAGCTTCACTTACAATAGACAACCCTCCCCACTCCCTTTTCGGTTTTTTGAAGACGGTTATAAATTAATACTCAATGGGCGTATAATTATTTATTCGTTAAATATATAATTACCAATATCACACAAAAGTATTAAATTTTTTGAAAACTTTTATAACATTTAAAAAATAGTTTAAGAGAATCTTGGATAATAACGTACCTGGTTAGGATGTAACGCTACCCATTCGACCCTTGGTCGCATTTCATAGTCCCTAAGTGCGATCTTCATACATCGTTTAACGGAAGCAAACATTGCTTCTTCAACTTTGCCCAGCCAGTCTTCTACATTACCACGAGCTTTAAGGCCCTGTGGACAGCAAAATACTCCTTGCGTTATAGAGTATCATGCTCTAAAATTGTTTACACTAAAAGCAATCTACAAATCTACGTTTAAATTTTATGTTAAAATTTTAATAAATGAATTAGCGTATTTATATACTTTGCCCAGATTAATCCTCTCTCCTTCCGGTGACAACATGGCTATTATATCCGTGGTCAAATCCTCAGCTTTAGCGGTTTTAGCCAATCTGGCCTGAAGTGCGTCTCTAGTTGCGAAAGACATTTCCCTTTCTACAAGTGTACCATCTTCTGTCACTTCCATTTCACTTTCAGGTAACTTCACTCCAAATTCCAATTTCGCGATAGCGTCAAAGCATTTACGAAGGTGTGGTTGTACGGCGTGGGGATTGCGTGTCTGCAAAAAAGCTTCATAGTAAAACGTTTCCTTAAAAAATATCTGTGCTAGATTGATTATTCTATATTGTATTATTAGTAACTAGTGCCGCCCCAGCTTCGCAGGGGTGCAATTCTGATGAAAAGCAGGTTTTTACTATGTATTGTTATTTCCGTCGCTGGAAAGCTCTGATAATATACGCGTTCGATCGCTGCTAAATAAGCTGTAATGGGCTGTATAGATCTATATTAAATGAACAATGTATTCAAAGTATTTAATTGGTTAAGGATTAATGCTGAATTGGTTAAAAAGCTTCGAAAATTAGCCATTATTTGTCGTAAAAAGTAAATGACAAAAAAAAGTTATTGTGGGTTATCCATAAGAGATAGACATATACCATCACAGACTTTTCTGTAGACCTTTTTAATGTGTACAATACTTAGTACATTATTTTGATAATACTCGTTGATTTCTCACTTTTTCTACTTATAATACATAATATAATTTCTACCTGTGCTAAAATTTCTAGTAGCTCATCGTTGGAAAGGAAGAAGAATCTCGGGAATGCTACTCTTTTTGTTTCAAGATATGCTTCTAGGCATTTCATAATCTGATCCAGCATTTCATTGTTCTTGACAAATTCTTCGTATAGCTTCGGTTGTGTAGCTGCTGGCATTGCGAGTGGAACCTGGAAGATACCGTAACATTAATACTACGCAAAAGAAAGTCTTAATTAAGTTTATGGTTTTGCTATAAACTTAATTAAGACTTATCTGGTTTATAGTGGTTCTGAAACCAGAACCAGCATAAACCAAATATTAACTTTTATAGGGGTTGATGAACGTGTTGTTAAGAACCTCTATATAAAACCTCTCAAAACTCCTCAATAAAACCGATTAGTGTTGGATTTATATTATAATATTTTTAAGCTTATTGTACACTTAACCAAATTGTCACCGCAAAATTAATATAAAACTAAAGCAGTTAAGTTAAAACAGTTAATTAATATAAAACTAAAGCAAGAGTTTATTTTCAAATCAATCAATCACACACTAAGTCCAAATAGCTTAAACAAGCGCATTTAAGTTTGTAATGTAATTATTATATCCCTTTAAAACTGGCATACTTTAGCTAATTTCCGCATGATATCCTTCCATGACTTATCGACCATTGTAAAAAGTCTAGTCTCGTTTGGCAGCTGTCTCTGGATGTCTGGTGCTGAGAATATCACCTCCAGATATATCCAGGTTTGTTGACACGCGTACCACTCTTCCTAAAAAATATTATCAAACGACCACATTAGCACTTTTAAGACGTTCGTGACCTTGATACTAAAAATAATCCAAACAATTTACCAGAGTCCTAGAGAAGAGTTCTAAGTTTTTAGACCACTCTTCAACTCTGCTCTTAATAGGACCACAATTCCTCGAACTAAGAATTGTGCTCACGTGGATGTTACTTTCATCGACAGCTGCTTGAATCTCATCCAAACCTCCAAGCACGTACACATCTCGAGCGTCCTTGTGGAGTAGGACCGGGAACTCTAGTGCCGCCCAAATTTCTTCTACCTGCATTCGTTGAGCAGCAGTGAGCATTAACAGATAAGATCACCTAGGCCTTTTGCCCGTTTACCCCATATAAAATGCTTTCCCTGTTCTGAATAATGTAGCCTAATTGAAAATTATATTAATGCAACTCACTTTCTTAAGTAGTCCTTCTAAGCCAGCCTCAGAACTGGCCTGCCCTGCCACTTCCATTAATTCTTCGGCATGTTGAAACGCACCGAGTTCTTCTAACACCTTAAGAGTCACCACCATATCGGGTGTGAAACGCGTGTGTAATATTTCTTCGATACGGACCCAATGACGCGGTTTTAATGCTGGATTACGAAGATACGACATTACTGGGAGCTGCAAGAAAAATTTGACTATTTTGTAAATGCGAGATCTACCATTTGATTACTTTATATGACTGCGTTAATAGAAACGCACGATATTTATAGGAGGACATTGACTACATCATAAATATCCTTTACGGTGCCAATTTGTTACTAATATCATTACCAAAATATCACCAAGAACAAAACCTTCATTCAAAGCATATAGTATGGCCTACGAGAACTATCCAGTATCTGTCCAGTTGTCATTTCTATTTCATACATTATAAGTAGTGGTTTTTCTTCTAATAAAATTTAATTGATAGCTTGTGTGAAGTAATTTCTATTGGAATCGTATCTTTTTGTTGAAATGCAAAGCGTATTAGAACTTTATGTTCATATAATTGGATTTTGATAAAAGGGAGTAATAGTTGGCGCTAGTTAAGTAGAGGTCAGATAAAACCTCATTAAGGACGGAGAAAGAGAGATTTATACCAGTAAATTTTAAAATATATAGGCAGTTAAATCATTTAATCTTACTTTATCTTTAATAATATCGATTGTCTCTTTACAACCAGGAACAATTTTGTTTGGCGGCAATCCTTTGTCAAGTTGGTTAAAGGCTTTGCCAAAATTTATAGTGGTTGTTTGAATTTCGTCTATATCCAATGTGTTAAACGGAACTTCGTACCTGTAAAATTATTAATTTAATATTTTTGTATAAAGATGGTAACTTCTATTGAATATCACGTGGTTTATGACTTGGGTTCGAAAAATCAAAATAAATGCTAGGTGATACGATTATACTACGCACTAAGATTCAAACTTCATAGTAATTATGAAAGAAATCTGTTTATTTAAAAATTAAAAAGTAAAGTATACAACTATTATATTTACCACGCTGCGTAGGATTCGGTCCACTCCTTAGAATTCTTCCATAACATTTGGCGCAGCTTAACATCGTTAATTGCTTCATCGAGTTGTTCCAGTCTTGCAGGAGGAATCTAGTACAAATAAATAGATATAGAATTTTGCACATTTTTCATGTTTCGGCGCTTTATACATACTTTAGGCCCTCGGAAAATTAACATATGAATGGAAAAAAAAATTGTATCGGTTTAATCGAGTTTGAGTGTAAGGTACATAGTAGATATTTTCTATTTGATGAGTAAAATCGCTAAGATTTATAAAAAAGACGACCAGTAAAGTTAACGTAAAAACGTTAAATTAAGGAAAAATGTTAACAAATAGTTAGTAAAATGAAATGCAAAATTAAATATAATTTATTGATTACTTTTTAAGATACTGAAATCAAGGACCGCTACGTACTTTTCAAGAAAAGCTGCATTATACTCAACGTCAAAGACCCGTAAAACATTTGTACTACAATATCAATTCTAAAACTAACAGTACATCGCATCCTCTTATGTGCTTAAAGAGCCCCTCCTGGAGCTTGAGGTCCACACGTAAAACGTCAAATTACCATTTTCATACAAATGTTTATTGACTTGACTTAAGTTTAAAGTACATACAAGATTACATGAATGGATAATACCTTTTCTCATAAAAAAACTAAAATGAATGTTATTGCAATTCCATTTCTATTTAAAATTCTTGGCCGGTATTTATGGTGTTCATTTGAATTGGAGATAATTATCTAGATTTTGCTTGTTACGGAACTCGTGATCGGAGTAGTGTAGCCAGTTTGCCAATAATATTCCCAATATTTACAGGCGAGTGGATCCGCCGTCTCGCGAGTTTCGCAAGTGTATTTTTACAGTGAGACATTTTGCAAAAATATTCTGTAAGTACGATTTGTTTACAACTAGTTAAGAATTACGTATAATGAAAGAACAAGGTACCTTAAAGACTTTCTGCCACTCGCGTATCTGTTTATCTCGAGCGGAACATGCCATTAGTCTCTCCATCAGATCATCGAGAACTTCTAGCACTTTCTCTATGTCCGACTTCTCATCATATAACCATGGTTGCTAAGGATAAGAGTGAAATTTAGACCACTCAAACAATAAGCCTCCAATAGTGATATTGTTGCATTTATCATATTTTTGACAGGAGAGTCATAACGACGAAGCATTTAACATTACCGCTATATATATAAGCTGTTTTTTAATAAACCAGTTAACAAATATAAGATTTTACATGTTGATTTAAGTAACGGGCACCTTTTAAAAGAACAATAAGGAAAAAATCACTTAAACGAACTGTGAGTGCTACGAACCACTTAGATAATTTTAAATATATTATTAAACGTACTACAACTTCATCTCTAAGTTTATTAACATCCAACATAAGTTCCATTATGTCTTTTCCGATTTGACTGGCAAAAAGTCCCGCCAATTTTCCTCGCGTTTCCAGTTTTTGATCCACATTAGTTCGTAAAGTACCGAGTGCGACGCTAAGGCCTGTAAAATTTATTGGAGGTATAAATGTGAAGAATTCATCTTCTCGGACAAAAGAACTCGTTACTTTATTACATGGAAATAAATATCCTAACAACCAACAACGTAGACCGTTGTTTGTAAAACATTCGATTTCCTCTTCATAACAAATAATCATCAAAAGTGAAAAATCTCTGCTTCCACTAAATCAAAAAGCCAATGGGCTTATTGAGGATGTGATTTTACAAATTGTAATGGATGTTGAAACGGGTCAGTCCCATTACAAGGTACAGATCCGTCGTTTAATCTCATACTCTCTAATTATAAACATTCTAGTATACGCTTTTATTTTTAGCATCAATAATGGAAGAGTGAAGCCTATTAACGTCTAGCCCATGAATGGAAAGGAAAATTGAACTTAAATAGAGGTATTGTGCAACATTCACATAATAATAAAATATAATATTTCTTTGGTCACGTAAAGGTTACAGGGCTAACTTACCCAAGTAATCAGTCATATCATCAGGTGGAATAGCAATATTGAACTCTCCCATGACATCATATAACTCTCTCAAATATTCAAGTCTCTCCTCTAGTTTAGCAACTCGTACTTCCAAGCCATCCAGTAGGGTGTTGAATGCCACCAGCTCTCCAGCGCTCTCCGGTTCTTTGTTTATGTCATCTTCGATACCGGATATTCCCTCTAATATTTCGTCTATGCAGGCTCGACCGATGCTACAATTTTATTAAGTAACTTTGTGTTTGCTGCGAGAACAGTGTTGGCGGCTTAGTGCCCTAAGTATGCAACTCTCTACTGGGAGTCGTGTGTTCAAATCCTGATTGCTCGTGTATAAAACATGCATGCGCGAGAAAATCGATGTAACACAGAATTTTATGAAAAAGGTGAAGAAATCTAATCTGGTTATTATACCACTCGATTTATATGCATATAGGTTATTTCTTACATATAACACAAGGTGTAAATATACAGTGAGTTTTCATTTGTTTTAATTGCAAACTACATTGGTAACAAAGCTAAAATATTGTTTGTAATTTTTATCCCTCCTTCATCGTTTCGACAAACTTTCGTCAATGAGTGGCATGAAGCGTTATTAATACGAAATACGAAGAGCATTCTGTTTCCTTACATACGGAAACACGCCGTTAATGTCTATTGTTTGATCTGTAACCTGGCGTGGATCTATTAGTGCAAGAAACACATTCATTAATTACGCAATATACATATTAATGAGTGATTGCATTGCACAGTCACAATATTGTTAACGGATAACCATCCCATCATCATATCATGATTAGTATTACACAATGCGTAGGATGATTCGATTCCAGGTGAAATAATTACTTTTTGGGTGCCTATTCTTAAAAACTTAGTATACAAAACAAATTCGTATTTGTTGTATTTGTCACCGTATCGAATACTAGAATGTTTTTAACAATAGATTTTTTTTGAGAAATATCGTAAAAATGTTTATGGGTTTCGTAACTGTCACATATTTAATGTTCACATTCATGGTTAACTCTCACCCATGTTCTTCCCTGTTCCATTTAACTGAAGATTTCAAATCGACGAAATAAATCTACAAGCTGTGGAGTGGCGTATTCGATTTTTTTTAATGTAGAGTAATGTCAGAAATAAAAAAGAATCTTATCCATAATTAATAGCCAAGAGCCAAGATACACTACGAATTATATATTAATCACTTACTCAGGCGTCGTAGTCTGTACCACATCAAACAGCCTCCTTGGTTGTGGCCTAAACAGTTCTTGGAATGGACACAGGCACAAGAAAATCAACCCAAGTGGTTGGTAGCTAACTACTTCCTCGATCTCTTCTATCTGCTTAACAAACTTATCACACCACTTTTTGAACACTTCTACATTCCTCTCTTGCCTAATTATATTCACATCTAATTCATTTGCTTCTCTAAAACTATTCATAAACTTATTCATTCGTCTCAGAAATATCCATACAGCACTAAATCCATCTCTAATACATTGCGGTATAAAATTGAGGTCTGCTAGCATTTTCTTGTCTTGATGCATCAAGAAATATAGGTTTGGCGACTGTCCCGCCGACCATTCAACCTGTTTCCCCATGATGGTCGGTTGAACGAACATCTGTAATGTCTCCTCATTGAGGAAGTTGTGAAATGTACGGACATACTCTTCCCAGTAGTCCGTGATTTTCTCCATGTAAGAGGATATAATTTTTTCACTTGGGTTCAGTTCTATCTTTCCGGAAGGCATAACATAAGCATCGACTTGAAACAGCGCCCACTACGAAGAACATTAGTTACTACTGTATGCTTGCGCAATAAATTAAATAAATCAACCACATTGGATATTATTTTCAAAAACTTTAAAAAACATGAAATAATAAAATGGTAATGAATATGTTAATTGTATATTCTTAAGAGCCGGCTAAAGCCAAAATCTGTCATTGTAGATTTCATTGTATCTAAGTATCTGATGTTTGAATTAAGAACAATAAATATGTTTTGATCCTACGCTACAATTTCGATCGTTGACTCTAATTAAAAATATATTATATTTATAATATAGTACAAATTCCTTGATACAAAAAAATACAAAGACACCACTAACTTTTCTCTAATTTATGGCAAGTATTATTGAGTCAAAAATTAATTGAATTACATCACAATAGTTTGGCCGAGGGCTATTACTAGCTATTTTGTTTACTATTGTATATTTAACGACGTTTTTTAATAAAAAGCATTTGGCGTTCAATTCATATTTGTTCCGCGAAACACTATATTGACCGTCTCATCAACTCGAACTTCGATATAATACATATTTTAATTACCAAGAGATATATAATACATAAAAACATTCCATGAAATTTCAAATCAAACCGCCTTTATGATTTTATTGAAAATCATACTTATACGATTTAGATAATGTAAATAGATAAAACAAATCACCTAATACTAACAATGGTTTAAAATGAAAAAAACTCTCTTCTATGTCTAAAAAAAGACTTTCCTAACATATAAATAACACACAAACAGTTAAATTATTGTCGAAATATTTTTTTTCAAATTTAAAAAAATTAAATCTTTAATTTAATGTTCGGCTCTGATAATTACAAATAAATACACTTAGGCCCAGGTTCGTAGGTGTGCACTTTGCATTTGAGGCGGTTGCCCTCTGTATTCATATTTTTGCATATAGCACTGCGCGACAGTTGCACCGCGGTGAACGCACTAAAGCAGGCTGAGGGAGACTCGCGGGTGAAATCATAAATTTAGCTTTAATTCTAATAAATGAACGCTCTTAATGACTTCGATTGATGAAAACAGTAGCAAGATAGTAGAATATCGGAAGTCAGCTTTTATACCTTACAAGTATCAGTCGGTCTCGGCCATTCCTCTAAGACCTCATCCACTTCAGTGCTTTGAAGAAGTTCCATAGAGGGTTGAAATTGCACATGAACACGAAGCATATCGGCCATCATTGCATTTGATCTCTTTGTGAGCCGATACAACATATAATTCGTCATATAATCCATTAGCTTTATGAAACTGAAATAAAATAGTTCAAGCATACGCCATTATTATTAAAATGTATCAGAGAATATTTTTTCAAAGATTTTACTCAATGTAGGCAGCACAGATATGGGTCTAAAATTTGTGGGGTCCGAAGTGCTGCCCGTGTTGAATAACGGTGTGATTTTACTAAACTTCATCTGGTCTGGAAAGACTCTACAATGTATATATTCATTAAATATTATAGCCAACTCTGAACTGATAGCATCGATTACTGATTGTAAAATGAATACGTTTTTTTTACATTTAGCTGTTTAAATGTTTTTATAATATCATTGCAACTAATTCGGCTAACTATAAAATCATGATTGCATACAGGAACATTCTTTTGCAATAATAAAAAGGCGGCTGATGGCGAAGAATTTAGAACGCTGGTTGTATTTAGTGGAATATTAGTAAAAAAACTCTTCAAATGCAGAGGCTACTTCGAGGTCTGAACTTAACTTAACTTACTTTTCCGACAACATATTATTTGAACATCCCTACAACAACCGCCATTGAACTTTACTCAAAGCAAATTTTTGAAAAATCTACGTACGAATTTAATAAATGAAGCTGTCTCGACCGACTCCATTTATCGGAAGATCATGCTGATCAGGTGATTATTTTGTTATTTTGTTAAACAAGTTTGTTTAATTTGAACAAACAGCGGTACCGTAATCAAATATAGGTTATATTTCACGTATACAACTTATTATTAATAATAAAAATTGGGATGTCTCTCTGACTGAAAGCTATGCAGTTAATAGTCTAAGAATATAGTACTGCGTTCATTACAGTAATTTGTGCTTTTGAAAATTTAAATTCTCTATATAAAGTTTTAGATTAATTAATGCCCTCCTGTCTCTATACATAATAATATCTCATACATAAAATAGCCAATCACGGCCGTAAAGATTAACAACACCGTGGCCGCTTCGGCCTTATAACATTATAACGAGAACTCACCATGCCAACCTCTCACAATAGTTCCTTTTATTAGCCTTTTCCGTGTATGACATGCCCCCCGTAGGCTTTCCGCGTATAATCTGAAAAGGAGGTATATTCCTATCGTCATAGATAAATCCTTGTTGGTATAACGCTGCGTGACATGCTGCGATAATCAGATCCAATACAATCGAGCGGAACTCTCTTAATTTTTCACGTATGAACTCAACTCGCTTCATCTAAAAAATAATACGAATATTTAGAAAATGAGTATTCTATAAAAACCCTGTTATAACTACAAACGTTAGTGAGTTTGTGCAGTAATAATTTTTATGGGATTTCATATTATTTGCTACCTCTTCAGCAATAACCGTCAATCAACTACATAACAAAAGTCAATTTACACATAGCATTACATCAATCGATTTAAAATATAATTCATTATTTAGCTTCTATCTAATATTAAAGAGACTTTCTGCATTTGACGAGGCTGCTAGACAGATATTATAATTTTAAACAAACTTAAAATCATGTTTTAAAATGTATTATCTATTTAAAGTAACGTTATGTTTTAACTAACTTTTGTTAGCTGCGAAATAATAAAGATGCATAAGAGCAACGGTAAAAAGGTGACTATTCTAAAATATTTACATTAAAGAAATATCACGCGTACGCAATTATTAAATTACATAGTAAGTAAATGGCTTAACATCTTTCCAGTATAGAGAAACTATTTTTCAAATAATAAGTTCACCTGCACTTCAATGAAGTAAAAAAAAGCTGTGTCCATATCTCTCGACACATCCGCAAAGCTTTTCATATACATGTCACAGCACATGGACTGCATACTTAATAGAGCTTTTCCCAACACTGGAGTGAGTATAAATAACTTCTTAGCAATCTTCTTCCGTGTTTTGCTATACTTCCTGAACAATATCGATTTCTGCCACACATAAAAAGCTTTCCAGTAGCGATAGTTACGGAAAAATTTTATCTGTCGAATTCACATTTTATTAAACTAAGAATAAAAGATGTCAAAGCCCCATTTTTCGGGTTGAATAAAAACCTCCAGAAAGCTATATTGTTATTTCATTTAACTCCACAATAAGAAACATGATAGCCTTACTGCCTATATAATAATTCTAAATAAAATTTATATGGGGTCACATCGTCGTTAATAAAAATTATAAACAATTACTTTATTTATTCGTTATAATATATATTGTCAAACTCGTGAACAATGTTTTGATTCAGAAGGCTAAACATGCTCACATAGAGGTAATATTCATAATAGAAGGTTTAACTGAACAAAAGCACTGGTTTCCTGTGAAAACGTGTGCGCAAATTTATTGAGTCGTATTTATTTGCAAAACATCAAAAGGTTTGTCAGAATCAAAGCCGGTGACAAAAAAAAACAAAATTGTGGTGCGGTTTTGATGAAATAAATTTAATAGCGTAGGTACTGTGCAGATACTATACGGAACACAATATTCGGCTACTCCAGTCAGCGTAGGTATATCGTAAATTGGTTGATACACCAATTTAGGCGTAGGCACGAAACTATTAATTGCGTCGGAATAATCCTACTTATTTTAAAATAAATATACTATATTAATAAATTACATCATTGCTACGCTACTTAGCATATTATACATTCTTACGTCAGTAAGTGACACGAAAATTGTATACTCTTGTTCCCAGTCGGGTAATTTTGTAAATACCATCTCATTCGTGAAGTGAGTTACACCACAGGGGCTTATAGTTAGGTAGTTCTTTCTATCTATCTCGTCATACGGTACCACTCTGAAATAAGACAAAAAACAATACGGCCGCCAAGTATTAGGATTAACTCCATAGTATTTTAAACCTTTGTACATTGTAGGTTATTGTACCTAATGTTGTTTAGTTGCTTTATTTGTAATATGTAGTTAATAATTTATAGTGGTACAGCAGAAATACGATTTAAAATTGCTTAATAAAATTGACGTTCGTTTAAAACATACTTAAGATAATACGGTGTGAAGTACACATTCTGCGGGTGAACAGCATAAATCATGTAGAGAAATCCTAAATCCAGATTGCTGCGAATTCGTTCAATTACTTCTGTCTGTGAAGCTACCACAGGTTTGATCTTGAGAGGATCAGTGGTCATTTGGTCCTTAGCCACGTCCGAATTACTGCGAGATTCATGAATCTTAATTTTCTTTCTTTTTTCTTTCCCTAAAAATATAATATATTTCTATGGGTACAACGCGCACAAATATGATTCTGTCCCATACGGCTTTCTATTACAACATACATATAGTTATCAACCATAAGTATTAGAAGATGATATAATGAAAGATTCCTTTTAAAGGATATTAATGTATTCTCGAAAACGGGCTTGTCACAGTACTCCCACGTGAATCTTTATAAAAAATCTAAATAATATGTCTTTAGCATAACGATCAATTTTACGATTACAAATACTTAATTTAGATCCGCCTTTCATTGAATTCGCCTACGGTACTTTTTATTGAGCTTATTTGAGAGGTTGTGTTATAATTGAGGTGAAGCCCAAAGAAATTATGTAGGTAGTATGTACCTACCGGGATTACATACCATTTTCTGATGTTTATAATTGACTTACCATCATCCAACTTAATTGGTTCTAATTGCAATTTAGCGTGTTTTCTTTCTTTTCTGAATCTCTCTTCTTGGGCAAAAACAAAACCAGTCTGAAATAAATTTCCTTTCGTAATGTACCTACAGCTGATAGAATTTGATCGTATTAAATAATTTTTATATATTATATTTAGTCGAAATAAAAAGATGTATTTTGTGTAAGACTTAATTAAACCGTTATTGCTTATTGTGTCAGAAACAGCCTAATAAAGTGATCCATGATTTATACATATAGAATCTAGATCGTTTCGCCGAATACATGCAACAGGCTGTTAGAGAACGTGCTCTGAAAGTTCCAGAGAAACTCTTGTATACGCACTCTTGAACATAGTCTGAGTATTAAGATTCTATTATTACATTTGTTTGAGCCTTCATTTTCTGAATATGTTTACAAATGTATTTCTTTTTCTTAAGTATAAATTACTTACCAACGGTTCTGGTTCTTTTTCAACATGTTCTATTTTCTCTAAGAGCTTTTTATGTGGATAGTGAAAAGTAAGATCTTTAGGTTTTCTGTAACAAATTGTGTAAATAGACGAGGCAATAAAAAAAATCTTAGAAGCCGTACCCTTTAAAACAATACATTATTTAAAAACCCACGCAGAAACGTGTTTTCCTGTAGCCTCGATGGGCAGTTACAGGTTTTCATAAACTCTCGGAAGGTTTTTGTGTACTGTTTCGGACAACCATTTAACTACGTGCTAAATATAAATAATATTGTTAATAGAGTTTTGAGATAAAATATTAGATGTAACACAATGTTTGCATCGCGATTACTTGATATGTAATTAGGTGATCTTACTGCTAATAGAATTTTCATACAGATAATATTATAATAATTAACTTTAAAAATAGTTTTCTGAATCAGAGCCTCCTTATGAATTTAAACTATGAGTAATAATAATACCTGAGCCTATTTTAGAAACACGTAGGTAACTAAAGTTCTAAATGTACAATTTACCTGCTGTACGTAGTAGGGACTTTGCGTACATTTCGCTGCAAAGTTTCTATTGCGGGCAATGTCGATAGCTTACGTTGCATTTTTAAACCATTATCAAAATAATTATTTTGTAAAAATTAATGCTCACAACCTCTATTTTGATGTATTGATGGTTGCCATGGCAACGATCCATTATTAATACGTTACAACTTTTCTTGTACAAAGAGGATCGATACATATCAAGTTGAATGAAGAATATACATTACAAGCTAGCTTGACTAGTTTTCTTTGTTATGATTCCGACCGAGAGCATACTTGATGCCGAGTCTGACATGTTTTCTAAGTCGACCTTTGTGTTGTTATTTTTTGTTTTAAAACATGTTGTTTTGCCTGATACATTACCTCTATGATGTCTCAATGATTTATAAGTCAGTTGGTATATCCGTGACTGCTAGTTTGCCCACAATGATTTGTGTTATAGAATATACATATACAGAATCGTGCCATATCCTATATATAAATGATAAGAAAATCAACAGGCAGCGGACTCATTAAGATTGACGATTTGGATTTGATTTGATTGGGATCACATTATTAGCATTTATTTAATGAATTTACAAAAAAATACCCACTTAATTGACTATAGCAGTTTCATGTATGGTTTTAATTTGATTAAAATGATTAATTTCAAGCTGTTCCTTTTAAAATACTATGTTACTTAAGAAAAGTTATAAGTTTTTGGCCATTTTTCGATTGGCATCTTAAAAGTAGGGGTGTTTTTTTACATATAAGTGGGTTCGAAATCCAGACGAGGATTTTTAGAAAATCTTTAATTGCAGACTTACTAACTTTCAAAAATAACATAAATTCTTCTTTCAGTAAAATAGCGTATTTACGATATTTATGGTACTTTCCCTTCCTGTCCACTTTGAGTGAGTGTACACTTTGGGACACTCTGTATAATTTATACGTGTAGTATTACGAAATAAATATACCCAGGAAATTATTAACTATATATATATAACTTTGGATGTCTGTATTTTTTTACTATTTTAACTACCATGGCGGTATTAGTAGGATTTTGTCATCCCGTCGTATCCTTTAAATTCCTTCTTTGTGGACTTGTCGCCATCTTTTGTCCAACATCAAGCGCTCGTTCAAATCTCATTTCGACACTTGGTGCTAACATGCTTAACAACCCTTATGGTACTTGCATGCGGATGCTAAATATTGCCAAAAGATGGCGACGCATGAGAAGTAAAGAAGAGTAATTTTTTTAGACGCAATGTTACCATTTATTACAAATTATTTTATGCACAGTAAATCAATTCTTTGTAGCAGGATGTAAGAACTGATGAATCACAGCAGTGATTAAAAATATACATATGCTTACGAAGTTATTTCGTACATTTAGTTTCTTGCCTATACCTTGTATATAGTATAGACGAAATAATATTGTATAACATATATAATATTATAAAAGGATAGATTTGTTTTTGCAAGTTTATTTGTTACAAACGCAAAAACTACCGGTTTCTAAAATAATTTCACCATTACAAAAATGCTAAATTCTCGCTTAGTGCCATATTTGAAAACAATAATGTTACAAAATTTAAACATTCAATTTAGACAACAGATTAATGTAATTGATTCGTGATCATTTGTTTTTCTAAAAGGCAAGTAGGTCACCAGCCTTTTGTTTTTGACACATGCTTTCAACTATCTGGGTATAAAACATCCCGGTTTTCATCACGCACAACGGACCTATTAAGAGTCTAATTGCGGAAACGGAGTCCCCACATACACAACATCCCGATTTCCTCATGTTATTATATTCTCAACCGGGTCGAACCTACAACTCGGGGATGAGGTGAAACCATTAAATTGCTCCACAATCAGAAACAAGAACTCATCACGATATGAAGCTTATGAAATTTTCTTGATAACATGGTGCAGAAACAGTAGTAATAATAATATTGAATATGAGACATGGGAAGCAGATGATAAAAAATGGCAATGAATTTTAAAAAAACAGTTTATTTTAAATACAGCACAATACCAACCTCGTCATTAATAAAACAAAAGATATCATAGAAATAGACTTTTTCATACATTTGTTTGAACTTAATAATATATCTTAAAGTAGAAATAATATTTACTTATGCAGAATGTAAAAAAAATATTGCAAAATTTAATTACCAATCTTGGTTTAATGGACTGGTATTCAGGGTACAAATTAAAAAAAATAGGTATTCTTTCAGTCATTAAGCTGTATCGGCTGTATAAGTGCATAATTAAAAATTAAAAACTGTATATTATCCTATATACCTTTATAATATTACCTATTTTCTTATAAATACCAAATTACATTAGTAATCTAAATGAATCACCAAAATCTGATGACAAATATTTGTTTATAAAATGAGTTGAAATACAAAGTAAAATTATATACAATGATTTCTATTATAGACACAATTTGAATTAAAGAAATTAAGCCATGAATACCACAAAGAAAATGAAGAAAAATATCAGCACACCAAATACTTTAAACATCAATGCTCGATTACCCGTAACACTTTGAAAATATTTCATTATTTCCCTGTGCCCAGCTTCCACATTCATTTCTGCTTCTGCAATATTTGTGTCGATTCTCCCGATTGCTTCATCCTGTTCTTTTACCATATGTGCTAATTGCTGGAATATTCCTCCTAATTCAACAATAGTACTTTCTATGTTGTGCATTGTCTCCGCTCGTTGTTGCACATAAGTGTCACTGTCATCTTTCAGTGCCATCTGTTGGGCTTGTAATGAAGCTTCCCTAAAACCAATGTTGACATCATCTGCACTTAGGAGAGTCGGCACTTCCTTGACAATAGGTCTTGATGAGCTTGAAAACTGCTCTCGTCTGCTATTTTGAAGTTTCAAATTCTCTGATCTGACTTCCAACACCTGTAAATTAAGTTTTAACCTCAGAACAAAACCCAGGCTATAATACGATAATATAAACTCACACAATCACAAGTCAAGAAAATATTGTGATTATAATTATTATTGTCTGTTTAAATACATAATGTTTTCTTACCCATGTTAAATAAGGTCAGAATAAATAAATAAACCCATTCAGGGAAGTTGTTTAATGAAGCAGAAGATTGAATCATAGAAAGAGATCAGAGGCAAGTAGGCAAGGAACACAACAGGTGACAGAGGAAGTATCTTGTTTCTGACACCAAGATATATTTTGGGTAATAGTTAGTGTAAGGAGTGAGTGAAGCTAGAATTAAGTAAGCAATCATGTTAACAAACAAGATCGTCATATTAATTTGAATATTATTTAAGCATATTCATTTGCAAATAGTATTCTTCTATTGTTCAACAGGCACTACCCAAGTCAATATATTATTCTCTGTTTATTTTCTGATTAAGAATCTGATTTAATTTTTTAATTAATTACATGATAAATTAACTAACCAAAAATTTTCTGCCCTGCCAATCAAACAAATACTTATGGCTTCAATTACCTGTTTAAACTGATTGCTCATAGATGCAAGGCGTGATTGAAGAGCCAAGACAACACTTGAAGAGTGGCTATGCATGCTTTTGCGACCCCTTGGCATTTCACCAAGGCGAGCAATCTGTTGATTGAGAAAGTTAAGGTCGCCTTTGATTATATATGTTAATTCTTGTATCTCTGTTGGCCGGTCATCAAATAGTGACTTTTTCTTTGCAACTGAAAATAATATATATGACACATTACACATATTTCAACTTGCTTTGCTTGATCATTAAATGCAGGAAAGCAATAATGTGGTAGATTACAGTCTAGATGAAATCTTTAATTTATCATACCACCTGGATCTACTTCATTATTTTAACTAATTATGTTACAATAATAACTTTTAAAATGACATTATACTATTATATTCAAGCAATAGTGGCATTGATCATACTTACGCAAAGCTAGTTTCTCCAATTTAGAATATGTGCTAGTAATATGTTTGCTTATCACCTTAGCCATACTCATGAATTGTGAATATGTGGCAAGGGCAGCCGCTTTGCGGTCATCTTTAGCAATTGGTCTTGCTAAAGTTTGACCTTGAAGGCTACGAACAGCAGCTGAAAATTCTTGTGTTCTATCCCTGGCAGCCATTACTGGTTCAAATATAAACTCTTCTAGCAAATCAAAATCTAAACTTTGACCGCTTAAACCGTCAGTGGAACTTTTCTCGAATTGAGTACTTTGCGATTGTGAAGGAAAATGTGTTCCCTTCTTATCTAGTTTATTGTATGGTTCTACTGTTGCAACAGGGATCGGCCGCTCTGATACACCAACATATCGACGACGGGGAAGCATTGCATTCTAAAGATCTTTTAAATATTTAAAATAAATTATATGCGTTAATAAGCCCTTCTCCTAATTACAAATATTGAAACTCGCTTCATACAATTCTGAATTACCACCAAAAAGAACTCGAACACCTTCCTTGCAACGATATTGGTTATACTAAATGAGATGGCTACGTTTGCATTAAACTAGGAAATTAATACATTAAAAATGCACCTATATCAAATAGTACTTTTAAAATTTCAAGCTTAATGTTTACGTCACCCGTTAGCCATCAGTGGTCGCTCAAAGACATTAAATACAGATATCTAATATACAAGTACACCTCACATAAATTACATAGTCTATGGTTCAGTTCTATGATGGGTTTTTATTGTATTATATACATAATATGACTTCAGAATATAGAGTTATCACTACCTTTAAGTTTTAAATGAATACTGTACTTCATAATTATAATCGCAAATGCCTCTACAAATAACAATAGTGCTACTATTCTCTCCGCACAAAGTAAGTCGACCAAAATGTCCATGGAGACATAGCGAATATAATAAAAATTTAGAGGCTCTTAATTATTTTTATTATAATAAGTCTTGTAAAATAAGGAAATATATATCTTCGTTTCCTATTTAGCGCAGTTTTGTTCTTATTCTTACTCCGACTTGGCTATAATATATTTAGACATGAGTTTCTATTGAAAAACAACTTGATCTGATATGATATTTTTTTTGATTTTGTTTTCTTGGTTAAGTGTTACATATGTTCAATATATATAGTAAATAATTTATCATATCCTATTAATTCAAAGTGTTATCTGATTACTGATATCTGTGATATTCATTATTCTGTTGTTTATGCTTTCATCACACTTCACAGTTCACAGTTGCTCCTAATGTCGTAAAATAGTAAAATATTATATTAAACTATTTCTTAATTCATTAATTGCGATAGTACTTATTTATTTCGATTGATATTTTTTTTATTAAATTTAATAATTATTTTTTATACGTTTGTCTTCATACTCCTGGAACGGATTACTGGTAAGTTACAATATGTAGTATTTGTTTCCCATAAAACTAAATTATCATGATAATTTACACTTAAATGGTTGTGTTATACATTTCCGATATGCTTATACGTGATAGCTTGTTTAATTGTTAGGTAATAAATTAAGATATTTTTTTTTTAATAATTGTACTTCTGTCTCCGCAAGGTGTAAGACGCCAAAACGTCGATATCGAGAAAGGTAATATAATCAATTGTTTTTTAGTTCAAAGAGTAAAAGTAAAAGTTCAAACTTTTTATATCCGTAAAATTATTTAATGATTACATTCGTTTCCAACTTCAATAAAGGGAGGGAAGGGATAAGGTCTCCAAAAATATCTAAATAAAATATTTTAAAGCTGTAGGCTACAGGTTTGTATAAAATAATTTAAATATAAAGAATAAAGTAAATTCCAAAAATACTGAAGTGTTTTGTAAATTAATTACATTGTGTCTAGTGACACATTAAAATAAGAATATTTACTGAGGATTACTACTTTCATAATGGTTTGAGAATGTGTAGATTAAATATACTTGGCAAAAATGCTCTGGTTATGCTTAGATTACAAAAATAAAATTTAACTTACCTTCATTTTTAAGAATGAATAATTCTATGTTTTATTATTATTACTTGCATATTCAAATTTCCTCATCTTCTATTACTTTAGAAATTGCAATTCATAGGGAAAGATTTTACTTTCACTTTACAGAACTGTTTGTAGTCATTATAAACAATTGTTATAACAGGTACAATATATTTTGTTTAAAAATTAAATATACAATGCTGATGATTAGAACAATGGTTCCAATTATTGCTTAAACCCAGATTAATGAACTATGTACATAGATAAATTAGTAATTTGAGGCCAATGTAGTAGACAGTGTAAGGATTTCTTCTACACGCATTAATGTGCACCCTAAGAAAGATCATGTTACACATGCATTAGTAGTTAAGTTATCAAGCACTTATGTATACATTTTATTTATAATTTCTTTAAGAAAAGAGTTAGTTTAGTGATTAAGCGTGCAACTCTCAACTGTAGCTATTTAAATTTGCTTGTATGGTTTTTAAGAAAATGTGTTATTTAAAAAACAAACAAAGAATAAGATGTAATCCATTTCATTTGATACTTAAAACTAAGTACTTAATTATAATTCGTTGTCGTCATACATATTTAAAATCTCTCAGTTTTGTTCTTATCTTGCTTACTTTGTACAAGAGATATTTAATTGTTTGTAACTACTTTTAAAAAACACTACCGTTATATATTTAATAGTTTGATTGATTATTTTTAATATCTACTAGATTAGGGTGATCACAATTTTTATTGCGTGTATAGAAATAAAGAAAATATTTGTGTAAAACGAAATTGAGTGATTGAAAATTTGAGCTATTTATGAGCTTGGTGAATGAAATCAATGGTTGTTTTCATTAATAGCTGGTGATTTGGCCCACGCAATGTGTAAGCGTAGTGTAAGGCGGTGTCCCTATATTATTGGGTGAAGCAGGCTCAAAAATCTTTCTGAGTGGAGTCCTTGAGTCTATTAGACTTTAGAAAAATGATTGTTTTGTTACAGTGAAGCACATGGTCGGTGTTAGTTAAAAAAAGCGTGCGAGGATTGGCACTGGCCATTGGATGGCTATGTATTACTACGCGAGCAAGCTGAACGAGGCGTCATGTAGCGGGTGTAATGTGAAGGTAGGAAGGTTTTAACATTTTTTACCTACAGTCTAGCCTTATGATATATTTCTCCAATACGTTGTCTTTAATTAATAGATAATAATTGTTGCAATATATATTGCAAAAGTATGGCAAACGTAGCTATTGCGATTTTTATTTAAATAAGAATTTGGTTTGGTTTTATTCTTATCCTCAGTGCAAGATGTTGAACATTGATTAAAATTTTTTAAGGTTATAGTTTTTTATCACGTGATATTTTTAGCAAAGTTTTAAATATTAAAAAAAGATTATAAAAAAGTGTATCAGCGCTTTGTAATATAATTGTGTTGATCCGAAGGTGCCCTCGGCGCCGTCAGAGGCTGCGCCTGCGCCGCCAGCGGAACATTCCCAACTGTTGAAGACAGACTCAACTTTACTCGGCACTGGACTGTCTTACTACGATGTGAGTAGATTTAGGTTAGAAATAAATGTTCATAACGCTCTTCACTCTAACATACTTCAAAGCTTATAGATAACGTAACTCAATAATCTCTAGAGCCAAGAGTAGAAACTGTTTTTATCCCTGAATAATTGAATAGGCAGGCACCGAAAACGAGACCTGTACAGTCAAATTGGCGACACAATTCCAGCTACTAAAAATATATTTTTATCCAAAATCTAATAATCCGTCTAACATTGTTTAAGACTGTTGAAATTTTCAAGTAATACAATAAAGATGTCGGAGATGCAAGTAGGAGCGCAAATACGTTCCATTGATGCATTAACTCAATTATTGATGCTGGAAGTGTCGGGAAAGCTCGCAGCCTTTACCGGTGCCTAATCTATTTACTGACGTCGTAATTATACTAACGTTTCCTTTGAAGGGTATGTTTTACGTTTGACGAAGCGTAAGATTCTGCTTTTATCACGCCTTCTTCTCTTCTATAGGTTTTTAAACGCAGCAGTAAAATAACGGATGAATGCGTTTTATGTAAACCAAATATTTATATTTATAATATTATTATAAGTATTAAATTTCTGTCGAAGCATTTTTACCATTTAAGCTAATCTCTAGAGCAATCCAAGCCTAGAAAAATAAGGCTTTACTTTCAACCTTTAGGTTGTGGGGTTGTCCAGATAATATAAATTTCTACAGAAATGGATTTTTCTTGGTGCGCTAATAGGTATAACATGTGCGACCAGCAACGTCTTCAAACTAAAATGATTAATAAAACAGACGCAGAAACGTGTCCACTCTGTGGCCACGTTAATACGAGACTAGAATAACTAGTCTATAAAAAAAACTAGTGTATTTTATATTTCTTATATTGGCTTGGACGCAAAATAACGGCGACAGTCGAACATGTAAATAGTTTTAGGGGAAAATGAATAAAGTAGTAAATTAATATTAAAAAGCCGTGAATAGTATAAAGACATCTGACTCAGTATTTTACTATCAATGGTTTACTTGAATCGGCGTTCATTTTTTAAACAATTTTGCGGCTTTCAGTTAACTCTTAAAAGGCCATTCTCGTATTACTTCACATCGGGTGAGCCCACTGCCCACTGCTCGAGTGTTATTCTATTGAATCGTTCTACGCTATGCGGTATTATAGATTTGTTATTTTTTGTAGAATGATGACTACTATTCTATGGTAAGAGGAAACAAATTTATGTCAGAGAGTGGTGTGAAGCACCTAATGATGAACGGCGGTCTTAACTTTGTCGCCACGCAAAAATCTGATCAACCCCAGGTAATGTTGTACATAAAATAGAATAAAAATCTTGTGTATATAAGCATTCAATCTTTGTACTGAGAAACAAGGAAATAAAGAAGTATACTATTCGTATACTCTGTTGCGTAATTTCCGGTAGCAATGTTCAATCGGAAATCACTCAGACTGTTTCTTAGAGCATGTATACTAAGTAATTCCCTCTGTTTCAGCTTTCCAACCTTCCAGCTAAAAGCCTATCCCTACCCTACGTGAACACTGAAAAACTGGACCTAGAGTACAAAGATGGCCAGATTGTCAGTGGTACAATAGACTCCCTGGCTGACCTTCTGCGGCCAGGGGCCAGCAAATCATTTATTTTCACTTTCTTGCTCTGTTCGAGACTTTTCATCAAGCCACATGAGCTTTTAGCCAAATTGTGCAAGAGATATTTTCGAAGTTACGATAAAGTGGTGAGTTTGTCTGTCAGTTAAGTCAATTTACAGCGGAAAATGACTTAGAAGTTCCCGGAATCATATATGTGGTTTTACAGGGAAAGTCAGAAATGAAGGATTCGGCAGAAAAGGAAGTCCTAGAGATGGTGGCATTGGTCCGAGTTCTTGATAATTGGACCGGCATGTTCCCGTACGACTTCCGAGATGACCGTGTTATGGCCCTCGTTAAGAGTATCACGCAGAGGTATTGCCGGTATATTAACTTTTTTTTAATTTTATTTTTTAGTCTTACAAACAGCCGCTACAACCAGTTATGTTTGGGATTTAGAATTCTGAATCTGTTTCGTCATTATTTTTATTTCTCTGTCTGACACGATGGTTCGGATTTTGCTCTAAGGCATGCCGCAATCCACACGATGTTTACTCTAACCATACGAGTGAAGAGATCCGTGGAAGAACTAAAGTCACTGGCATAGCGTAGAAGTTCTTAGGCCGATGGGGCAAAATCCTGGCCTGGAAGCCTCCCAATGGGTGGACAGATGACCTGGAGAAGGTGGAGGAAAGATGTCGGATGCAGAGCGGTCGTACTGGAAAGTTTCGGGGTGTATTTAAGTGTATTTTCTACACCTTTTGACCGACGACGATTAGGTGTTTAATGCGCAAGTAGAAAAGTGCGCTGGTGGACTCAATTCGGGGTTTGAATATTAACATGAACACAGTACGCCGACACTGCTCTTAGTATTATAATCGTATAGAAATCCTTAAAAGTACCAGATACTTCTCTTTATAGCATCTTCACTTTAAAATGTACGCGAATAAGAACTAGTTACCTAATATAGTCTTTATGATGGTCAATTGTCCTCCCGTTCATTTGTCTTTCTACATTTCACTCGCTCTCTCCCCCTTTATTTTAAATAATAACTGTCAATTTGCTACCTTTTTTGCAAAAAAAAGCAATGCTGGTTTCTTAATATTAATGCGAATTATGCGTATAATAGTTTATTAACTCGCTTCTGAAATTTGATTGCAGGTGTTCAGCAGAGCATATGAGCTCGGTGCGTGCAGATATGTCCAGTGTTTTGGAACGTTTGCTTGACAAACTGACAGCGTTAGAACATTATGAGGAGACTTTGGCCGATGTGCCGCAGGTGTTGAATGTGGATAACTTACCGCAGGTATTTTCATTTTATGTAATGTCTTCTTATATTTTCAATATTATAAACAGATATTTACTAAAAAAATTAGTTTATATAAATTATAATGTATATAAAGTTCCGTATTTGGTTTCGGTCTTGCAGGTCTTTTCCAGCTTATGGTTATCCATCCTTTACGACTTCAATAAGTTTTCCTTATAAGTAAAACATTTTTCATCTTTCAGGGAGATGTTTTAACTCTAGGCCTAACACCAGTGGAACTGGCCAATCAGCTGACGATGTTAGAATTGCATCGGCTGTCCTTTATTGGCCCCGAAGAGTTTGTTCAGACCTTCGTGCCGAATCAACCCTCATCATCAGGAAAACCAATTTCTCTTCAACACGTGGAAACGAAAAGTACCAAGAATTTGGAGGCCTACGCCGAATGGTTTAATAGATTGAGCTTTTTGGTCGCTACTGATATCGTCAAGGTGAGAGAAATCGAGTTTCTTTTAAGCGAGGCGATTTTATGATTTTTATTAAATTTCTAAATGTTTACAGCCAGTGAAGAGCAAATACAGAGCGCGTGTGATTGAGCAATGGGTGATGACTGCGAGGGAATGCTTCAATTTGGGCAATTTTAACTCGCTTATGGCCATCATCAGCGCACTCAACATGATTCCTGTCACCAGGCTTAGGAAAACTGTGAGTAATTGCAAATAGGGAATATGAGATTGAAAAAAAAAACATTTGTCAATCTAATAGGTGCAAATGTAGCTCCTGTGGCTGATATATGCCGTCGACTTTTAAGGGCTAAAGCAAGCCAGTTTCCTCACGATGTTTTCCTTCACCATTGCGCGTGCACAGCCGGGGATCGAACCTACGACCTCGGGGATGTGGGTCGCACGCTGAAGCTACTCGGCCAACACTGCTCACTCATAGGCGATATCTATTGACAATTGTAACATTGGCTGTTTTTAAATCCCAGATGAAAATTGAAATTATTGTTTTTTCGGCAAAAATTTCGCTATAGCCGATATGGCGGTGGCGAAGGGAAATTCAGTAATCCCCTTCCATAATTTTTATATTATTTTAATTTGACTGTAGTGGAGCCGCACTTCGGGGGTCTGCGTGCAACAGTTGCGACAACTGGAACTCTGCGTTGAACCAAGTGGAAATCATGCCAGGTGAATATTATATAAATAAGTAGCGATAGCAAACAAAAATATTTGCAAATTTTTACTAACTTAATTTTTTTAAATACATTTTTAATCTTTAATATACAATATATTCTATTTTATTTCTTGAAAATATGTGTTTCAACAGAGGACATATTTCTCCTGTAGTTTATCCTAAAAGCATTGCCTTTATATACATATTATTAACATATCAAGTTTTGGATACAATTTCAAAAAATTAAAGAAATTCAGATTTTACACTAAAAATAAATGAACTGAAGTGGATTGGGCGGGGCAGATGCCAAGAGGAACAGAACTTGTATATATGTGTTAATGAATATAAAAATATGTCAAAATAAATCTAAAAGCTGCCAGGCTTACTGTGTTCAGTTAATTGGATTATTTTTATTTGAGTTTTCCCAAATGCAGGTATAGAGCAGCGTTAGCAGCGGCGCCTACTGAGACAGCTGTTCCACTACTCTCGGTCACCTGCAGAGACTTGCATTTCGTCAATCAAGCCTCACCCAACAAGTAAGAACATTTATAGATATTCAAAAAGACCACCTTGTGATAAGATTGAAAGGAAGGAATAATTTGGATTGTGTTAGTGCAGGTAATTAAGTGTTGAAATGTCGTAAGTGTAAAAAAACAACACAAGAACATAGATCTTTAACCTTCAAGGAAAAAGCACAAATTTTAACAAGGCCGTTTGCGAATTTCACTTCACATTAGGTTATTGGACATTTTCTTTAGTAATAAAGACATTTTAACGTATTGTGTGATATGTCTGTTTAAAATAATGTATATTTGTATTTATTTGTCTTGCTTATTAATTAAAAATGTATTTGGTTCTCCTATTATAGACTCGGTAACCGTATAAACTTCTCGAAGTGTACGCTCCTGGCGCGTCACGTGTGCTCTCAACTGGCCGCGAGGCGTCTTTGCGCTGAAGGGACGGTTGTCATGGCAACTCCGCCGCCATTAAACGCCGCAGCTCGTGCCTTTCTTACTGAGAGGAGCACGCTAACAGAAAGGGGTAACTGTCATTACATTAAACACATGTTTATTTATTTGTTCAAATAGATAAACTGTCTCTAGCCCTATAGGGCCTCTTTTAAGTCACAAAACTTATAATAATATTATCAGTTTTGTATCAGTTAGTTAAATAAAGGGATGCGCCATACATGTATGTGTATAAAAATAACTACAAAATTACATAAAATCAAATTTTGTATATAAATTTACGTTATATCCTTCCAGGACTGGAACTGACATCGTTTGACCGCGAGCATCCCACGGATCATCTCGAGAAGGAGCGATTTAAGCGGTTACGCGGCGGAACCTAAAATAAAATATTCTGCGTGTCTGATGCCTTCACGCAGCTATTAGCCATGCCATAGACAGGTTCCGTACAAATTCTATCTGCTTGCGGTCGTCAGCCGGAATATTTCTAAAATTGATAGAAGGCCGTTTACCGCGTACTACTAATTCAATACTAAATTGTACAAGTTTCAATCCGATAATCTTTGCCAATTTTGAACGTAGAGTAGATCTTGGTCTATGGTTATGTCAAACTCACGATCTGTCAAACTACTTCTGTGCAGGAAGTTACGTATTTTGTCAGCTCAGCTTCACTTAGTATTATAAAACTTAAATGTTGATGTTTTTAATTTAAGGAGTTTGATTAGTTTGGACTAACATTACGGTATGCTCGCGAATTATATTGATTATAAGTTGCACAACTTTTTGTGATAAAATACGTTCATTGAAGTTCTTAATTAACTAAAAATTTTTTACTTTATTCTTGAGAACATTTATTTAAGAAGAAAATCTTTAAACCAAACGATTTGGTTTATATTTATTACATTCGTATATTCGATTTTATTTACCAGTTAAAATATATAAGGCTGGTCCTTTCTCTTTGAAAAATATACTTATATGTAGCGTTAAATATATTTAACAGAGCTATGTACGCATTGAGTACATATATTGACAAATCACATAAGACATTATTTAAGTGAATGGAATTTGATATAGACATCTCGATAGTTAATATTGCTCCACACATAGTGTCGGAGCTAATGTAGATACAGTTATAGTATAACTTTGAATTCCGTCTGATTGCACTCGTAATTAACTCTTTCATCTCTTTTTCGCAAATTATGAAAAGAAGAGGTGAGGATTTTAAGTAGAATGCAATTAGATTTTATGAATAATATCTATAATAAGTTAGGATCAACATTTTAATTTTCATGAAATATCAGGTGATTTTCCTGAACGTTCCCGTATGACAAACACGTACTGACTTTTGACACACCGGACACAAACTTAATGTCAGACAAAGTATTCTCCTATATCTGTATTGTGGATAGGGACAATGTAATTATTAACGAAAATTTTGAACCAAGTTCCTCGTTACAGTATTTGATTATTGTCATTTAATCTAAAATTAATTGTAAATTCAGAACAATACGGCAATTCTGGAATGATCTCATTTTCTTGTTATTCAAATTAACACGATTCGATTGGTTCGAAAGACGACCAATCAATGCCTAGTTAAGATAACGTAGTTTAAGTACCCTCTTTAAAGTATTAAATTTATTTGGGAATCTCAATTATTTACCGGTGATTAATTTTTTGAGATGAAATTGAATGGAATAGAGGCAACGGCGGATCCAGGGTAGGTCATGGGAGTCACCCTCCCTAAGCTGGTTCCAGGACCGACTCGACCACTAATTTAACATAATGATTTTATTTAATATTTTGCCACCATCCAGATTATATGTATAATACATATAATAACTATGTATCATGACAAACGCATAAGTTCTTAACTTGACCACGCCTATGTGACCCCCTCCTGGCGCCAAAGCTGGATCCGCTCTTGAATAGAGGTCTGCCTAAAACCATCGATATTAAAAAAAAGAAACAATAACGTCCTTCTATTTATTTAAATTTATGTAAATTAACTTAAGTTTGTAAATTTCTGTTATAAAAGCCAGAGTCAAGTGCGAACTAACCCTCCCATCTGTCAAAATGTCCCTGATTTTGTCTACGCGGTAATTTGGTAATCATTTAGAGACAAATATAATTACAAAACTATCGAAGATCTCATTAGTCTACAGAGAACAGTTAGGCAACAGGGATAATTAATATTAGTTTTCACGCAAAATTTATTTCAAAGGAAGTTTCCTGAATCTTGTCATGGTCCCCTGTAACATTTAAACTAGGGTTTTCTTAAATCCATGTATAGTACCGATTGTAAAATGCCTCTATTTTAAACACTGCCAATTTATTGCATTAACATATCTGATAGGTGCTGTCCACGAACATCACAAACAATATTCAATAGCAATAGGAATCCTTAAAATTATCCCAGAAACGAACGTTGTAAAAACAAAATTAGTTATAAACTGTTTTAAATTTATCGGCTCTGTCTGAATCTTAACGCTGCGCTGAAGACAGTGCTTTAAAACAGTAATTTCTGATTTAGTTTTTATGCAAATCGTAGTGTATGTGCAATGTGCATTGTTGTCTCGCTGGCGGAAATAATGAGCGAGATAGCTTTTTGATTTATACTTATTTTTGTAATGTTCGCAACTACTACTACTCTTTGTTTTTAATTTATTTTATTAGTCTTTATTACTCAAGATGCACCATGACTGAACGTCATATGGAACATGGTGTAATGGTTGCAGCTCCTTACAAACATTGTGTAAAAAAAAACTTGGCGATTAAAGAGTGGCGTAGAGTTAATTACCAGTTCTTCTCTTCCGTTCTACGCCCTTGATTTGAGAACTGGCAGTAAATGTAAAATTATAATCATTTATTGTTTATTTCTTTTTTTTTTTGACGTTCATAAGTGTAATAATTTGTTACCTATATGAATAAATGATTTTGATATTTTTTTTGTCTGGCAAATGCGAAAGGCCTCTTAAGGGTCGGTGTATTTATTTCAAAGGTTGTATGCAACGCTTTATATCGTTTGTATTTTTAAGTTATAAGCTTCATCCCCACCAATGTAGTTAATTTAACTATATGTTTACAATGTTTTTTGTTCTGCTTGTATGTTTAAGATGTGTTTTATTTATGTTGCATTTTAGGTAGCTCAAGATTGAATACTCAATTACTTTAAGTTCAATTTACATTCCCCCACCATAAGACTGACTTAAATCCACTAATTATTTGCAGTTTGATCTGATTTTGTAATTTTGTCGCTAAGGAGGTATTACACTGAACCTTCACAGACTGAACGTTTTGTCCTAGCGATCTCTTATTGGTCCCGGAGGCCGGTAAGATACCGCGGCGTCGTATCACCAAACGGTTCTCGGTTTGTAATGGCAGAACAGTTGTCATATGCCCTGTTAGTTTGTAATTAATTTGCCATGAATTCAGTATTTATAGAAATTAATAAGTGATTACTGTACTTAATTTACATTCCGTTAGGTGAAGAATATTTATATTTGTGGTCGTAGATTAGTTTGTAATTGAGGCAATCCTGGGACGTTGGCGTAGTCCTAGCGCGAGCTAAAGAAATTAAAAAAAATTAACTGGAAGATTTCCCGTCAATTTATTTCCTTTTTAACTTAAACATCGTATTATATTATTATTTAATACCATTATAACATCGTATTAATTATATATTAACCTTTGGCCTGTTATGCCACAGTCTGATCTCAGATCGGCATATCCAGTAAATAACTAGTCAAGCCAACAGTAAAGACGTCCTAATCGCTAACTTTTTTAATTTCTCAATCAGCTCGCGTTAGACGTCCGTGGTTACAAGTGATGGTTGTCACATTTTTAAACTAATGTCGCAGAGTTTAACATAGATCTTATCGTGTAGTCGTAAAATTATTATAAGTATATTATACGTGTTCCTCAACTATGCGGATTTTATTAAAGTAATGTTCAAATTATACAGAATTTTATCTGACTTGTAGTATTCTGAAATTTTGTGATTTTTTCTAAAGATTCTATTTTAAACGTTATATGTCGTACTCAATTTAGGAATTACTGAAGGAAAAGCTGTGGCGGTGTTCATACCTTTAAAGAGTACGGCGTATGTTCAATGTTTGATTAAACGTATTAACGCCGCATATAGATTAAAAATGCACTGAAACTTTTACATCTATATACATCGTGATACTATTTGAATTATTGAATTGTTCTGCGTTCTTTTGAAATGTACCTTGATAATTTATAATGGCTCTTTAAATTGTAAAACCTTCAACATGTTTACACATTTTAAAAGTACTGTATGGGATTCAATAAATATTGCATGAAATTCTTGTGTTTTATCTTACCTCTTAGGCTTAAACCGACATTGCTAAGCATCCCCAGGTCATTTGCTAGAAACTTGCCAGAAAGACAAAATAACCAATATGTTTTGTAATTTTTTATTTCAAAAATTCACACTAATAGCGTATAAAAAAACAATACACGCATGTGCAGCTTCTAACGGAGACTGGAGACTGTTATAAAATGGATCAGTCTCGCTTGTCCTCAAAGACGTTGGCTGCGGATAGAGGTCTGTTTTGAAGAGCATTACGACCAGCGCTGGTCCTCACCGCCCGGACGTGTAAAAAGCTCATATGATAGTTGTTCAAGATAAAAATAACTTTATTTAAAATATTTGGTTAGTTAATTAAATTTTTGCACCCAAAGATAATGTCTAAGCAGAATCTATCGCGGAGTGGTTGCAAATGAAAATGCTGTATTATATTGACAGTAAGTACATCAAAATACAGTCAAAATCTATTATAACGACATCGAAGGGACTACTCATATTTGGTCGTAAAACTATGATAGTCGTAACGGGTCGTAAGGTTTATACTGTATACTTACGCCCAATCCCAATAACCTATATCAATCCATTTTTGACCATCAAAGATGGACATCTTAATCGAAACCGACAGATTGTAATAGCCATCTGTCAAGCTATCCATGGTAGGTCGGATTGTTGTATGTGGATAAACCTTTGTATGAAAATGACAGAGCAACTGTACCAATATCATATCTTAAGATTTTAACTCACTCCTGTATTTTAAATACTTAATTATAAAGCTATTTGATATCTTTTAAACATAGACATGTATATTTTAATATCATTTGTACGGTTTTATTTACTTTATTTGGTTTATATTAATTATCAAATATGAGTGTAAAGAGCGAAGAGATTCCATTCTATCCGTCGTCGAAACTGGATTGTCTTCGGAGGGTTTGGTTATTGGAATGCAGATATGATCGATCGATTGCCACGGTGATTGTTTCCAATCTGAGACTGTGGATTAATTATTGGTTTCGGGCGTTAAACGATGTTCGGAGAAGTGGCGGTTTATTCGTTCGGTTCCGTCAACACGGACATATTAAGTTGAATGATCACTGCAGCTCCAAATTATGTCAAATACTAAATCGAAATAAATCATTATGCGCCTGTATTTTAGAAATGCCTTAATAAAGATCAATTTTATATAGTATAATATGTTTAATCTTCACTTAATTACACTATTTACATTTCTCAATAGGCTAAGTATATTTTACAGTAATTTATTCACAAATAATTAAAGTACTAATGACCTCCCCAAAGTCTCTAATTAAAAATACAATATTAAGTAGCATTGAGTGTATAAAACTACTGTATCAGTATTTTGCACATCAGCACCTTATTGGCGTACCATCAGGATTGGTTGGTATTTTCGGTTTACATACTTTCTTTTTTCCTTCGGCGCTACTTACCATCGTACACGTGAAAGTGAAGTAGCCACAGGAGGAAGACTTTGTGTAGTAAGTGTGTGAGTATTGTTTTCTTATATTATTATCATTGTCCAAATCTCGGGTTACCGATTTAGACATGGAAACGTATCGGTCGTCATCGCGTTTATTGTTGAGTGAACGTAAGTTTGTCGGATGGACGTATTTACCGTAACTCGAAGGATAGGTATACCTTACTTTTCCCGTGCCAGGAGTAAGAGCGACGGTCTGTGCTTGAGATGGAGAATCCTTAGACCCGATCACATATGTATTATCTTTTGAAGCAACTGATTTTACACTTCCTGTAAAGCCGATGGGTATAGTATATCCTCCTGTGCCCGGCACACGCTCGCCAGGCTGATATATTCTTTTTTCGTCTGGCCTTTCCGAACTTTTCTGCGTTATTTCGGCGTCGTGCTTTTTCAGTGACCCCAAAACAATATGTTGCGTATTACCACCCGTGCTTTGATGCACATCTACTCCCTTTCTTGGAACTTGTAGTGATTGATGGGTGGCATCTCCTCTGTATTCGTCATAACTAGGAAACTCGGCACCTTGATCAACTTCCGGTTCGTCTGAATTTTCGGAATCATAATCATCATTGTCGTCTTTATCTGTCGTGTACGTATCATATTCAGTGCCATAATAATTGTGGAATGATCTCGTGTTATCTGTTATAGCAGGTTCCGATGGCGTGGTCTCAAACGAATGATGGTCAGCGTGGGGATGAGCATCATATTTACTTTCTGAATCTGTTAAAGTTTCATCAAAATTCTTTTCAGTTGTTGTAACTACGTCCTCTTTCTGTTCTTCCACTACTAGTTCTGGAAGTGCTGGTGTTGTCTCGGGTGTTTTCTCAGTTTCTAGTTCGGGGGGAGGTTCAGTGAAATCAACGTTTATATTTTTGTCTTTCTCATTAAAGACATCTATTTTTTCAAATGATAATCTGTTTGGAAATATGGCATCCTTATCAATACTGGCCCCAGCCTGAGCGGCACCATTATATGTTATACCATATTTAAAAGTACCATGTAATTGAGATTGTGACTGACCAGTTCGCCCACTTGACTGTGCTGATGCCATTCCCCCACCGACAAACGGAATTTTCTGAAGATCGTGCTTTGACTTTTCACTATCTTTGAAAGGCGTAAATCCAATTTGTGCTTGCGATGATGTGCTGCCAGGACCACGCGCTTGAGCATCAGCTGTACCTCCCTTAACGCTGCCTTGTACTTGTGAGTTAGAAGAATGCATTGCTCCACTACTCTGGGAATTAGTTTGTACTGCTCCTGTCTCAGAGCCTAATTGAACACTTGCTTGAGATTTATTATTACGGCCACTTCCAGTTGCGGAACTCGACGCTCCTTTTTTGCCTCCACTTACCTCGCTTTCAGCCTCTTTGTTTTTACCTGCTATTTGTGCTTGTGCTTGGAATGAGCCACTTCCTGAATACGTTCCTTGTACATGTGTTTGAGCACGCGCTTTATCATTTCCTCCCTTTGAAGTTGCACTGGCCGTTGTTCCATTAATTGCTTGAGATACGACTGCTTCGGCTTCTGAATCGTCGTCATCAGCAACAGATTGGGGATCAACATAATTTTGTGGCACACCTGAAATTAAAAAAAAATAGTAATGTAACCGCTCGTAGATAATATAATGTTAAGGTTATCAATATACACTTACTATTATATGAAGGATTAGTTCGTCCAATCTGAAAAAGTAATATAATTATAGGTTAATTACTAAAAAATACTTCTCACTCATAGGTACCAAATTATAATTTATTATTAAATTATTCATTTATTATTATTATCATAATTTGGTAAAAGATGTCGAATATCTCTTAAACTTTAGGGTAAATTAATATAACATATCACTCATTATTTAAGGTACTCTCGATTTATATATATATATATATATATATATATATATATATATATATATACTAGCGGATCCGACAGACGTTGTCCTGCCTACACGTCTTTAATTTCAAAATTTCAATTTTTAATAAGCCATTTTGATGAAAATTATTATTCAAATGTTATGACAATATCTAACGATCCAGCACATGGTCACACACGATATAACACAATGATAACAAAAGTTTTTTTAAATTTCGGGACAGACTAAAATTAAAATTCGAATATTATTTAAAATTTGACACTGCGATGGTAGCGCCGTCTGTCGGATCCAATGTAAAACATTCCAAAATCAACAACAACTAATAAATTGAAAATTAATTAAAAAAACATTGTCCAGCGGACAAAATTGTGAATCTAAACCATTCCCAGATCCCCGTGAACACACACAAAAAATTTCGTCTAAATCGGTCCAGTCGTTTAGGAGGAGTTCAGTCACATACACACGCACACAAGAAATATATATATTAAGATATATAGGTATGTTGTTTTAATAATAGTTAATTTTACCTCATATTGCGTGCCAGTCTGGCCATTTGGATACCGCCCAGTAGTGCCGCTTCCAATTGATCCAGGATTTCCATATGCGCCATTCGGTCCTTCTCCTACTTTATCTGGACTATTTTTATAACCGTATCTATTTTCAGGAAGAGATTGTCCACCAGGTAAGCTAACACCGTCCCCAGTCACACTAGGTGTATACTGACCATTTCCACCACCAGTTTCCGAATCAGGTCTATAATTAGTACCTTGCCCTTCACGACCAGAAGGTACTCCATTTGCAAGATCGTATTGACTAGCTCCACCTCCAGGATTGAACGGCCCCCCTGAGCTACTAGTTTCTGACCCGGATCCTCTCGGAATATAACGTTCACCTGACCCTATAAATGGACTAACACCAGGAGAATATTGACTTCCAGGGCCTCCAATCCTGGAACCCAAATCTGTTCCAGGAATGTATTGTCCACCAGACCCTGTAGAAGGACTTGTACCAGGAGAATATTGAACGCCAGGGCCTCCAGTTCCAGAACCTATATCTCTTCCAGGAATATATTGTCCACCTGACTCCATAGAAGGACCAGTACCAGGAGAATATTGACCACCAGGTCCTCCAGTTCCAGAACCTATATCTCTTCCAGGAATGTATTGTCCACCTAATCCTGTGGAAGGACCAGTACCAGGAGAATATTTACCTCCAGGGCCTCCGGTCCCTGAACCCATATCTCTTCCAGGAATGTATTGTCCACCTGATCCTATAGAAGGACCAGCACCGGGAGAATATTGACCTCCAGGTCCTCCAGTTCCAGAACCTATATCTCTTCCAGGAATGTATTGTCCACCTAATCCTGTGGAAGGACCAGTACCAGGAGAAAATTGACCTCCAGATCCTCCAGTTCCAGAACCTATATCTCTTCCAGGAATGTATTGTCCACCTAATCCTGTGGAAGGACCTGTACCAGGAGAATATTTACCTCCAGGGCCTCCAGTCCCTGAAACCATATCTCTTCCAGGAATGTATTGTCCACCTGATCCTATGGAAGGACCAGTACCGGGATAATTTTTACCTCCAGGGCCTCCAGTTCCAGAACCTATATCTCGTCCAGGAATGAATTGTCCACCAGACCCTGTAGAAGGTCTAGAACCAGGAGAATATTGACCTCCAGGGCCTCCAGTCCGTGGACCCATATCACTTCCAGGAATTAATTGTCCTCCTGATCCTGTAGTGGACCCACTACCAGGGGAGTATTGATCTCCAGGGGCTCTATTCCCGGTACCCATGTCTTTTTCAGGAAGGTATCGTCCACCTGCTCCCGTAGAAGGACCAGTTCCAGGAGAATATAAACCTCCAGGGACTCCAGTTCCGGATACCAAATCTCTTCCAGGAATGTATTGTCCACCTAATCCTGTAGAAGGACCGGTACCAGGAGAATATGGACCTCCAGGGCCTCCAGTTCCGGATCCCATATCTCTTCCAGGAACGTATTGTCCACTTGATCCGGTAACTGGACTACTTCCTGGAGAGTATTGCCCTTCAGGTCCTAACCCTAGATCTTGTCCAGGTACAGTTTGACCAGTACCAGGAGAGTATTGACCTCCAGGGCTTCTAGTTCCAGAACCTGTATCTCTCCCAGGAATATATTTATTCCCTGATCCTGTAGCCGGACTACCTCCAGGAGTGAATTGACTCCCAAGATTTCCAGTTCCTGGTTCTCCATTTCTCCCAGGAATGTATTGTCCACCGGATCCTGTACCAGGCGTACTTCTAGAGGTGTCTTGACTGCCTGGACCCACGACGCTTGATTTTGGTATGCTCCCAGGTGAATATTGACCGCTTGGATTATACTGTCCACCTGCACCGTATTCATCGTTTCCAGGAACAAATTGCTTTCCAGGAGGAGTATATTTACTACTTGGATATTGGTACTGTCCACCCGGTATAAAACCACTTTCACGTTCTGGGCTATATTGCCTCGGTCCATTTTGTAAATTATAGCGTTCTCCTGGTCCTTCAGATCCATAATTTCCCCCAGGCTGAGTTATACCTGGAGTCAATAGATTGTTGGGCCTCCCTCCACTATTTTGACCATAAGGACTTTGTACTTCACAACAAACATAAGTTTTTCCGTCAGGCGTTTGGAATGGGCTTGAAGGTGGCCAATTCCTCTGGTTGTCTCCTGATACATAAAAACCAGGGGGATATATGTTACGATCATAATTAGCAATACCTGTTGGAGTCTGCTGAGGAACACGTGTTTGTCCGTTTGCTCCTGGTTGTGCATTATTATGGCTTGTTTTTGGATCAAAGGCGTTTAGTTGACCAGGAGGTAAAGACGCCCCATTCGGTACATAACTTTCTCCACTTTGTCCTGGAGAATAAGGTCCATTTGGTCTCGGATTGTAATACGAACCATCATTAGGATTAATGGAAGTAGGTTGATTATAATTTTTATTTGGTTGATGTTGCAACATATTATTATTTTGTCCAGTTTGACTTGATACGTTTGGTATGTAATTTCCCCGTAAAGTTTGATCGCCTCTGCCATCTGGAGTTGAATATTTGGTTTGGTCATTTAAATCATGTATTGGCATACCATTGTGACTACCTTCCTGAACCGGGTAGCCATTCTGTTGCAAACCATAATTATTACCTGGATGTAATGGGTTTGTGTCACTTTTAGGAAAATTGCCAATTGGGATAGTCCTGTCTACTTGTTCTCCAAATCTGTTTGTTGGATTTCCGTCATTTCTATAAGGTTTATCTTTACTGACTACCCCTGATTGGATATCTTTTCCTGGTCCATAACCATTGCTGCCGGGATAACTCGATCCAGACCCTCTAGGACCATAATTATAAGATGGACCGTAGCCATTACTATCCCCGCCAGAGCCATCTGGTATAATTTTACCATCGGGTCTGTAACTTCTACCTATATATCCATTTGGACTATTTAAACCTGTCCGTTCTGGGTTATATGAGGAAGTATCAGGTGATTGGTCTGGATGCCTCGTTCCTCCAGGAAAACGCGATGAATACTCAGGTCCAGCGCTAGACCAGCTTGGCCCGTAATCTGTTGTTCTTCCAAGTTGATGTTTTAAGCTCTCGACTTCCTGTCTTGGTGCGCCGTAGCAATCCTCGCAATTCGGATCATAAATGGACTGGCTTTGTGCCTGGCCCATGCCGCTGTTACCACCTACGGTTATAAAACGCTGTTTAGTGATTTTTTAAATTTTTTATGTGGTATTCAATATGAAGCAAAACTTTTCGTTTATACATGCTTAACGTATACTTACTGACACTTGCTCTTGAAGAATCTGCGGCAGAATGGGCTTCCGCCTTGCCTTCATCTTTTCCATTTCCTCTATCTATAGCCAAGTATTGTGACTGAGTTTGGCCTCGATATTTTCCTCTAGGAGTAAAGGTTGCCTGTCTTCGATCTCTTGGATACCGAGCACGAAAATAAACAAATGGTTCATGATAATTAGCAGTGTTGACGTGAACAACGCTTTTACAGAATATGTTTTTCATTAATTCTGTATCCAGTCCGAGGGGTTGAATCTGAAACGCAGCGAATGAATTCTTATTAACCCAAATAAGAAAAGATAATAAAAGTACTTGTAGGTTGCCTGTCGCACTGCGATTAAACTTTAAGAAATACAGTGCATAAAAGACGATATATCAACATTAATCAATATAATAGATGTAAAACACGCTAAGCGTAGTTAGTTTATACCACCACAAGGTAGTTCTTAAAGCTTGAAAAAAAAGAGGAGGGATAAGATATGTCTCTGCCTTGACACAATTTTTTTTAGATCTAAGACGGTTATATTAATTGTGCAATATTAATTGGTCAAGGCAAACGAATGTTGACAATAAAGTTATCTTCTAATATTTAAAAAGATAAAAACATAACTTGCAGCCTTGTATAACAGTTCGTGACTTCTTGCAAATGTACAAATGATTATAATAAAACATTATATACAATTTAATATGTCAAAGTTCGCAATGATTTGCGTCTATATTTGTCTAATAAAGTTGGCAATTTGATGTAAATAGTGAAAATTTCCTATTATAAATATAATAGGAAATTTTCACTAATAATTGCTACAATTAAGAAAAAAACAATGTGTCGCCTAGATAAAGGTGAATAATAGTTTCTTTAATTGTTTTGAGTCATTTTGCTTAAAATAAAATAAAAAGCCTTTATTTCGGAGAAGTTACATAGGTTAACATACAGTTAAATTACGTTTGCTAATTCAAAGTTTTATTGGTGAGCATTATCAATCGATACACTTTATAGACGACATATGGATTCATCAGAAAAATGAAAATAAAATTATTCAGCGATACAAATTGTCGTTTTTGTTACGTCACCCAACTGAAGAGCTTTCTTCAGGCTTTTACAAAATGAATAGCTCAAAGCGCTGACCCACTTTCTACCTCTTGACTTTAAGTGTTTACGCTCACTTTTAGAACGAAATACATAAAATAAACAAAAGATAGGCGAATTATAATCAAACATCCCACAATAGACACTAATTGACGCTGAATAAAATGTTATAAATTATGATATTATTATTATCTTAGTCTCTTTAATTAGGAAAGGATTTCATTTCGTAATTGATATCCTTTGCTCTTGTTTAGTTAAATCATTTTAGGTCAACGGAAAGCCGGACTGCGACACAGATCGCCGTGATAACCTTTACTTGCTTATTATCTGGTTGTCCTAAAATATTCAAACTAATTCGTAACATATGCCTGGTTATGTGTTAGCCAATTTGTTCTTTAGGATTTATATTATTCGCAACAGAATTCGCCAAATCGCAGAAGCAGTATATTAAGTGCCTTTATACAGACACCAATTTGACAATAATGTTTGGTGTTTTTATATTTATATATTAATATTTCATTTATTAGATACATAATTTTATTTCTACAATTCAAATGTATTGATTATTCTTTTTTTTATTAAACTCGATTGATTTTCATAAGTTAAATATTGTTATTGACACCTTCGTGTCACCTATGCTTAGTGGGATACTCAGGTGTCAATTCCCATTTTTTTATGCAGAAGCAGACACAAGTCTGCCCAATGTCTATCAAACAAAAACAAATAAATGGCACTACAGTCATAGTCAAGTAAGTTACACTATAATAAAGTTTTTACCGTGTGAAATTGGTCACTCAATCTCGTGATTCCAAAAGAACTGATTTCACCACACACGTGAGATGGTGATGTTGCCATGTTGTCATCTGGATCCGATGTGTATAATTGACAATCTTCTGATCCATGTGATTTGCAAAGTATGTACTTCTAGAATAACATAAAGATTTATTATATATATACATATATATAAAAAACATATTTAAGGATATATATATGTATATATATATATATACTTATATATTTTTTACTCAGCGGAAAAACCTCACTAGAGATTAATCCAAATGCAACGCTTTAAGAGTGTTTTGATTTAAAACGGTGTCATTTTAAATTAAAAAATATGGGCCCCTGAGATCTAACTTAAAAAATAATTTAGGATAAAACACTTTGAAGCAAAAAAAATTGACGAAAGTGTTTTTTTTTATTATTTCTACACAATTACCTACAGTGATTACAGCGAGTGGTTAATACTGTGTGATCACTCTAACAATACTTTATGCATTCATTTGTTTCTTATCCGATTACTTCGATTGAAATGACTAAAACGATTCTATTTAAAGAATACACATTACTTTATTTCGTTAAAAAATGAATTTTGCTAATAAAGCTCAACGAACAATGATGACGGAGCTAGGCTATTAAGTGTGCAATTCTTAACAAAGAAGCTTTTATTCATAACTTGAAAGAAAATTAGATTATTTTCAACTAAAGACTGAATGAATTATGCTCATGATAAAGCAATATAGCATTGTTTCAGCGAAGTTCGCTTGACGTTCGTCTTTCTTTTAAGGGATTTTTACCACGCACCACCTTTGTGGGTACACCCCATGTCTTTCCGAACCAATTCGATTTAAGGTCCTTCAAGAAAGGAGCGTACCAAATAAAAAGCTGGCAACGCACTTGCGTGCCCTTTGGCAATTTGAGTATCTTGGACTTTATAACTTAACATGAAGTCGGCCTCCATGCCGTTTTTCCCTTTATGTAAAAAAAATCGTAATGAGAGTTTATTTATCGGCATTATATCGTTTGGTGATGCGATAGCCGAATATTTAACCTCATTACTTGGTGGGTTTCTGCGACAGTTCACTGTTAGGACAAAAGAGACGCAAATATGTTATCTTCTTGTCGGCGTTTTTGAAAAATTTAGCGTCACATTTTTCCGTTAAGCGCCATCTTTTTCTTGTCACTACCAAGGTTGAGTCGAAGAGATTCGAAGCCATTAATTACAAAAACATATTATAACGATAATAATGATAGTAATAATTATATTACCATTAATGAAATTCTAATTTTAATTAGTTAATTAATTTAAAAAAATATTTCAGAACATATGATTAGTTTTTTATTTAATTTAGAAATTCTACAATTTAGCTTTATTAAACCAATTCCTGTAAAGTTGAATACAGTAGATAATTTTTCGAAAAATAAGGTCAGAGAAGTTTCACTTCTTACGTGTGTACACTAGTAGGTACACGCACACTTTTTTTTCTAATAAAATCTCGCGCTTGGCCTTAAGCCTTAAGGGATTGAGCCGACGCGGGGTAATCGAAGCTCACTCTCACTGGAATGAGTGAAGTACAAAGTAAAGGTCCTTCCTCGGTGAAGGCGGTTTTTTGCCCTCATTTTGACTCATTTTGACTATATAATATGCCGCGCGGGGTAAGGTACCTAATTAACTAATAAACCCTTTAGAAAAGGCGATACATTTAAAAAGCCCTCAAAATCGTAACGAATGCGTCATACCATCAGTATATCGCATAGCTTGTTTTCATGGATACAATGCAACAGAGACGATCCCAACTTTAGTTGTTACATAATAATGTTTCACTGGAAATTTAATTTAATTAACCAATACATTGTTCCTTCAAGAATACGTTTTATATTATCTATAACTATCACTTAGACTAATTAGTTTTTTTGTTAATAGCCTCTTACTAAGCCTTAATTTCAGTAGTTAAAATTGACTTTGAAGTACTTTTAAGTCTAAGTTTCTATTTCAAGACACTTTTTGAGAAACGAAACTACTGTCATGTAACTTAGAATTTGTAATATTATAAAAATAAGCTTAGTTTTATTAAACTAGAGATATATTGATGATTCAAAACTAAGTTCTTATTCATATTAGAGTGGACAGACGCCCAATTTTCGCTTTATCAATTATTTGTACATGCTTTCACTACCAATAATATAACACTTGCTACTAATGCTTCTGGAGTGGATATTAAATTTAAGAAATGGGATACGAGCGTTTATTCATTAAATGAAAAGGCTTACGCATGTAGGTATGATAAATTCAGAAAATTCTTACCTGCGCATGTGTTTGAGTAAAAAGAAAAACAAGGGCCACTAAGGGCAGGCTCGCGCGAGTTACCCGCATGCCTGTCTTGTCCACTCTGACAATTCTCATCTGACCTCACTCTGAACTCGAAGATACACGCTCCGAATTTTGGCGATAGCCACGAGGAAGTAAAGATAATATATTGATTAGCGGATTTCTTGGTATGTGTGCTAGTTGCGGTTTGCATGAGAGAAGATATAGGATTCAATAATACCACGCTTGTCTCCATCTATGTCCAAATGTCGTATCAATTAGTGCACAGCCATGAATCGAACTCGCGACCTCAAACTTAAGCTACTTTGAGGGAACCATAAATTGGAAATATACAATTAGAGGGTCGAAGTAGATGAAATAAAACTTAGACATACTTTTTATTTTTTTTAATGAAAACTATAAATCAACGAGTATAAAGCTGTAAGTGGTTTACATTTAATCTACGATTATTAAACAGAGAGAATGCGATCGTTTAAAGCGGGTGTAAAATTCATTTGGACATTTAAATAATATTGTCCTCGGCAGGTCCGTACTTTACAAGCCATTTCTTCCATTTTCCAATCAAAGCTTAAGTTATCCCACTTATTCGTAACCAATAACACAAATAATGAGGTCGTTCGAATGCACTTATGTTTTAATTTGAGCAATTGCTTTGCGATAATTATAATCTCGTTATTTCTGAACTAACATTCGAATCTTTTTTCTTATAAGAATGAGTGGGGTAGACGAATCGTTGGCCGTAATAGTTGGAGTGAGTTTCGGCAGGGCTCTTTACGGGGCCTCGTCTATAATAATCTACGTTGCTTTCACATTCACACGCAAGTCTACTCTCTGAACCGCTACTTTCCAATTGGTATTTGGGTACCACGATCAAACTTTCCGTTGATTTATTAGGCTGACAGGTGTGGCTGTGTGTCCTGACATAGGTCTGATAGTGGTGTGGTGTACCACTCTGCCTATGGGAATGTTTTTCCTGCGAGTGATGTTGGTAGTCATGGTGACTCTGAGTGCTGCGTCCGCTATGACTTCGACCGTGACTTTTAGATCTACTTGAATGTTTAGTAGTTGTGTCTAAATAGCCATAACCGAAACCGTAGCCCCCAATAGCTTTCGTAGCGAGATTATCCCAAGATTTGGGCTTTACGTGCTGGTGTGCGCTTTGGTATTGAATTTTTGGTGAAGATTTAGCTTCAGAGCGATCATTCTCCCAAAACAAGGTATCACTGCTGAGTGAAGTACTGTAGCTGGACACTGAGTTATCGCACGGTACCGTGGCGTTGCTTGTGGCGTACGATTGAAGGCTGCACTGGCTCGTCTGTGTCGATTCCGTAGTCAAGTATCGGTATCTTCCGGAACAATGTCCGGACGTACACACTTTCTTTGAGTGAACATGATTACACTCAGTCTTCTGAGTTGATTTATCGACATGATGTTTTTCTTTTCGTTTATGCTCCTTTGAGCATTCCTTCTTTCTCCTGATTTTCTTCCTAGCATTAGGTACGCAATGAGGATCGCAGCAAGGGCTAGCGAGATCGTAAGCCTCTAGACTATTTGCGTCTTGGTTGTTATATGCGGGACCGCATGGAGTACAGCTGTGGTTGTGGCTCCTGTGGGGCTTGCCATGTTTCCCATTTGAAACCTTGTAGGCTTCTGACGCTCGGTGACATTCGCCTGTCGCTTTCACGACATAATGATGGCAGTCTCGTCGGTTTCGCGGTGAACCAACTGTAATGACGAAGCTACCGGTGTGGATATTTGGTTGTATAATACACGTACCGTATCGGGGATCTAAATATTGATACATGAACACGTTAGGTTGTGGAGGCTTAGCGGCGGTTACGTTTTCGCTCGATAGAGTTGGTCGGCAGTAAGAGCTAATATTGTCGGCGGCTGGTTCTTCAGAGTCTGAGATAATATCCGACGGAGAGGTTTTCTTCTTCTGCGAGGGTAGACTGTGGGTTTTCCAATTTGAATCGAATACTTGCCTTTCCCGAATAGATAGTTGTTCCAGTTCCCGCATTTTGTTTTGAAGAGTTCGTTGTATGTTAATGTACTTAAGATGAAGTTCAACTTTTCGGACGCAGTCTTCAAATATCACAACGATACGCATGCGTGAGTCGCAGGCGTTAATGGCGGTGACGATGGCTGTGTGGTCAGCTCTCTCCACGTCATTTCCGTTGATGGACAGAATGACATCACCTTCACGCATGCCGGCGAGTGCTGCCGGACCCTCAGCCTCCACATGATCCACATAAGTGATCACCTCGATCTCTTGTTCCTGATTAAAACAAGAGAAAGAGACATTTGAAAAATAAATTCGATAATATATAAATACTTAACTATTAATAATTTATTGTACTATTTAAAAGTGAATATATATATTTTTAAATTATATCAACTATATATAATATTAGGCTGCGCTGAATGAAATGGTACGGTTATGGAGAAGCCTCCGGCGCAAAGGCGGCCATAAAAAATGAGTTTTTACTGTAATATTTTAAGCTTTGTCGCTATATACCTATTTTTTCTTTTTCTCACCTTTTTATAATGTATCCCATAGCTTTGTAGTGTAAAACCGTAGCTCCCATTTTTCTTTTCTACAATTATTGTGCGTCTACGACAGTCTTCTTCGGATTTACCAGTTCTTTCTGATTTTATTGACTCTCTAATCTATAAAAAAAACATTTTTAAGAAAATACATAGTCATCATCATCAATGGACGTACAGCCCCTCATCAGAATTTTTGCTATGGCATCCTATCTCTGGCGTCGGATACAAGTTTCAATGTCTTTGGTAAAATTATAATCGCGGTTATTTAATAAAAAGGATTTTATAAAATTCAGACATTTTTGTTACCATTCCAAAGTCTAAATTAAATCCTATTTTTGTTTTCAAAAAATCTGTAAAATGTACTCGATGTTTTTCATAATACGTTCTGCAAACTTACTGAGTGTGATTCGTTAACAAATTCCAAGAGTTTACTTCCTAAAACCTATCAATCAAGTTTTTATGTAATTGCAATTGAGATGGTTACGAAAAAGATTGCGAAATGATGACTGTTTTAGTTGAATATAGTCGAAACACAAGTTCAAAGCTAGCAAAAGAGCTAAACTAAGCAAAAATTCCTTATTGATTTTATTTAACCCTTGCCGTTGAAAGAACTGGAATGTTCTAAGTTCTAGGTCATTCCTGGGGTCATTGTCAATAAACAATAACACAAAACCTGAATGGTTTCCATTTGAAATACATGAAAATAAAAGCTCGCTCGCGAAAGTAAAAACACACAGCAAACATTTCATGATGTTCCTATTTTCTGGTACAAAGCGAATGTTTACACAGAATCTGAATTCTACTTTATTTAATATTGAAGTGTTGGTGATTCTAACTACTCCGAACTGGTTACCAATTCTTATTCTGTACTACTATGAATTTTATTTTTAAAAATTGAGGCCGAAAGGGGCAAGGGACAAAAACTAGGTATCTGTATGATGTTTAATGCAGATTATTAAATGATTTAAAAAATAGTATAACTTTTATACAGAAATCGTAAATAAAAATCAATATATAAAAAAGCAGCATCGCATAATATAAATAAAAAAACTTTCGCATTAAAAGTTATATAATATGTCGTATATAAGACAAAAATGCCTATAATAAAAAGAACTTACAGAATTATCCAGCGAATCCTCCTTAGAATCTGTGCTTAAGTGTTTTTTACCATTGCTCATAGCACTTTGGCATCTCTCGTTGAGATTTGGCGAACTCATCCCTAGTGGAATCCATCTGACACTGACCACGAGCTCACCTGCTGATATCCTTCTAAATAAAATGGCACCATTTTAAAGCTTAATCCGACCAAAAACGCGGCATCTCTCCGAGGCGGGTTATGTTTAATCATTAGATGATAGAACGCATGCGCGCTTCTGCGGGAACCGTTGCTACTGCTAGTCCTTTGTTCTTCCTTTGGTCGAATTGTAGACATGCGCACTTTGGACGTGTTGAGTGCGCAAGCGCCGCTTTTATGGGTCTAACTGTAATTGTTATGGTGCCCGATATGGAGGCACAACCATGGTGGTCTATATCGTGGTCAATAGGGCACGGCATAAATAAAAATATTGTTTCATTTTTATTGATTTATTATAGTATACGCTGTTATGTATAGGGCTAACATGAAAGTTGTAGAAAGTATTTTTTTAATTATTAAGCATTTAAGTTATTATCCTTTCGTTGAAATAAAAAATATTGTCTTGCGTGTTTACCAAATATATTAGAACATTACTCACAAATATAAAGTATTGTATCAGTCTAAACTAATATATACCATATTTAAGGCCAATTTAAAAATAAAGCAATGAAACATGTTTCAATTTGTAAAACATATTTTATTTATTATTACTTTGAGTTACATTTCTCTTACAACTTGCGTGGTTTAATTTCGAAATGAATCTTAAATAAATCTACAGTCGAATTCAGCGAGAGATATGAATATACATATTCCTATTTATTTCTGCAACTACTCTAGATATGCGGTTAATACCCATTAAGGTTTTTTAACAAGAGTACTGGCTTTTGTGTAGCTCACAACAGATACATTGGGGAGAGGTACAGGTATTTTGGAAATATTATTATTGAAGGATAGAAGTGGTGGAAGAGAGATTGACTGGACCCCAGCAGCCGCTGGAATAAAGAGTGAAGCCTTCGTGATGTTGGCTGGTATAACCACTTCCCGGGGTATTCTTTGTAAAGCTGCCTCCTTATTACCTAAAATAAACATTCATACATCTCTCAACTCACTCGACAATCAATTTGCTTTAAAGGTATTTATTAAGCTTTTTTTCTGCTTACCTAACATGCATTTTAAGATGTGATATGATATTATATAGGTAACGGTAATTTTAGAGTATTATAAACTGAATTACTTGAACTTCATAGGAGCATTAATATAAATTTAACAAATTATTTGTTGTTGGTTTGTATACGCTATATCGCTTAAAATATACATACTGAGTCCTAGTTGTATGGTAAATACCTACCAAGTAGGCTCATATTAAGTGGGAACGGTGCATTGGCTGGAGCAACTCCCATTATATTCTCAGCAGTCACATTGGTCACCAGGGGTGCAGGTATATTATTAAGATTTATTCCAGTACCTTTGTTCTGATATAATGTTATCGATTCTTGTTCACCACTACGAAAACAACAATTTATTAGATTAAACTGCAAATCATCCAATTTTTCTAAGAACTATTTTCTATCGTTCACTCAAATGAAATACTTAATTAATACTAATTTTAATTCTAAATAAAATAATTATTCCCGATTTTAGTACCAAATAAGAAATCCAATGACGTCGGATAACGTGGTTGTTAAAGTTGAGAAGTTTTAATTTTTTTTTTAAATTTTATAAATATATATTAAACTTGTATACAATTGCAATCGAGACATAACCTATATTCAATACATTTACATGTCATGCGGTAGTATTCATATTTTATAGTGTAAAGTTTCATTATAAATTCACCTATAGGCCTAATTGAAATAAATTATGGGGCCTTCACTTTTGACTACTTACGTCTTATTCAAGTCCGAATCTTTTGTTTTGTTAGTTAAAATTCCTACTTGATATACAGTAGCTCGAACAACATACCTAGAACAAAGTAAAACTACACTAGAAAAGATTTAACAATAATTGAGAAACATTAAAAAAGTATGTTTATTACCACAATGCGAACGTCCCGTTCATTTTTTTAAATAATTGCCATCCCCAGCTCTCGGATCCGAGTATTCGGCACCCAATGTGCTGTATGCCGCCCACTCGGATCACATAAATGTTATTTTTCATAAAAATAATAATATACATTCATACATACACGTATTTTTAAACATTCATATTTACTTAATCAAGATACGCCATAAAAAGTATTGGTTTCCGGCTATTACTATCCATTGTTTAAGCATTCAATGTGTTAACAAACAAAAAAAGGAGGTGATTTGTGTTCGGCACAAATTATCAAAACTAAACTACTACACATTTCTAGTCGCTACGCCTTAGGCGCAGTTGCCTTATTTTGTACACTGCATGAATCAAAGCTTCCTATAAGCATTTTTTTTCCGTATCGTATGCATCGTCGTCGTCATCATTTTTAAAATTCTGTTACCAGATAGCTACAAAGAATATATTTAAACATATACATACATATCCTTAGGTGATGTCAAATTTATGTGTTTGTCGTTAGCTGACGCAAAACACACACACATTGACATGATCAGCACCTATAAGATTACGTTTGTTAGATTAGTAAAGTATGAGAAATGAAAAACAATTTTAATTACTTCATAATTGCGTGGGCAAATCATAGTGGTGTTTACATTTATCTACAATAAAGCGAAAAGATTTTTTTTCATTTGTTTCATTAAAACTACTGAAACGATTTTAATAATTATTTCACCAGTATTCATTAATTATAAACCGAGCAACAACAGGAAACGAATAATTAACTTACACATATTTGAGTCATAATTAAAAGAAACACACAACGGTTAAATAAACACAACTGAGACAATTAGAAAATAAGCAGTATTTATATGAAACAAGATTCGCTAACAGCTGTGTGCCATAGTGTTAATCTAATTATACATATGTTATTAAGTCTTTACTAATAACATGCTTGTACATATTGTGAATTTCAGACTTCCATTAAAATCTGTTTTATTAACATTAACCTTCCAAAAATTAAGTATAAATACCATTTAATTTAATTTCTAAATCAATCTGCTACATATATTATAAACATGACATGCATACAAGACAGAAATAAAAAAAATAATGGGGCCATGAATTTCATCTTGAGTGTCTTAAGGGGCACTCGCGATACACCGACAGTATGCCAAGGATTTGGTCTACCATAATTAGGTCGATAAAATTAAACTATATTATAAATATATTTGTATGTTTATAAGTTTATTCTCTTCTATGTAATTGGCCAATAGCTTTTGATGACTGACTGAGGCTTATGTTTAGACGGTGCGAACTGGTAATCTGTAACTCCAAATAAAATCGATCAGTATTATTTCGATGAGTTCGATTCTCGGCAAACAGAAGAAAGAAACAACTTAATTAGACATCATAAAAAAGGATGTGTAGTTAAAAAGTAAGTGCACTTGCCCCCACTAGGATAGGCTAGGATTCCCTGGGTCGCAGCTTGTTAGTCCGGTTCCATTTGATTAAGTTAATATGGTACTTGACACAATAATTTCTAGTATACACTAAATTAATGTAGTGTTGTACAATAACAACACTTCTTTTCAGCATAGGACTGGTTGAAAAGATTGTGAGTGGATCTTATGCAGATCGCCATTGTTATCTACAATTCATGCTAGAAACTATAATATCGGATTAAAGGCTGAACACATGAAGATGTCGCTAGAATTTGTATCCAAATTTATTTATGTTATGTATTTAAATTTTAAGTTAAAATCTAAACTTTTATTAAGTTTTTTTTTTAATATTTAATTTTAGTAGTTTGTACGCGAAATCTAATTATTATCTAGTCAAGCTCAATACTGAAACTAAATTTTTATCTAATGCAATTCGTATGAGCCAAGCCATGTCATGTATTGAAAATTCCTATCTTTTATCAGAGATTAAAGATATGTAGTTGATACTTCAAGATGCTGTAGGTTACTCGTCGACATAGCGAGTCTTTTTATTTTCTTACCCTTTTTGTGTTTATCAAAAATGGCAAGTCTGGTAGGCTTTGCTGGCGTTGCAAGTTGTGTGAGTATTTTTATAATTGTAAAATTGTTCTGCTGGGATAATAGCAAACTGTTCTTTATTAAATATGTATTTTTGGTTAACGTCCAAATTCTGTTTTTAATTATCAAACTATTCCATATCCTTAATAAATATTTCCTACCTTTATGTTTTGTATATAAATATTTGTGATTTCCAAAACGAGAGTGATGATCTTTTTTATTATTTTCTTCTTTCGTAACAGGTTTTCTAATCTTCGCTTTAAATATTGGTTATTGTTACCCCGCTGTGCGAAAATTAATTAATATATTTTCTAGTCGTGGTAGGCTCTTCAAGTATTCGTTAATTGCATGCAAAATAATAAGTGTATCGCATTTTTTTTTCAGGGAATTTTCTTATGAACTGTTTTAAATATCCTTACTATAAATTTGAATTGATAACCCTCTTGGAGTGGCCTTGTGACTATTATATACCTTTGATCATAAAATTCCCCAAGTCTTTAACACATATTAAAAATGGTTGCAAGATCTAGGATAATTCGCGGTATGTTTAAGTAGAGCAAGTATTTCTGGTAACGTAAATGTTATCAGAGTTTGATAAGAGCGGTCGCGACGCATCATAAATCCAGAAATTTAAGAAACACTTATTTGGATCACTCAAAATATACGATGAAATGCGTCTGCTTTACTTATATTTATTGCTGAAATACATATGTATTTTCAATTATTTCACCAACTACTTTCAACTGATATAGAGTCGCTGATGTTAATATGTGAAATGTTAATTTACTAACTGATTTTGGATACCATGCTAAGCTAATATCACAACTATTTATTGCTCTGTGCATTTGCGAATTTCTTATGTATTATGTGTTCGAATTCACAATTACAAATCTTAGTTTTAGTCTATTGAAATGTTACACGATCTGAACATTTTTTAAAGGACGCAATTTTACTTATATGACATGTAGGGGGCTGGGGGGTAAAGACATACTTAAACCTTTATTTATGGGGTTGACGGCTGACGCGCTTGTCGGCCGCCATCTTGGAAAAAGGGGTGAATCGTACAAAAAAATTGTAAAGACATATTTTGTAGCTTGCCCCATAAATAAGGTGCGTCTTCTAAAAAATGTTCAGTTTGGTTCGAGGCCTTTTGTGGTGTTGGAGCCGTGTTGAGCGAAAATCAATTACGGTGTGTATCGTGGCAGCCATTTGTAATCTACGTTATCGTTCCTAATTTATAAATTCTTTGATATACTTTATCAAGACGCGGACACACCACGATCACTCGGACGTCATTTCAAAACATAGATAACATATCACTTTCTATTGATAATTTCGCTGATCTTAAGAATTACGTTGACAGTAAAATTTTTAAATAAGAGCATCGTAAAACTACAATACCTTTAGGTTTACAATAATATAATAGACAAAAACACCTTATTTATTACGAACAGTCTTTGCTATGTACACTGTAGTATGTTGTATGTAGCTGGATATGTTTGGCAGGTGGCTGATCAATTTAAAAAATGCATTGTTAACACTAACTGACACCTTATCAGCATATTATTGTTTAGCGACAAAAAACTAGTAAAACTGGTGTTGTATTCTTAATTTTTGGGACATTTATGCTTACCATAAGGAACTTGTCATGTTATTATGATGTGGTAAACTTTAATAAATACATAGATATATACATTGCAAATATTGATCAATCAGCTAATATGAGTGAAATAATGCCTTGATGAGTTACGATGCAAGTCTAATTCCAAATTATAATATGCATTTATTTATATTTGATAGTCAGTTTCTCAGTTCTATTGTTTTCGATATTAATACTAAAATGTTCTACTCAAGTAAGTCTACTAAAAAATTCGTATTATGTATTTTTATAGTATATAGTATAATAGTGATACATAATAATATACATTTCGGTATTACATATATAAAGAAAACAACCCATTTAATGAGGAAATTAATTCAGTATTAACTAAAGTACTTATGTGACTCCATTAAAGCGTAACAAAAACAGAAGAAAGAGTGCAATAAGTCAGAATTAATTTAGTAAGAAAATTTTATTTTATTTTATTTTTATTTGAATATAATTACATTTTACTTGCAGACGCAGGCAGCGGTGCAAATAGTCATGAGCGCACTATCTTTGGCGCAATACTTTTGCTTGATTGACTTTCTTCAAGATCTACCAGAATTGCTTTACATCAAAATCCTGTATTACCATAGTAAGTAACCCCACAATAAAATGTGTAAGTGATAATAATTAACAATTAAAGACCAATGTAGCATTACTTTCAATGGGTAAAAACAAATACAATTTTTTATATCTAGATCCAGCTATTTGTGGGCAGCGAGTGAACATAGGACAATCTCTTACTGAAGTGAGCAATCAGGCGTTTGTTCTCATAAGGCTAGAGCCCTTTACAGTAACAAGAACATTCTATATTAACTGTGTACACCTCGGTCTAGGAGTCCTTTGGTTCTTCTCAAGCATTATCTTGATTGGTAAGATTTCCTTCATACATTGGTCTTAGGTTTAGAATCAAACTAGCATTGAACTCTCTTTCTCCAACCCTCATATATGTATATTACAGACATAGAACCAATTCTTTTATCATTTGACTTAATTACAATCAAACGGAATGTGGTATCGTTAATTTTTTCTCAATCTCTAATTTAGTTCAATTGTGAACTCCTCAGTTTGTTATTTTAAATCAAGGTTTTTCATAGGTGTTCCACGTGTCGACTACCGAAACATAATGATTGATTTAATAATATTAAAATCTGAATTTTCTTTGTTTCAACGAGCGAGTTCACTCTCTTAGATCAACTCAGAAACTACTGGTTCGAATAAAAAATATTTTGGCTTTGATCATACATGTATCAAGAAAGGCTGCTCTCAATAGGTGAAATCCCTTGGCTTCTTTATATTAATAATAATGATAATATATGGTTTAAATTAACCTACGGTTTATATAATTGGTAGTTCCGAGGACCTTTATCACTTTAAATGTTTGACGCATTTATTTTTATTAATAATTGAGGATTGTGGACATTGTAAAGATTTAATTTCAGCCAGCTGGAGTAACAATAGAAAAACGCCGACAAAGTGGCCTTGGATAGTAATAACGATTGGCATTTGTGCATTAGATGTCGTCGCAATTGTGATATTCGCCAATGACGTATTTTTCACTAGAGTGAGTATATACATTAATTATAAATAACGAAAAGCATTAAATACTAGACCAATCATAAATGATTTGACGAATTGAATTTGGATGTTACAACTGAATTTCTTGGAATCAACATGGGTTCAACACTTCAGTGGTCCCCTCATATGAAAGGATTGGCGAGTTAGTTTTGCAGCTTACGCAGTTAAAAAAATTCGCTCACTGACTGATGTTGATACAGCCAGACTTGTTTATTTTAGTTACTTTCACGGCTTAATGACTTATGGCTTATTATTATGGGGTCATGCTGCTGATGTCTAATCTATTTTCATCCTGCAGAAGAGGGCTATTCGTGCAATATATAATTTAAAATGTAGGGAATCTCTGAGAGATTCAATTCAATTTATATACTGACCTTCCCCTCGCAATATATTTATGAAAATATTATGTATGTATACAAAAATAGTGATAAGTTTACTAGAATATTAATACTCGGAACAAACGCAGGCTGCAATTTCCCCGTACTAGACTATTTTCAATGAAATCCCTGAGGCTCTCTTATAAATTTAAGAAATGTATGAATAAAAAGGCTTACTATAAACTTATCGATTATCAAGTTCATAAAAGGACCTGAGACTAGTGCTAGACAGGCTACTTCTAATTAATTTGCGATATTTATTTTAAAATAAGTGTTGTTTAATGATTTGCTTTTTTAAAAGAGTACCGAGAGTTTTTTACGCCGGCTTTCCTTTCGGCCTACACCCTTTGTCTTATTTACCGATGAGAAGGAATGCCTACAGATTCAAATTTAATGACGTGGAATAAGTGATACCTGTATCTTATGTTCTATAATAAACATATTTTACTGAAATAGTAGCACTATCAAACATCAAATTGTAGAAATAGAAATCATGTGTATTTAAAAAAATGTAATGAAGTTTTTTTATTTTTTTTAATAATTTTGTTACTTTACTTCTAATATTCTTTAAACAACTTAAAAACACGAGCAGTATTGGCCGAGTGGCTTCACCCTGTTAGACTCATCCTTGAAGTCGACGGGCGAACGCAGTCTGCGCACCAATGGCCTGTCTTTTTATGTGCGCATTTAACATTTGCTCGAACTGTGAAGGAAAACATCGTGAGGAAACCGGTATCCCGTAGGCCCAAAAAGTCGACGTCAGGCACAGATGCCTATCAGTTTGAAAAATGCTCATGAAATTTCACGCCCACACCTGAAATGGCTGTAGCGCCACAGATTTATTATGTTTTTATAAATACGTAGCACTGTTTCCATAATTTAATGTATGATTTGCAGACTTTAAATGAGATTATGAACTATATCGGAGCGACAGCGAGTGGATTAGGTAACACAGTGCTGGACACGAGATTGGCTGTTTGGATTATGATCGCTGTATATGGAAGACTGGGTGTTTTTTTTCTCTTTAACATAGTAGTTTTGATAGTTGTAGCGATCAAGAAACGAGAGGTCACTGTTATGGTAAGTTTAGCGCTGTTCTATTCTATCTAGTATTGTCATTATTCAACGAACCTATAACCTCGCTACTCGATGTTCTTTTAGTAATTATGTGATTATTGTAGGCGGATAATATATCAGAGGCACCGTCCACCACCAAACTATTTGCTAGAAGGGACACACCAAATTTTGAAGATAGCGTCTCAACGAGTGGAACAAGTTACGATCTTGAAGTTGATCGTATACCGCGCCCCACATTAGCAAGAAAAGGAGACCCAGAGATGGATAAGTAAGTTCTACGATAAAAATATTAGCAGGAGAGGACATTTCTTTCGTTGGTCGATCTTCAACATGTGCAAAATCAAATAATATATTTTTAATTCTAGGTTTGATCTATATTAAGGTCGTTATGTTTATAAACACTAAATGTAAATTTTAAAATAATCAACTTATTAATATAAATACAATTCTCTTCAAAAAGGAGGATATTTATGTATTTTCAATAATATAAATCCGTAAGCTGAGTCTGTAAATAAGACAAGGCTTAGTGCTAAGTATAACTCCTATAAGTCAAAAGGTATTGGATTTTGACATACACAAGTTTCAAATACAGTTGGCGCTAGATTCGCGCTGACTTCACTTACTTTTTATATAAGTAGATTAAAATTAAACTTAGTTTAAAATCGAAACGTTTGATTGTTCTAAGCTAAAAACCTCGAAATGCCTATAGTGTCACACATTTTTATCTGTTTCTCTGATAATTATTTATCTAGAAATTCGAAATGGTTTTCAATTGACCAATGTGGTTAAAAATATAAGATTATTTCTTAACTCGTACTTTTAATAACCATTTTATTACAGAAAAGTAAAGTTCATAGCAGATATAATAACTCCGCCAGTAACGGAAAATAAAGAAAATATTCAGGAACGTAGCAATAGCATTGACATATCAGTTGTGGGGACAGCTGCGCCGAGCCAGCCGTCTACGAGCTCGACGCAACTTTCTGTTACAGAAAAGAAGATAAGCAAAAAGTTAGTACTTACTTTCTTAAAATTAAGATTATTTAAAACATTCCAGGTCGTGGTCAATCAATGAATGTTAAGAATGCCAAATATCTCGATTCAGACATTATTGAATTAAGTGCAAATAAGTAGTATAATATATATGTATAATACAAATGTAAGATAGCTTCCGGGTATAAGTTTAGTTAATTCCCATATAATTATTCTTCTTCTATCTTATGAGTTACTTTTTTATACTTAATTTTAATACTAAATGACGTACTGGGAACGATAGAAAATGGTTCAATTGGATAAAGAATCTGTACTGTCAGCCCACGATGAATAAAATATATTATATTTGATTAAATATAATTGAAATCATTTTACATGTGACTTCAGGCCCAGCACAGCGGAACTTGATCGTCAACTTCCATGGTCCTACCTTCCATCTACGTCACAACCAATGAGGTCCCAACTACCCCCTGATGAAGATCTGCCTCCGGTACCATTACCGGACTACACAGTTATTCATAATCCAAGAAAAGCTTGTAAGATTCCTACCTATAAAATTTTATTTTAAAATGGACAAAAGGCAATCCCCTCGTATGCAGTAATAGTTTCTTCGAGTGCCTACGAGAATACTGGTTTCTGCATAATTTCCAGCTTTCCTTTATCAAATTTGCGACTCGGAATCTTGCCTTTCAGTTTTGAATTGCACGGTGTTTTTCGATTATAATTGTCAATGTGTCCATATCAAAACAACCTTTATGCGTAGCAGTCTAGTACAAAATACAGTAATCCAACAGGCGTTTTAATTCATTTGCATGACATTTTTTTTCAGCTGTACACAGAGCGCCATCAAATTTAGGATCACCACCTGTAGCACGTTTTAAATTTCCTACGTCAGTACTGGCATCTGGTAAGTTTTTAAAGAAGTCTAGACAGTATATTCTTTCTTGATAGAGAGCAAACCGGCGCTCTGTATCTTCCAATACATTTCACTCAATTTCGCTGATGTAACCTTGTTATCGCGTTCAAAAAACTCAACATAAAAGTTGGGATCGTAAGGACTATTGGCAGGTACAGAGTGCCAGGGCGGATGAAATGAGATTGTAGCACTTTGTAAACTACTGTATGAATGTATTACATAACACGAAATTATCACGATTAAGATTGGTAAACAGCATCGTTAAGCATTTAGGTCTGACTACTGAGAATCAAGTAAGACGCATTGTTGTCTATTAAAATAATAAAATTTAATTATTGTTTGAAAAGCAGTAATTTTTTTTCAAATGGAGTGTCAAAATAATAATCCATTTTTAATTTACTCGTATGAACACTTATGTCAACAGTGTGAAAGTGAAGTTTTGTCTTCAAGTACTTTCTCAAATACGAGCCAATGTATTCTTATTAACTACTGTTTTACTTATAAACACTATGTAGGGTTTAAGTCGATTTAATACTGTACAAGCTGATCAGGCAAACTAAACATTTCGTTTATCACTTAGACATTTGTTAATAATCACAAAACTTCAGGAACCTAAAGGAATTCCTTAGCTCATTGTTGTTAAATATAGTTATAATTTTTGCAGCTCAACTGAAAAAAAGTGATGTTTTATATTAACGTCGAGATATAATAAAATAATGTTTACCAGGGGAGCGGCAACGGCAGTATCTTGATGACGTTCTACCGAAAGTATTTCTGTATTATGCAAGTGTTAAAAGCTTTATAAGCTCCCGATGGTTTAAAAACCCGAGACTGTTAAAGATTAAGCAATAAGTCTTTGTTTGTGTGGGTACAGTTATCAATAGCGATTACATTAGTATATAAGTGAAATATTGGATTCTAAAAAAAAGGTATACATCATGGCCCGATCGTATTACTTATTATTTTAATTGTATATAGCCACACTTTTTCATATTAATAAATGCTACATGAAATTGTTGCTTACCGGTAGAGGCTGACATATTTTTGTTTCGGTAATACAAATAAGCATAATCAGGTTCTGACAGGTTCAGGAGAGCTTAATTGAAATCCCACATTTCAAAAATGTATTTAGTCGATTAACCAAAAGTTTGTTAACAATTCTATATCAGTTGCTCGTTATACTCTCAGCGTCAAGTATAGTAGTACTGATATAGTAAATATGTGCAACACGATTTTGGCATATGGGAATCACATTGAGCGCTAACAGGTATTCCTCAATGTTTTTAATAGTTATGACGAATTCTTAATAGATTTTTTACGTTGGTTATTGACGACGAAGACAGTTATTGGGATTTTAGCACTTATCCCAAGAACATTTTAACCTATTTCAGAATTGTCAAATTATGTTATGATATATCTTGTAAATCCTATTGACTACGTTTAAGAAATTTTTTATAGTAAATAATACTGTGAGTGATTACAGATTACCTCTTCTGTAATTACACATTAAGTATTTTTTTATAAAAGTTTTGAGAAAATAAATACGTTGCTCTCTTTGAGAAATTAAAAAGAGTTAACATTTTCCTGTTATTATTATCTCTGTCCATTATAATTGTAGTGTAGCTATAAGGTGTGGATGTCCGAATATATTATGAAAACGCATAATTTCGAGATATATAGCAATGATATAAACGCCAAAATATAGTAAAACAATTTGATTTTTACGAAATATGTAACACTTACGTTTCCGTGAAAGAACGTATGACAACACTTTGGGACATATATAGTAATATTACATTATTTAGTTATATACCTATCGAAGTTAAGTGAATCGAAGCAAAGAGCATTAAGGCATTTGTAGTTCTTGCGTATGCGTTTCTTTGTTTGAAGTGAATGTTATTTTTAATTTTGATAATTTTAATAAAAGTGATCATGACGACATTTGTTTTATTTATGAATACAATCAATTTAGTCGAGCATATAAACAGTAATAAGGTAATCTTTTTATATGAATTTCTAAAATGTTATTCCACATGATGATTGGGCTTAGAAATATATAATTTTTCAGAAGATTCGCCGCCCATGGACGCCCACACTGCTAGAATTCTCGCGAGCACGTAAACGACTTCTTAGAACATGTTTATTCTTTTAATCTATTACCAAAATTGACATAGTAATGACGGTATTATATATATTAGAAAAATATGATCAGATAATACAGTAAATAAGATGCGCCAACGATCGACAAGATAAGAGTAATAATCAGTCCAGTTAATTTTTTGGTTTACGATTCTCACTGTTTCTATTACTTTGTGTTGGGGCTAAGAAAACAAGATAATTTGTTTAGGGTTTAATAACTTGACCTGTTTTTGCTTTTACTTACAAAATGAAATCTGAATATTTGAAATGGGATTTTTCTATAGATTATGACCAAGTAAGGGTCACTCACTGACAAATCCAAGATAATTCAAAAACTTATAAACTTTCATAAGTTTTTACTCAATTCTTGACCAGTCCACGTAGATTTTATATACAGTTTCCATAAGGCATATACAAGTAATCACATATATAAATATAGTCACCCGTTTGCTATCTATAAACGGTGCAATATACGCATTCGCATAGTACAAGGTAAAGGCTTGTGATGGTAGACTAATGATACGATTCGCCAGACTGATCCGAGGAAACTTTGTTAAGGGCATAACATTCAAAACTAAGCTGATCACAATCTGTAAGACCGCAATGAAGTACTTGAATCCCGCCCCCAGGCAATCAGGTCCTGAATGAAAATAAAATATGAATATAGACTTAGACTATACATTAATGACTGTATTTTCTATTATTTTTAATTAGTGGTTGTAAATTCCACGCCACGGTTAAGTTACTTTAATAAGTTCCTATCGAAGCACCTGGATTCTGAAACCATGGGAATTTCTACTATAATCTTGAAGACTGGGAGGATTAATAAAGGCTGAACATTGACAATAAAACTATTTTTAATTTTGCTCTAGTTGAATTTCTAACAACTTTATATGAAACTAATCATGAAATGAATGTTTTGTTAAATAAATGTGACAAAGCCTTCTTAAATTTATAAATGTATCCCGTTTATAATACCTGTATTAAAATCTTTTATAATAATTACCTAGGGTGTTAGAGATAGAATATGCGGCATAGACAGTACTCACTAATCGCCAGAGCCAGGCAATAGCAAGTAAACAGGCAAGGATTGCTTCAGTCTCTGGCATACCATGATGCCTAATCACTATTGGTATTAGATGGAATTCACTGAAATTTTGTTCAGATCTAAAAGTGTTATTACATTTTACAGCTGTTGACGTATACTATACGTGACAGTTTTTGTAACTTTCATAAATAATATATTTACTACTTGAATATACCAGTGCATAGATATTATCTGTGGAAGAGGGCTATATCCGAATGGACTATTGTTTTTCCCACTTGGTTCATTAAAGCTGTTAACTAAATGTATGTACATATATGTGTGTTTGTTAAAGCCGTAAAGAAACATACATGGTAAATAAGAAAAGGCAGGCGCGGCTTGCATAGAAGTAAGAGAAACTACTGCATATATTTCTTATTTGGAAAATACGGTAATTCTCGTATATCCAGTGATCGAATCATAATACGAAACTCCGACGCCTAGTATAAAATTATTTGTTAATATTTATGATTTCATATGGCTCTAATTTTATATACAAAATTAGTTGGTAAATTATTAAATCAAACTTATTTTAATATTTAAATTATGTGGGTACCCCTAAAACCTTGCTACAAACTTAAACGCGTACCTAGCAGGAAGCATATTCTGAACAAAACATATGTATATATACTTTGTGAGTTTTAGTGGCAAATACTTATTAATATTAATATTTTAATTGATAAAAAGTATATCAATAGATTCGATAAAATTGTTTATTAATGTCGATAATAATTATCGTCCGATTAGTATTGATCGACACCTTGACCAGCGAACACGTTGAATGGTGTGCAATCATGATACTAAAGAAGGTGGCTCCTGAGCTACGTCTCGCAGCCACAATATCGGGGTGTATCACAATAGTGAGTATATAAAAACACCTATAACAAAAATCAAACATTTCTAGTACAGTATAGCTTTGTTGCGACTTGCGCATTTTGTTTCCCAACGATAATGAAATGGTTTGAACATATTTTTAGGATGGCTGAATTTATAAGGTAACATATGACTAGACTTTCATTCTTATGAATATAAATATGGTGTACTGGGAACTATGGATTGAATTTTTTAGTGTGGTGACATCATTATATGGTAGGAGATTGTAACGTTAGAAATAAAAAAATTTGGAACTGTACAAGTAACAATACTTATAACATTTCATTTATTTTATTATCCCAAGAACTGATTAATGACGAGACAAAGAGTGCCTGAATAGATAAATAGACTTATATATTAAGTTTAAACTGCATTGCGGCTGTTATACATTAAATAAACTTTGCACTGCGAAATTGGCTTATTCTTAAGAGTTTTGTGGTTTCCTTTTCAACTAAAATATAAATGAATGCGTGCTTCTTTATATTTACTAAACAAAGTTATTACACTTCGACAGTGTGCTTTGAGTGTAAAGTATTTATAATTTTTCAATAGTTCGTGGGAAAGGGAGAATTAAAATTATCAGAAGTATTTTAAAACCTCGTTTGACGGTTGGTTAACTTTCCAACTGCGAAACTCATTTAGAAAAGTTAAGTTAACGATTTTTTGAATTATTTAAATTCGAATTACTTTGAATGAGTCTTTACAGGCAGGTAGGTCTTTACAACCGACTATTTTTTTAGCTATGTACAAGGCTGAATATATGTGTCATTAGGTTTTATCGTGGTACGATTGATATTTTACACATGTATTTTATTCACTATTGAGAAATGTGGCTTCCATCGATGATATTTTTTCAGGGACAACAGTTGAAATACTCATTTGTCTACGACAGAGTAATAAGTTATAAAATTATTTGTTAACGTTAGATTTTTTATTTTAAGGAAGTCTGTTTCATATATCTTCACTCATGCAAAAATAAGTTGCGTTAGGTGATTCATTATTATTAGTAGAATAACAATTTTCACAATCAAAAACCACCCGTAAAGATGTTCTCGATGACTTGGATACGATGGTAACTAGGTGATATTTCAACTCAATAAAACCCTTTTTTTCTCAAACCGAAAGATTTGCATTCAAGCAAAATATGTCGGTGTAATGACAACAGTTACGAGATATTTTAGAAGCAACGCGTTTAATACAATATAAATAATCTTGTTTGTTATTTACTATATCTATAATGAAGAAACGCATAAGTTTATATCATAATAATACTCAGGAAGAATTAGCACCAACGTTTTTATTAATAGCTTTAGTTAAATGATACAACGTTAAACCTTACGTGAGGGTCGAATACGCCAGGCTCATTTCAGGCTCTGCCTTTGGGTTCAAGATATTCATAAATATTCATTCCAAGTCTTTCTTTAACGATTTCAGAATTATTCATAAGTCTACGTCAGTTCCCTATCTGTTTTAATCTCGTTTGATAAAATAGATAGCGATAAGTACTTACTATTCAACGATTTGCAATAGTTAACAGGTATATATTGGTCATTAATTTAAGTATTATATTTTCAATTTAGAAACGAAACATAACACAGTTTGGCTTCGATTTGTAGTATTTCATTTATATCTAAATACATTCTACCATTGATTTAATAGAAAAGGGGGTCTCGTAAGTGCGTTGCTGGGCTTTTATTGTATGCCTTTTCCTACTACTTATGTAAAATAAAACTAGAAGAATGGCTAAAAACTCAAAAATATAGTGAAATAGATAACTTGTTTCTTAATATAAAATAAGAAAATTAGGTTATTTAAAATTTGTAACTTCAGCCTTAATAATAATAATATATTGTCAAATTCACAAGATTTAAAAACTCCAGTCTAACCAATTGCAACAACTTTTTAACAACAATTTAATTCTACCTTCATTTAGTCCAATGAACAATAAAAATCAATAAACGCCTAATGGAAAAATTGGTAAAATTACAAATAAACTCTCTTTATTTTAAACTTATCTTATTTAACGTATATTTATCCAATTTCTTAATGACACTGGAAGAAAGTAGCGTTCAAGATACAAGCTAGGCCTAGTTTAAACGCTAGTGCTCATAGAAGTATAAGTATATTTATAAGGTTATATTTATATAGTATTATTTATAAGGTTTACCACAGTGAATATTGTAAATAGAATATAATGTTTATTTTGAGTCAAATAAAGAAATTTTTATTTATTATTTATTTACTAAAACCCATTTATATCTTTAAAATATTTGAAAGAAAAATTTAGAAAGTACAATTGAAATTTAGTTTGATCTAATTAAAAATGAAAAGTGTTATTCAATTTTTAATCAATTAAACATCACAAGAAATTGTATAATTTTTATGAAAAAGTTAATAATAACATTGTAGAGGAGATAAGTTTTATATAATTTATCAATGAAATTAAAATTAAAACTTATTATTTTAAAAGTTCAGATAAATTGTTTTAGTAAAGATACAACGACGATAAAGAGCCACAGGGAATTATATAGTACAATATTTCGATATATTTTCAGATAGCATCAGTAGTGAATATAGTATTAGCCGTCATAGCAATAATATTTCGATTCACATGCAGTACAGGCGCTCCCTCCTCGACGTCAGGAGCCAAAGTATTTATGACAACGTTGTACAGAGTATACATACAAGGTAACTAATTCAAAACGCGACTTATATTTTAAGTATACTAAATTAAATTTAAAATGGGCCCAAATCAGCTTTAAAATGCTGTCACCAGAATCACTTTTCAGTGGGCTTATACTTTCTCGGAGAGACAGCTTCACCTATATGCACTAAACTTGGAAAGTTTACAAACAATAAATAAAACGGGCATCTAAGGAAAGTTTTCGTTATAAGGATATAATTGATTCTAGTTGATTGAAATTTAATTGTTTGACGTAATAACACTTATTATCGTGTATAAATGAATACGCGTGAAGTGGATTTTGGCAAATTTTTTATTTAATTTAAGGCGAATTCTTTAAATCCGATGTACACTGCCAAAAGAAAGTAATTTGATTCTGATTAACAATCAACGAATAGAAAAGTACGTTTAGCATCAATCTAGCAATTTCATTACTTATTATTATTATTCCAGATGATTCCTGTACGAATTCGTTGTCCGTAGAAGACATTACAAGTTCACAAACAGTGTTCATATTGACATGCATAACATTGGCATTCGCAGTGGTCAACTTTTTTTTGGCGTCATCTCTGATTGCTTGTAAATATACCTGCTCATCTACTACACTAATACTATATGAATGAATGATGTCTATTTTTATATACGATTAAACTGAAAAGTAATGGATTTACTTAAAAATTATCACCGTCAGTAGCCGGGGGAGGCTGGTTTATATACAAGAATCTAAAAGTAGACTAATACGTCAGCTCAGAACAAGTGTTTTGGGTTTGGTTACTTTTACGAAAATAATAGTTCAATTAATAATAATTTATTATTCAGCAGCAACGACTTCACCATCTCTTGGTTTCCATAAATGTAAATACATTTTAAATGCCATCATCATTTCTTCAGGATTCATCCGACCAACTAGCCGGGAGATTCTTTCGATTGTTTTTTTTTTCTAAATCAATGCTCTACGAATGAAACAGTATATAAAAAATAAACAATAAAAGATTCCGACCATTATATGATTAGCATCCTTTTATCATTTCACATTTCATTACAGTTGTTATCAATCCAGAAAATACTTCTTGTCTAACTGTGACCGCATATTTGTATGTTGGAGTATCTTTTTCGGTTTTGATTATCGATCTTACATTGGCCACACACTTTGGGTTAGATATGACGACACTGGCTAATAGACTTGTAAGTACTTTTACCATTAATCAGGCAAACTTCTATTGAGTTCGACACCTCAACGACGTAACCGCATTTTCATTTAGGTTTAGTAGATAGATGTAAAAAATTGTATTAGATTGCCTTCATCTAAAGATTTATGAATTGTCCAATCAGATTTAATAAATTCAAGTGACTCAATTCTTGACATTTATAAGTTAACATTGTGTTACCTCAATTAATTAATGATTTTATTTCATTTGACTCATTATAATGCCATGTGAAAGTAATAAAAGGGTTTTCGCTGCAGCGGGACCTTCACTGTAATATTTTTTTATCAATAGTATATGATGCATCTGACATGCACTTAAATTTATATATGTACAGAATTATTAATCGGCAATTGAATGGCTAAATATTATTAAAGCGAATGAAGCAAGACTATGAACATTAACTAGGCTATAAAATATTTTTATTTACAGAGTAACGCCTCTGCTGGAATTGAAGAGAGGTATATGACGGATATATTACGCTTAGGGGCTTTAGTTCTCATGTCTATAACGCTCAAAGGATATATATATCATGTAGTAAACACTGTTTTATTGGTATATATTATGATATATGTAATAGAGCACCAAAAATCCGATGAAAGAAATGAGGTAAATTGATTATGTAAATTTACTAGATGTGTTAACTGTTGACCATTTTGTTAGTTCTTTGTTGGCCAAAATAACTTACCTGATGTATTGTACTAACAGCCAGCTCTTGGATTCCGATATAGGTGAGTTCTTTGATAATAGGAGCCGATAAATATATCGAATTATTCAATCTAATTACATATTAATCTGGTAATTGTGAGTAAACGAATTATTTCATTTTCAGCACAACATTCACAAACTGGGAGTTCTGAATGCGTTTGAGTAAGCATATTATGTTCATTATCTATACGATAGTATCTACATTACTAATATGTTATTTATGTTTCACACAAACCATTTTATTTAATTTTACAATTACAACTGCTTCACAAAAATATCTTAATGTCCTAAAACTTCCAGTAAAATCAAGGTAATTTTTATATTTTACAAAAAACAAATAAGAAAATTGTGTTTTCTAGTTTTCCAAGACCACGCATAGACTCTTGGCGAACGCGATCAGACAATTTTGCTGGTGATACTAGAGGGTGAGGTTAAATTAACTAGCATGTGCCCGGAACACACATTACTTAAGAATTCCAGTTCAATATATTTTCAATAAATCATATTATCTGTTAGGAGTGGTATTGGAGCCTTGTTGTTGGTATAATGAAGTGCATTTTAGGATTTTTTTACAATCTAAGGTTATATCTGCTTAGACGACTAAGTGTTTAATGGGTTCATAACTCATAAGAAAATTAAAGTGATAAGGAATAAATTAAAAAATATTTTTTTATGCCTGAAGTTTAACAATTATAATCTTTACACAATATCACATGTTTTTTACATAGAACTGCCATACTAGTCATTTCAAGACGGAATTCAAGAATCAACGCTTAGTTAATTTGTGAACACGATTTATAATTTTCGTCATATGTTCAGACAACAGCAATGGAACCGCAGTTACCAGGAAGATGAACCGCGAGGCCGAGACCGTGAAACTGCTTTAGCGGATATGTCAAAGTAAATATGGATTCAAATCAATAGATCAGTAGAATCGAATCTAACAGTTAGCGTAACAAATGTATAGGCTTTTTATTATTACAGTAATATGAAACCTATACGTTTTATATATATCCTATAGTATATCATTTAATATATACTTAAGTGCTCGATACCGCTGCATCGACATTAATCAGAATTCTTCACTCTCTTGTATATAAATATATATATATGTATTAATAATGACGCCGGTAAAGTCGTTTTAAAAACCCTAAATTTAATTCATTTATTTCAGACCCTTTGAACGTTCAGAATCATGGCTTCGCACCCAGCCCAACACGTCAAACATGAACAACCGTCCGTTCTCGTACTTAGAGGAACCGAAACGTTCACCGAAGCCACAAGCGGAGCCTAATTGGCACAGGGATTGGCCGTCGTCACCGCCAGTACCAATCCCAGATTACACACCACCAGCACGACGCCTAAAATCCGCCCTGAAACAGGGCTATCCTTAGGCCTATGTTTTACATCAAGCACTACTACGATTACTAGCACCGCCGTAGTTCTGAGTTTCGAAAGTTTGGTGTTATGTTTACGTTTAATAATAATAATAATTTAGTTATGGAAAGAATATGGTACAAAATGTTAAGGTGGTACAATCGTAAAACGTTCGCATATTCTGCCACACACAACACAATGGCGCGCAAATTTATCTTAATTTACATTTTACATTAATATTCAGAGTGTATTCTTATATTATTTGTATCGTACATATCATACTTTATTAAATTTGTATCAATTACAATGTCTCATTACTAAGTCGCTTTTTAAAGGCTCTAGTCGGAAGATCTTTTAATTATTTTGGTAATTTATTGTAAACTTTAATTGCCATACAAAAGGTGTTTTTCCGAAACAGTTCTAGATTGATTTTTGGCACAGCCAATTTCTCCCCATGTCTACTTCTTACTTCGTTTTCTACATTAGATTTAAAAATATGTATGTTTCTGTGCACGAATAAGGATATTTCTAAAATATAAATACATGGAAGAGATAAAGTTTTGAGCTTCTTAAATAAAGGTACGCAACTCTCAAGTCAGTTTGCTCCACAAATTGCTCTAATACATTTCTTTTGAGCCTTAAATACCCTATTCACTTCGACTGAATTTCCCCAAACTATAATTCCATATCTAATTATAGATGAAACATATGCATGACAAGCAGCTAATATCGTAGCATGGTTAACAGTTTCCCTTAGTCGTTTTAACATAAAAACAAAACTGTATATTTTGTTCTGTAATTTTTCAATATGTGATTTCTAACTACAAAATTTATCTATCGTTATACCTAAAAATACACACTCGTTCTTTATGTCCAGTTTATTCCTTATTGTAAGTCTATCTGTGTTTTAGAGTTATATGTCTGAAAATGGAATATCTTAGTTTTGGTCATATTTATTTGTAGATTATTTGAATTTAACTAGTTGATGGCGTCTTCTAGAGATTTAATTAAGTTGTATTTAAATATTGTTCGTTTTTGCTTTTTATTATAAGAGTAGTGTCAACAGCAAATCGTTAACAGTTCTGGTGTCAGCATCTGGGAGGTTATTTATGTGTGTTAGAAAAAGCAGTGGGGCCAAAATTTCGTTCTGGGACATTTAGATCTAGTAGTTCTCCCTTAAACTGTAACTAAAGCTAAATATTTTAGGGTTGAATAGTTGAATTATCCTAAACCTTAAGATTATTTTTGGTACCTTATTAGTATACGTAGATAATTAATTAATTACGTTATATCGAGAAGGGTCAGTTTATGCTATATTTTAGGAGAGATTTGATGATGATCCAAGGATGATAGTATAATTAAATAATTTTGCTATGCATCTTGTTTTTACACAAATTTAACGACACCCTTATTACAAATATATTGTAAAATGTTATATTTTGTTATGTTTTTTAGTGTTTCGCCACTATGCCGTCAATTGGATTCAAAAAGTTTTTTTTTTACTTTTGTATTTTAGTTTAATCTTTGTATAATATATTACTCCTTTATTGTGGTTTTTATTAATCAGACTCCTATGATGCCATCCTATGGTCCGTCGTTCGGAGAGCAAAGTGGTTGCTAACACCACTGTGCGATTCAATTCCATAATAAAACACGTATTTGGTTTGTTAACTAAATTTTTATTCATAAATAATGCATTAAAAAAAATATATTTTTTCTTGCAGACAGATTTTGTATACAACAAAATTGCAAGAAAAAATCCACAAATCTTTAAATATAAGCTTATTTATCAATCCACTAAATTATCCGTGCCCGTAGTTTAAAAAGAGCTAAATTTGAAATCATCACGGGCTCAAATAACCTTATATTTATTACCATAGGTGTTAAGTATGTACCTTGGACAATGTTTCTCAAGAAGATTGCCCAAGTCATTGATCTACTTATACCTACGACTATAATAATTGTATCAATGGCAGTACATTTTAGGGGTTTTCTATTAATAAGTATTTTTTGCTAATCATATTAGGGTAGGGAAGTAACGACACCATCGCCCACTGGTGAGAAAATTCTGGTAATAGTCGGTCTGGGTAGAGCGTCTCCACCAATAAATACAGCCTCGGTCGCGTTTCAGGAACTAACGTCTGCCATTTGTACTCGGCACCCGACCGATTTTCGTCTTTTAAAATGTATTATCCTAATTAAAAAGGTGTTGAAAGATTTTTTTATAACGTGGTATTTATTTAAAAATATAATAAATTCCCTAGTAATAGTGTAGCTGTGTCAAATGTGTACGCAAAGTATAATAAATAACGAAGTCATGGCCAGTCTACTGTATTAAATTGGGCAATCTCCTCATTAATCCTAATTAAATATACAATGATTAAAACTTGCAATATATTTAATAAAACATTACTATACATTATTATTGGAAAACAGGAATTATTAGACCATATCACAACATTTGTTTCTGAATTATTCGTGCATAAAATACAAACAATTTTACAGGTAGATTTGTGTGGGTGAAGGGAATTAAATCATTTAGACTTTATACAAAGAGAATTTTGTGATGAAATCTACCTGTAATAACGGTAATAATCTTCAACAGGCGCATTTATTTGCAGCTAACTATAAAAATATTGCAAAGTGTCTTTCAAACGAATATAAAAAGATATGTACACAGCGTGACAGGTCGGATGTACTTGAATATCAAGGCACACATTACTTCTTATTTACACACACTATATACACATTTACACAAACATCAATCGCCGTCATCCGAAGCAACTTTGCATACTTTCTCCTCTTGTTTATTGGTTAGATAGGCATCAGTTGGTTCTTCACAGTTCTTCTGGTCGTCACTCGATAGGGTGAGTTCAAATTGAGCCACCAGCTGACTCAGGACTTTCTTTAAATGGTCAAAAGATTCTTTATCTTGAACTGGTTCCAAATCTTTATCCTCACACGTGTTCTCAAATTCTTGCTTCATGGATTTAAATTCGCCGATCACTATGAATTCTTCCGGGTCATTGTTCAACGCTTCGATCAAAGCGTTTCCTTCTTTACTGAAAAGAAATACGGCTGGTATTCGTATGTCGTTCTTTCCGTCTCCGGACATCGCGAAAAGTGCTGTGCTCTCGTGTGACGAATCCTTGACGTTGTCCAGAATTATAACAAGTTGAGCATTTGTTTCTTGGATGTTTCTGACTTTTTGGGCGAACGTGCATTGACCACGTGTTGCTATAGCTATTTTTCCTTCTATTTCATGACTGTTCTCTATTTGTGAGCAGGCATCGTTTGGTATGACGTACACAGCAGTACCCATATAACGTTCGTTTCCCGTAATCTCTTTTCCGAAGAGGCCTGGGCCAGCCGGATAAATTTTCTCGTTAAATTTCACACCGGCAGCGATGACACCATTTTCCATTTCGCTTAAAGAGTTCCATTTGGACATTTCACGCATAAACGTCAATCCCTCGGCGGCGTCTTTTGCTGATTTCGCCTAGAATAAAAGAAAAACGTTAGTGTTTTTGAATATTTTGTAAGATAATAATATAATATGTAGGTGTTTTGACAAGACATTAAAAACCAGTTCAAATTATTAGTGTGTATAAAATCTATACAAATTGTTAGGTTTTTGCTTTAAAAAAAATAATAGTAAAATCCGCGAACACGCTTCTCAAGGCATGCTTCATGCTGGACTCTGATCTTGTATGGCAACCAATGATAAACAAACAGACAAACAAACAAAAATATCTTTATTCATATAGGTAAACAAGTACACTTATGAACGTAAAAAAAATTAATTGTTAATTTTACATTTACTGCCAGTTCAAGGGCGGAAGAGAAGAACTGGCAATAAACTCTCCGCCACTCTTTTTAATCGCCAAGTTTTTTCTTTTACACAACGTTTGTAAGGAGCTGCAATAAACGTCATATCAGTCTTTCCTCGTGGGTCTCACGCCCTACAAAGGGGCATTTTGCTATGCAGGGCTCTCGAAAGTTTATTAAAATTATTTGGAATATGAATTTTAGTTTTCCATTTTCTATTTTTAAATTTTCCTTCCTAAATCAGTTGTTAATATCTTTCTAAATCCTAACATTTAAGATTCCTATGCGAACAATTAAATTTTTAACAAGTGGCATAAGAATATACGAAATGCTATTCTGATGGTCCAGGCTCTCACCCGCGAACACTGCCTTAGAATAGACCCAAAGAATTAGTATGTTATAAACAAACTCACCGTATTAGTAGTATAGAGCAATTGTACCCTTCCGTCTGGCAGCGTTAAGACCGATATTCCCATATCGGACAAAGCGTGAATTTGCCTCGGATCGTTCAAAGGCAGCAGCCTCGCGGGTGGTCGGGCCGCGGACGATCCTAACATTTGTCGCATCGGACGTCGGACCTTTTCAGAATCTAGGGTTGCTGTGTTCGGGCATGTTCTAGAAGAATCAATCAAAAATCATGTCATCCGAGAAAAATTAATATGTAAATAATAATAACTAACTAAAGTACTCTGTCTCGTTTCGTTTTATCACAGCGTAAACGCAATTGATAGAGAGAAACGAAATAATTTCATTGAATTGAATAAGTTTTATAAATTTATTTATTTAAATTAATTATAAACGCAAATATTTCGAGGGAATTGTTTTTTATTGGGACGCTCTCTCTTAAGGTTATAGGAATTTAATATATTTAATACCATTTAAATTGATATTCAGAAAAATCGTAATATGGCGCGCATCTCATCCTCTGTTCTCTTTCACCTCAATATCTGGTCGTACGGTCGAACCCCGGCGCTGTACAATACATATGCATGGACACACAGTAAAAACGTGAAGAAATTGTCACGTTACTTTTCAAATATGAGAACTGTCTCGTGTTGAATTGTGTTTTGTAACAAATGTTTGTGTGTTTGATTACAAATCTCTTTTCTTATGTATAATGAAGTATTGGTATTATTATAATGCGATTAAAAAGAGTGGAGAGTTTCTTTCCACTTCAGTTCTTCTTGACCGCTATACGCCCATATCTTCCGAACTGGCAGTAAATGTCAATTTAGAATCAATTTATACTCTTTTCTGTTGACGATTATAAGTGTACTTGTTTACTTATATGAATAAAGTTATTTTGAGTTTGAGTATAAGGCAAGACTACAATAGACAGGACTAAAATAATTTTACTACTTTATTTTCTATCTACAGGCACCTATTGAATATTTTGGTACCAACCAATCTTTTATGTGTTAAAAAAATATAACGATACTATTATCACCAAAAATCAAATTTTCAAAATTAGCAACAATCCTAAATTGCCCTTCATCATGAGCAATCAAAAAACAGCTTTAACAATATTCAACTTACTTTCTAAACTTATCATCTTCATCATCCATCCGGATGTTCAAAGTCGAGTTCTTCCCATCTGTGGCAAGCCAGAGTGGAAGAAAGTGTGCCTCAGTAGTTAACACATAATCCTCCAACTTTATCGGCAAATCTTTGTCTTCCCCAAATAGCATGAACAAATATTTGAATGTCTCGGCCAGGACGAAAGAATCCATTCTATCCTCATGGAGTCTCGTCCTGACATCGTTGACAGCTGCGTAACCGCATGGCACTCTTGTGTACTGCTGCAGCGCTTTTAAAACTGTTTTGCCGACTTGGAGATAGTGGTCGTCATCTGTGGCTCGATGGAGGAAATAGGTGGATTCTAGAAATTCCGGCCGCAAAGGGTGCTGGCCCCAGTGAACCTGGAAAATTGTTCAGCCGTGTCAATAAACGATACGCTCAAGTCGATGGCAGTACTCTAAATCAAATAAATGTTTAAATCTCGTTTCTGAATAGAACCCTAATATTTAAGTTTAAGGCGAAATAGTTATTATCTAAGGGAATAATCAACTTCATTCAGTATGATAGTATTATAGGTCATGAGAAAATCTTATCTTCGACTCAACTACGGCTTTAACTAACTATTGGGGGCATATTGTTCTGGAATTAATTTTCACTTTGACTTTCCAGAAATCCTTTTATTACATTCATTTATTCACAGCGTTAAAACTATTACAAAGAAATGAAGTACACTGTGCTTAACACTAAATGTTTAACTATGGTAACAAATACTAACTATGGTTAAGCACATAAAGTTTAAATAAAATGAGGATTAAATGTATTCTTCACGAATGTACGTGTTTTCGTGATAAAAGAAAAAAGATTTTTGGCCGTTACTTTATAAAGTTGTAGCCCACAAAATCAAAATATCTTACACAAAATAATATTTTTTAAGATAACTAAATTTTTTAACTAGAATTTATCGACTCAGCCAAGTAAATTACCTGAAAATCACTGGTAAACGCCTCTGGTATGAATGTATGTCGTTGCATTACTTGGTACAGCATCTCATGAGTTTCGACGGCTGGTTTCACATCACCAAGGAGTACTTGAAGACCAGGCCAGAAGGCAAGCAGAGCATCCATGAAATTCCGCGATTGCAGATGTGGCCTGAAAGTTATTTATTTTCAAAAAGAAAGACTGGCGAATCCTCTTTTACTAAATCTACGCTGGTCATTTAAGAAACAATAGGATACTTTTATGTCTGACTAAATTATATTTAATTATTGCCTCATAAACATTTTTCTTCTTAAAAAGTTTAATAAAAGGTGATTAGTTTAGTACGTTAAGACAGATTCGATGCATCACTGTTCACTAATTTATGAAATCCCTAATTCCTCGGGAATCATCTGTGTGTCTGTTTCTTTCTTATTTAGGAAAGAGTTATGCTTTCCTTCTTATAAGCAAGAGCTGCGCAGGCATTGAATTCACATTGAGGATCACAGAAGACAATAACTACATACATATATTTCGCTAATATTTAACCAAGAATTTATCGTATGGAACAGAAGGTTTACCTACCTAACTAACCACGCACTTGAAGAGTTAACGCTGCGTTTCTGAACATTTTAAATATTAAAGAGATTTTGTAAAACCCTTTAGAAAAAATAGTGAGGCCGTCAACCTATAGGTAACCTAAGGCTGCCGATTTCCTTGCAATATCTTCCTCAATTAAGTCCATTGGTACACAATCAGGATTTGAACCTATAACCTCAGAGATGAGAGTCGCTTAAGCCATTAGACCAACACTGATTATTATACTCTACGTGTTTCTCACCTATGCATGTGTACGGCCAGCATAATAGGACCCCTGCTTATATACTTCATGACCGCATTGTAGTGTCTTATAAATCTTGCCAGATACTTTTCATCGCCTAATAAAATGTAGGCCTTCAGACAATACTCGTAGTAGGAATCAATCCCTGCGCCGACTCCGGAGTCTTTCCTCACCCAGTCACCTGAGTGGATATTTATGACTGTTCCCATGAGGTCTGATGTCCTGGAAAATTATTTGTCAATTTACACAATAAAACAAGTGTGTAGTTTGTAGTGGTGGTGGTACGGCCTATATGCAACGGGTACATCGTCTCGAACCTAAACACCATATATTTATTTCACATGATCCGTCGGTCCTTTCGCCGATTAGAAGAATATTTCTAATAAAGACGAGTCGGGGTTTTTCAAAGCTATTGCAAAGACATCCAATTGCGATCTAAATCTGCTCAATATTTTTCTTATATATACCTATGTCTTATCTTCCACAAGCCGTCCATAGCTTTATGGGCCTTTTGCTCAAATATAGGGTTGCCTGTTAGACGAGATAGTGCTGCCATCTCTAATATCATAGTTCCTGCACAAGCAGTACATGTTTCACGCGATTCTGTCATCCATCGGACACCGTGTCGAAGATTTACCTTAAAAATTAATGATCATAAACACCTTGTTTTAAGTCCCTCAGTTATTTTTTTCTGTATTGTATATACATACATATAGAGATATGGTAATTATTTTTAAAAACCTGTACTTATTTGAATTTTTTTTTTCAATTTGACAGAAAGAACCGAAAGTGTAGCTAAGAGTGAATTTGGATAATAGTTTTCATTAATAAGTTTTTAAGTGAAATACATCATGTATGTAATTACAAATTCTGAAGATAAAGATGTCCTACATTCCAATACGATTGAATTAATTACGGTAACACTTAAATTAAAAATGGGCAAAATGTGTTAATCATAATCTAAATTCAATTATTGAAATTCTTGCCAACTATTACTGCTATAAATTGTCGGTGAAATAAAATATATATATATAATACTAACTCTGCCATGAGGTATCCCAGTGGAGGTATTAAACGCTGGTAAAAGTCGTTTACCCAAATCTTCAGCTTTAGCCAATAATTCCCCATTGTACCATTGTAAAGCTGGAACTTCAGTCTTCAGAGCCATGGCCAGGACGTGGGCAGATAACAGACCTCTGAAAAATATGAAATAACAAACCAGAAAATAAAACAACAATTGAGATTGAGAAGAAATAAAAATAGGTTATCTGATGCTAATAATTGCTCAATATCTTTATTACTGTTGTTTCATCTCCTCTACCAAATCCACCATCCTAATGATATTATTACATAATTGTAACTCACCCAATCATCCTGATGTTTGTCTCAAAAACTGACACAATAATATCATGATCAAATGTTACATCACGTATGACCAGCTTTATGGCCCGACTGAATTCTGAGAAATCTCCCATAACAGCTAATGTATCCAAACTGTCTACTAATGTTAGTGAGAAACTGAAAAAGAAAAACAGTTTTTAACAAAGGAAGACATTCTGTGAAATAACTACTATTTATATATTATTTCTAAATGAACATTGTTAATATCTAACACATATGACAGAATTTATTATTCAAAAACCTACATGATAACTCTATTTAAGAAAATAAAAAAGGCAAGACATAAAAGCAATCGCCGCAGCAGCTAAAATGGTGCAAACACAGTTCTGCATCAACTTAAGTACTATCGCAATAGGGTGATCAGCCTTAACAGTGTCAACAAACACTTCATAAAAGACTATAATGATAATCTCAAGCAGACAATTTTTGTATTCATGATATTACAGAAAAAATGTATTTTATTTCAATATTTTTAAGACTTCAATAATAATTCATTTATTTAATTAATACCAAAGAGTAAACTATAATAGAATGAATTCAAATTTGGCCTTGATAGCTTACTATATCGCAATAGGTAATATCCAAGCAGTTAGGAACATACTACATACATTTGCCTTACATTCACTAAAACAGTTAAGAATCGCGATGATAAACAATATATTCATGTATTATGCCTTCCAAAAATAGGATCAAAGTCTATTTATCACTTTAAAAATATTCTTTTTTGATAGTAAGCAAAAAATCGTTAAAGTATTTTTAAAGTAGTACTAGGTTTTATCGCACAAGCTAATTAACTATACACATATGGATTTAATTTATCTATAACAAAAAACATTGTCTGTCTTCTAGTGGATATTATACCTCATATTGAATATATATTTACTAAGTGATAACTCAGTAGCTGATAGTGTGTAAACATTGTATTTAAATGTTTAACTAAACTTAACTTTAAGCAGTGGTCAATAAATTTATACTAAATTTATAGTACTAAGTAGATAAAGTAAGTTATAATTACATTTATTTAGGAAAATTATTGTAATAATAACTGATACTGTTGTATTTATATTGTACAATCTAATGCTACATCAATCAAAACATAGGTCACATTGAAAACAACCATATCACCAGTACTTACTTGCCCAAAACATCATCCATATCCCCTCGACTGGGGGTAACACCTCTCCATCTTCCCTTACAGCTAAGGGGCATTAATTCATCAGCTGGATATGCATTATCCATGTATGCATTGTAGGCATGATAAAACATAAGCCTTGATTCTTCCCTGGAAAATAATAATGCTATAACAATATCCATTTTGAAAAAATAAACATAACTGAAAAAAAAAATCTGTAAAGGGGCTTGGAATTTTAAGTAGCCAGTGTTATCTCAGGCAGCCATGGGTGGCCCTATTAATGCAACAGTATTTGTTATGTTTATATTTGTGATTTTGGCAAAGAATATGTAGGTAGGCACCACCCTTGATTATTTAAGAATGTAGTTGGTAGTCTGTAGGTTAGTTTTTAGTTTCTAGTATGCTTTGGCCAAGCTTATTAAAGTATTTGATAATTATGAAATGAACTTTTTTAAACATAATAGTATTGATTTCCTCTTATCCTTGAGAAAAGAATACTCATTTGATTAGAAATGCTGTTGTATTTCAGGGTTGTGTAATTTAAGCAGTCATTTATATCATTTTACTATATATCAAGTATATTAAATAAAATTCTATCATTTAAAATTAAAATATTAAAGTGTAGCCCAAGACTCTGGACTGTTACCATGATAATTATACAGACCTAGATTAAGATTGACAAAATGATGTATAGTTTTATGATGATTTGTTCTCATTTATGTTTTGTTAGAAATCCTATACTATTTTTTTTATTTATTTGTATTATCTGTATATACTAAAACTAAACATAACTAAATAGAAATCAGGGTCCGAATGTCAAAATAAATTAAATTTACTAATTCATTTCTTTTAATACAATTGAACTATAATAGTAATGATATAACTTTAATCATAGCATACATTTATATTCATCAGTATAACAAGAAAGTCAAGGTTTTCTATACGAGGTCTCACCTTAAGCTTATTCTTTCAGCCTTTGTCATTTTCTGCACAGTTTCCTCTTCGGTTTTCACACATATTATTGCAAATATTAAATAAATTAGAACAATACGATAACAAGTCATTATCACCATATCACAATGTTAAGTAAAAATCATAAAACGGGTATAATTTCTATATTTTAGCTTAAGGATATAAAATATAAGAAAAGTGATATTAATAACTTAAATGAAAATAATCTTTACATGGCAAATTATAAAGTGTTACACAGTCCTATAAAATGCAGAAACAAACATGTTTGCGGGTAGCCAATAGCCAATAACTATAGTTTAATTTACCAACCTGCCACCTGGCGATTGGCTATTTGCATTTGACGTCTGACATTTGAGTAATTTACAGTCAACAGTGTGTCAAAATATCTTGGCATCATTATCAAAATATTTGATTATATTCTGAAATATCTAAAAGCTAATTCATAATATATTTAATGAAATAGATGTTTAAGAAGGAAATATTTTGCATTTCATAATATTTTAAAAACATTTGAGTCACATCATGAATTAAATTTTACTGGATTTACAATATCCTTAGTCAAAACGAGATGTCACTTTTATAACATAAAACAATATAATGTATTTCACTGAATAACTAATTATATCAAATTTGTTATATAAAAACACCTGCAGAGCGCGACAGAGAGCTGTGATTGTATTTTATCTACCTAGAATTATTAGATTTATTATGTTGTACACGAGTTTGTCGCTAGGTGGCGGTATCGTGAACGTTCCCAGTGCGCAATCACAGGACATAGTTTCCAAGCTTCCGCCTACACAGTCACATAAGTTTAGTTATACCGGTTGAAACGGGAGTGACGAGTCTCTTAATCTGTAAGCGTGACCAACGTGCTTGCTTTGTGTGCGATATGATATTTATATTTTATAATGTATATTAGAATTTTCTAACTGACAAATCGTGTGACTCTTGCATAAATAAAATAAAGTGTTTGTGTATGTTGAAGTGAAACCATTCGTTTATCTTTGCCGGTGAGTATTTCTGTGTTTAAGCATGTTTAATTGTTGATAATTTCATTCATATCACTGGTATTCTACTGTTTAACGACGAGTTATAAAATAATCATTCATTTCAATGTTAAGTTTATCGAACTATTTGTGTAGTTATTTGTTCAATTTGTAAGAGCTACAGGCATATAGTAGTCGTACTATCATGGAGTGTTTCCTAATTCCTGTAGAGAGTAGTGTAGTATTGTTCATGCCTATGTCCCCTAGGTGTATCAATTACGATATTTTTCCGAAATTTCTGATTGATCTAAATCATCAACGAATATCAAACAGATGGAGACCGCAACAAAATATTAATAATGTTCAAATAATTTATTAGTACCTACGAAATGACAACAGTACTTTAATCGTTTTCTAGACCATTTCTGCTTTGAGTCAATTTCATAATATTATATTCTATTGACAAGAATACACCGTGACGAATTGAAGTGAATTACTGATAGAATATTGCAACCAGTCCTGCCTATATAATTTAGAATAATAATTTCACGGTTAATTCTATTTGAAGAAATGAAAAGTAACTGTGAAATCTATACATTAAGTGATAGAAACCAGAACCTGATAACATCACAATTCGTTTGACAATGAACGAACTGATTTAAGCCATAATCCCTTTTAGTGATCAATTGCCAATGCTTGCGACCACTCGGAGCGATATATAAAGCTACGATAACAGTTTTACTATCAAATAAACGTTCAAATTCATGTTCTCGATTTCTGATTTAACTAGTAGAATACGCTCTTTTGGGTATTGGTTTCCAATGCTCTAAGTTTGACTATTGTCTTATCACATATGTGATGTGGTGTTCGATTTTCCTAAAACATTCCGATTTACCTTTCCCAGGGCCGGATTTTGGGGGACCACAAAAAGGGAGACACCAGAAAAATTTGTTAAATTCCGAGGAATTTTTAAATAATAAAATAATTTACTTAATTTACTTTAACAATAAATTATTCATTTACCAACTCTATTGAAAGAAAACAGTTCATTTTATTTTTAAAATAATTTGGGGCAAAGGGGCATCCACTCCTGTTCGCGTCGTTCGAATCGACATCGTTGTCGCGAGGCCTCCAGACCTCTAAATCCCTGACCATACTCGTTAAAGTTAAATAGAACATTAATAATACTTCCGGGGTTTGGGTTTGTTGGGGCTCAACGTGGCTTTGTCACATGCTAGCGACTAGGCCATCACGGCTTGACACACAATAACAAATTTTAAGTTGGAATTCAATGTGTTAGCATTTGGTGGTGGGCGTACCCAAGCGGCGTGAGTGCGCTAATAAAATAGTTGCAGCAATGCGCTCACTGCCCCCGTCTAAGGTAAGGCCGTGCGCAGAACAACTCAACAGAATGTCAAAACATTTGATCTATATAATTATATTACTAGCGGATCCGACAGACGTTGTCCTGTCTACACGTCTTTAATTTCAAAATTTCAATTTTTAATAAGCCATTTTGATGAAAATTATTATTCAAATGTTATGACAATATCTAACGATCCAGCACATGGTCACACACGATATAACACAATGATAACAAAACTTTTTTTACATTTCGGGACAGACTAAAATTAAAATTCGAATATTATTTAAAATTTGACACTGCGATGGTAGCGCCGTCTGTCGGATCCAATGTAAAAGCTTCCAAAATCAACGACAACTAAAAAATTGAGAATTAATTAAAAAAACATTGTCCAGCGGACAAAATTGTGAATCTAAACCATTCCCAGATCCCCTTGAACACACACAAAAAATTTCGTCTAAATCGGTCCAGTCGTTTAGGAGGAGTTCAGTCACATACACACGCACACAAGAAATATATATATTAAGATTACTATTCAAATGTACTGGAGAACCTGGATGTTTCTGACAGAAGTCTGAAACCAGAAATTGTTTAATGCCAGTTGTGCAACAATATATTAGAATTTATTCAAAAGGTCGTTGTGATATAAAAAATATTTAACTAAATTCGCGATATTTAACAATCCAAGGCCTGCGAAGGCGATAATATTATCAATTTTTACAACGGATGTTTCGATTCCGAGGGATGTATATAAAATAATTTGGTAAATTAATTAGACTAAAATAATAAGATATGCATCACATGACATACGACGTGAGTGATTTGCTAATCAAATGGGTAATACATATAACAGTGACTAAGACAATTGAAGCCTTATTTAAATGGCGTAATATAAAATAATATGCAATTCCTTTTAAAAATTGATTTCCATATTACTGCCATGTGGCCAAGATTTTGATCCTCAGCTAGATATCACCCATCCCATCGTCATATCCGATCATTAATCAAAAAATCTTAGAGTAAACAGGAATCCTTATTTGAGTTTGGTTGAACAGCTTAAATTACGTGAAGTAATATTTTGACTAGTGTGTCTCACACATCAACTAACGGCGTAGGACAAATGCTAATAAATTCCAGAGGTGTTGCGTGACCTTAATACGGTTTATTTGTAAGTTATAAATAGTAGATATAGTATACAAAATTAGGTACAGAAACATATTAAAGTTATTACAATAAATTAGGAGAGTGGTTCAAACTGCCAAATCTGAAAATGCTATTCCAAAACAAAAACGACTTTAGATTTTAATTTTACGAATTTTTTTAAAATAAAATTAATTAAGTTAATATTTAAAACGTGTTTACAATATTCTGTATCCTTTATTTATAATCAAAATTGAAATCTCTAGTTACCAATATGAACGTATCTCAATATCCGAAATCGTTTGACGCGACGCTCCGGTCATTCACCCCATATCCTTACACTGTTGCACTATTCCTGGCTTTTATCAATATTGATTGACTTATCTCCGTAGATAGCACCATGGTGTTTTAATAGAAGAACAGTCTATTATCTAATTCTATTTATAGCAGTCGTGAAATCTGTTAAAACTGATGAATAAGGCTAGGTACAATAAATAATAGGTACTCGAGTAGCTAGATGTAGTGTTGGAAAATTTTGCCCCGAAAGCCCGTATAATAGAAACATGGTCATAGATTAAAGTCAAATAAACTGTATAGGTGTAATAAGATATAAAATATTTTCGTGTCGTTTATTAGGAATTTCGATGAACTGCAGTTCAGCCTTCAGACACCACAGTTAAACCCCTAAGTAGCTTTCTGGTGTTTTCTGTACTTTTAATTACAATTTTAGTTACTGTTAGTGTCCACGTTAATTTTCGTTTATACCCACTATAGTATCGAAGATGGATTAATAAATTTGTGAGCTTTTTCTATTATTTGAGATGAGTATACAAAGAGGCATGTTGCTTTTTTAATCCAACTATATAATATAAATTTACTTTATTTGACTCAAAACAAACATTACATTAAATATACAATATTTGCCATTACCGTGGTTAATCTTATACATGATATACTTCTATTTAAACTAGGCCTGGCCTGTATCTAAAACATTTCTTCCAGTGTCATTAAGAAATTGGTTAAGTTGTTTGCCATTAGACGTTGATTGATTTGTATTGTTTATTGGACCAATGAAGGTAGAAAATAAATTTAAGTTTTACACTGAAGTTAGTGTGAACAAGGATTTTTAAGTCATGTGGATATGAGATATGAATTAAATGTCGTTATTTAGTATGTAAACTAATACTTATTATTGAGATTTTCTATTTAAATTAAATTTTCAACAATATACTTATTATTAAGTTAAAAATTTTAAATAACCTATTTTTATATTTTTTATTAAGAAACAAGTTTTCTATGATTCTAGTAAAGATCAAAAATATTATATAGCGAGGTGCTATAACTGCTACGCAATTTTTTATGCCTATGCTAGGCATAAAAAAATTGTAAACAGAAAGTAAATGGGCCGGTAAATAAGTGCGCCTAACTGCAATAATGAGCTTTAAGTTGACCTGTTAAAGTTTACGTCATGAGTCGATTAAATTATTTTATATTTTAATACATACTAATACTATTAGATATATTCTTTCTTTTATATGTTGAATGCTCATTCAGTCCGCCGACTAACTATTTGCCACTACGAAGATAATTTTATTACAATCATAAAAGTCTTTAAGTGAAAGCTCAGTGTCGAGGGTTAAGTATGACGTTCGTCAAAGTCATTTTGACACACGGGAGTCATATGTTGCTCTGAATCTTACCCCAAATCTCAAATTGCCCACGCAAATTCAAGTCACCAGTGACGTCACTCATCGGCTTTCAAACGAGGGCTGAGTAAGGGGGCGCGCCCCTGCGTGACTCATGCGATGCACCTCTATCCGAAAATAATCTAATTTCGATGGATTTTTACGGTGTGCTCGATATGCATTTGCTTGCTTTCGGTGTTCATTTGCCCTTTATGTATAAGATAGAGAATACAGATGATTGATGACATAATTTCTTAGCAATTCGGTCAGAATGTACAAGTATTATTCACAGTGCTCTAATCTCTATACCTCAGGCGTCGAGGCAGAATACGAAACTCCACATCGACGTCCACCGGTCCACAACAGTGTTTAAGGCAGTTTCCGTGCACTCCCACTATGTGGGACCAGCTGAAGACTGAAGTATGTCGGAAGCCCTTCAAAGAAACAGCGAAAAAATGTAAAATTAATAAAACTTTTCTGTTTAGGTGCAGTTTATTAGGTCTTAATAATATGCTTCTATTGAATTTTAATTATATCACAAAAACAGAAATATAAGAATAGCCACGAAGACCACGATAGTGAGGATATATTCCCTAAACTTCGATAAGCGGCTGAAACGAACCTTGCGAGATGTGAAAAGGATGAAAATAGACGCTTTAGAACTGTTATGCTGGAGGGGAATGCTTGGGTTGGGTTTTGGCCCTAGTATCTTATAAACTATTTATATAGTTTAAGAACTCTGCATTGAGCTACGTCTGTTGTCAACAGTAGAAACTGGCATCCTTACATTCTACGGACACGAATCTCGGCATGGTAATCAGTGCCTAGAACGCCTTGCTGCCCACGGAAAGGCGGAAGTCACTAAACCGCGCGGAAGATCATCTACGCATTGGACTGACCAGATCAAGTCTGCTGTAGGAGCTTCACTCAATAAGTGTAGCAGTATGACCTCAACTAGGCAACGGTGGCGAAACGTCTTGAAGTCGTCACATCGGCCCCTTCTAATAATACGACTACGTAACGATCACGACCGCTCTAGCAAGAGTGTTTTGGATAAAAAGAAGAATAGTAAATTTCAGGCTGTATGATGGAATTATAAGATAAGTTAATCCGGTCACCTAGAATTAAAAAAATATCATTTTATATTTAATCGACAATTATATCGACTGTCTCTTTCTCTTTATGTCCTATAATCCCTAGGTGGGGCAGAGGGCGTCCACAGCGAGCCATTTCTTCTCGCTGTTTCAGTTTCTTGAATCGTTGTTTTTCAGGCAAGCAGGAGATTAGCCCACTGTGCCCTAATCTGATAGTGGGGCTGCCACTTTAAAGCTTCCAGACAAGCTCGGTTTTATGCGGGTTACCTCCCTAGTGAGTAGATTCTGTTTTAAGGCGCAGAATGCTCGCCTTTTGCCCTGCATCCTTAGCTCAGCTGCAGCTCTAGGTAGTGGGCACGCGGAAGCGTGGCTGCAGCAGGTCCCAGGGTGGACGACTAGGACGTGGATGACTCGGACTGGCCGGGGTTCTGCTTACATTAGTGTTCCACTACATAACACAGCAGATGGTTTTATTTGGCTTTTTATAGGCAATGCTGACCTCACTTCATCAGCGATTCCCACCAACACCATCCCCAACTTCCCACCCCAAATCGACTGTACTGATGTAATTATCAGTTATCATCTCACATCAGTACAGTTAAGTCTGGGATTGTGTAACACCCGATAATATAAGGTTCGGCGTTTTTGTATGATTTTTTACTTATTGGCAAACGATCAGGAGACTCACTTGACGTTAAGAGATTCGGCTGCCTATGGCCAGTGTCATTGCCAATAGTTACACTCTTTTCTTGAAGGACCCAATTTCAATTTGTTCTTGAAACATTGGTTTCGCGCGTTACAATAGAGTTCCCGTGCTGCATTGTAGATAACTTATATAAAATTGTATTATAGATTTTATGTCGGAAGCGTCGCGTGCGTCCTCCCTACACCCAGGGGGAAGTTTGTCAGCCATTTATTATGGCACAACTCGGCAAACGGAGAACTATATACACGTGATACACGGATGACATGTTTTCAGTACATTTATAACAATTCTTTTAGAAAAAGGAGTACAAAATTATGTTTTACTCAGAAGATTTAATAATAATGATTATGATTTGTTCACATTGTCGTTCGTAGAGTTTTAAAGCTCTAAATAAATAAGAAAAATATTAATTTGCCGAATCGCTATTTCATTAGCCCCTCCTATCGCTAGGAATGTTTAATGAAAGAAGAAAGAAACGTTTTTTGATGATTTCATATGAAATGATTCATTCATGGCATAATGATTCCAGAATCTTGGTTTTATCTTGTGACAAATACTTGGCGTTTGCAAATAGTGGCGGAATGTTTCTTAAATTGATAACTGACTGAAGAATATCCATTTAATTTTTTTCATACTTATTAGTATAAATAAATGTTATTTTTTATATGGAAACGGTCTTAATGCGTGGTTTCCGTATTGAATTTGGACGTACAATTTGCAAACGGATATAGTCAATGGTGACATAAAAACCCAATTATTAATGTCAAAGTGACCATTGGCCTGTTATTCGCGATATAAATTAATATCATCGCGTGATACCGGATGTTGAGCCGATCAGTCACAGCTGACATAATGTCCTATTTCCGGTCGGGTCACGGGTTCAATCCCGATAGCGAGGCGCCTCTTTATTGCCAATGCGCACCTGGACACAGATAAATATCATTTTAAAGTTATTTCTGAACACAAACTGTTTTATACCAATAACTTGATTCCCCCAGCGGCTTACTACTTTTATACAAACATACTTCTTCTATTAAATCGGAGTTAGGTGAAACTTTAGGTAATATATTTTATGGTAACACAAAAGTTACTGTTTAGCAATTTAATGTCAGTAGGCTACTTGACAACATTTTAAAAGGCATTCCAGATGCATATCTATAGAACCTATATAAATTTTTATTTACATTCTGTTAATTGTATCAAGTATTAATAATTTATAATTTCAAAAGGCTTTTCACATAAATCAGAAGTTAAACTCCAAGACGCTACAAGTGGTATGTGAAGAGGTTATTAATAAGCATGCTTCGTTATTGTCGATTCTCACTCTATTGTGGCACGTGAGTGTCGTATAAAAATAAATAGTCAATATAATGGCATGTTTCTCTGGCATTGAGAGTGTCCATGGGCGGCGGTATCAATAAACATCAGTTGAGCCTCCTGCCCCTTTGTCCCCTGTTCTATAAAAAAAATATGTTTTAAACGGATTTCTCTCAATATTTTTTTTCATATAGTCATATTGTTTTAAATAGTACGATCATACAGTAAACATTATTTATTTCCGTGACAATATATGAAAAGTATGTACACTGAGCTATGAATAATGTAACTTATGGTTTAATCACTAATGATTCGCTATGGTCATATAGAAAGGAAAACACGTTGAGTTGTTCGGCGCTGATTACTCATTGAAATGTAATCAATTCTAGGATTCATCCACGACTCAGATAAAATTACGCAAACACAAGATAAAGTATTGTTTAAAGTATTGAAAATATTCGTGATAAGAGGTCGCTTTAATATTCTTCGATTAACATATGAATGGTTAAAAGTGTAACAATAGAAAATGGGAAATATATACACGAAGGAACAGTTCCGTTGAGCAAGGCGAGTGCCTACAGCGAAGTGTGTAGCTAGTACAAGTAAATATGTAGTACTGTTTTTAGGTTGAGCAAACATTTGTTCTTCTTTGTGTGCGTATTATAATTTTTGTGGAAGTTACCATGTCGTTAACAAGTATTCTCTTCGTTGTATAGTGTATTTTTCCATCGTAACATGATGTTATAATTTAGTTTTTTGTAATAGACAAGTAGGTAATCTGCCCCCTGTTGCTTCCACACGGCGTCGATGACGACGACGGTTTCCTTCACAACTGTTAACTATGCGCACAAAAAGAAAGTCGATTGGTGCACAGTCGGAGTTACAACCTAAGCTTCACGGATGAGAGTCACACAGTGAAGCTATCATCTAGGGCCTAGTATACGTGGACTTAATATACTTTTTGTATATGCTAAGAAGATAGGGGATCCTAATTCCATAGTATTAAATATGAGTTAGGATGTTTTTAGAATTCAAATGTCGTAACCATGGTAACAAGACAGTGGGGAAATGCTCTTCTAACGTTAGTACACGTTTAATAAGGCCACTGAAGTTTGTGGCTGATTAGTTTCGAAGTTTCTCGTCGATTTTTATATAAGTTTTCCTCCATTCGTGTTGCAGGAAAAGCTTATTAGCCTTAGAACGAAACAGTATTATTTAATATGTAATTTTAAAAATGTAACTGAAAGATTAAATTTTAACAAAAACAATCACTTCTCTATGCATTTTCAGTGACATATAGGAAGACCGCGCTTTTCTAGAGCTAGCGCTTTGGTGGCGAAGGAAGCAATGGTATCAACACTAATGTACGTTTTTGGCGAGAATTAGTGCTAAGTGTAAATCATCACTAAGACTGAAAGACACAATTTAAAATTCAATTTAAATGAATCCAATTGTTTCACTTTCATAGTAGTTAATTAAAATCTCTCTTTAATCGGCAGCTCATTTCTGAGTTAATTACTATCAATGAAATAAATATATACCTACTCCTATAGTTTCTTTTCTTGGCATCACTTATTGTTGAGCACTGTGAGCGAAAGAACAAATATTTAAAGAAATGATAATGGATACTGGAGTAGCTCTTCTCATTTAATTTATTTATTGGTGTTACATGGAAAGGAATTCATAAATAAAAAGATTTATCATATATATATATATCAAAATGGTCTTTATTGTAATGTGTTAAGATGCATTTTACGATGAAGGTTAATTATGAAACAGCTTACCCTGATCCTCCCACTCTTGAGATTCTAGTTTCTACCTTTTCTTCCTGCTTGATGTTAATTGGTTATAAAGTCGTATATATGATGTTCAGTATGTTCAGAATATCATTCTTTCAATATGTATTGACCGTTATCAATATATGTCGATCACTTCCTGACTGATAAGAAAGTGTTTGTTCAATAAATAGCACGTCGGTACAATTACTCAAGTTCTCTACGACATAAGTGGTATTCTAGCCGTACTCATAATAAATAGAAAATCATTCGCGCATTCTCCTCGGTCCTCCTCCATAGGTCTTGGCTCCTGATGGCATGATACTTTTTATAGACAGTAGATGATCAGCCGTGTATGCAAAATTCGAGTTTTTGGGTCGAGACATGCTGGTATTGCCTTCCTTTATCTTTCACCGTAGGAGCAACTTTTGATAAGAACGAACTGAACCACCACTATTTCATTTTTGAAAGAATTATACGGTTGCCTCGCCCATTTAGTTACGATTAAGATTAGTTTACCATATTTATTATTTTTATTATTATATCAAATCGGAAGCTAAAACAGGTACTTAACGGTCTCTTATCATTTATTGAGTATTTAATCTAAGTAATACCTTTCCCTCGCAATATATTCACCAAAATATTATGTATGTATACAAAAATTGTGATAAGTATACTAGAATAGAACATACACACAATGTTAATAGTCGGAACAAACGCAGGCTGCAATTTCCCTTTACTAGACTATCTAAAGTTAGTAATATTTTTTTTTGGAAAAGGGATACTCTTCTTTAATAAAATCCCAGAGGCTCTTTTATCTCTGCATTTTAATTAATTTAAGAAATGCATTAAAGAAAAGCTATGTAAAAAGGCTAGGCTAGGCAGTTAGTCATTATCTAGTTGATAAAAGGGTCTGAGACTAGTGCTGGGCAGGCTACTTCTAATTAATTTGCTACATTTGTTTTAAATATCGTAGTATTGTTTGGTGATTTGCTTTTTTAAAAAAGTACCGAGAGTTTTTTACGCCGGCTTTTCCTCTCGGCCTACACACTCTGTCTTCTTTGCCGATGAGTAGGTTAGCTCTAGGCGTTGTAGATTTTTTAATTATCTGCCATCAGATATTTGATTTAATGGACGAAGTAAATACTACTAAGTTACACCATTGTTGAGTTACAATTACTAATTATTAGCTCTACGCTCGAATGAGCTGTTACAAAACAAAAATCAACTCTTTTGTTTAACAATCACATCCGGCTCAATAAACTTTCTTTTTAAAACAAATTATGTGCTAATCAATCTTAATTTTATCTACAGGAATATATCCCCAATTGACATTGTGTTAAAGATCAGTATCGTTTGTGTATTTAGGGCTTTTATGTTATGACTTGTATTTGGTAAGATATCGCAGGCTGCGTCCTGCTATTTACTATAAATAATTCAGACTTACATATATATATTTAACGGTCAACTTTCGAAGCAAAAAGAACATACTATTGGATATATTTCTGATGGCTGTAAAACAATCTTTGAAATGTACATTAATAAAATGAAATTTGTTGCGTAAATCCCTTGCGGAGTACACACATTATAGCAATGAGACAGGCTGAGCTAATTGTTATCTTTTTGAATAGCTCATAGAAGGCAGAACCAGTTAACATTAGAAAGGATTGCATGAATAGTATTCAAGAGATCGGATATCCTAGACTAGGCGAGTTCTGCAGAATCATTCCCGTTAAATAATTATTGGATTTCAACAGCATTGTAAAAGGATTTGATTGTGTTTTAAGTAGAAGGTCCTTCGGGGGATATCAGGTTACCGTGGAATCAATTTGGAGCTCTTTTCTATGAGATAACTAATGATACTATTGATAATAATGGGTCCATACAGATCCCTTTAATTTAAAACTTTTTTTTGATGAAATCCCCTAAAGGGTGGAATCTTTTTACCAAATTCTGAGTCGCGGACGTGCCAGCTTTATTGTATATGGATGTTATTAAAACTCCCTCGATATAGCATGTGTGAAATCTAAAGCACCGGCGGCACAGAATTCTGATCATGATATTATAAAGGTGAAATTGTTAAGAAATGAAGAAATCCAGAAACCATAGCAAGCCCCGCTGGTTTTTATTTATACGGAGATTGCGTCAGTCCTGAAAAGTTAATAAAACTTTCCAATATTTGTAATGCTTCAGTTTGTCAATTTTTTGTTTATCCTGAAGCTGACAACTTGTTATGAACTTTCTACTAAATTAGACTTTATAAGTTCATGAGGTGTTTATTTCTCTACCAAACTTCGAAATGAAAAGTGAAACACGAGATTGTAGATTTCCAAGAATAAAGTATAATTTTCAGTTTATTGACTATTATAGTTATGTGTGTTTATGACCTAAAGGAAACTCTGACAGAAAAACCGATAGAAAAATTATATTTTCTCTCGATATCGATACAAGTGTACGAAATTATATATTTATTAAACAACTATCACAACTTTATTACAATTTAAGTATACCTTTAAAACATATAATGCTCATGAAAACCCACCAGAGAATCTCACTCTAATAAAGTGCTTTAAGTCAATATGGACCCATCCTAGTATAAAACAATAGATCTCTAGCTCACATTAGCTTAGAGCTTTGCCTACTAGTGCAAATCTGCACTAGCCTCAAAGCCGTACCTATGACTAAATTCAATACAAAACAACATATAGAGTGTACAATGTTTATCGCTAAGTCTTGATCGTGAATCTCACCCTTTGAGTCTTAGGACAGTAGTGTTGTGAAATTGCTATCTACGTCTATATCATAGGAGCCACTGTTGCCTTTGATGTGTGGATGCTAATGTTGATATTGCCAATGTACCTAGCATTATTGTTTGACCAAATCAAGTTACAAAACTGACATACAAAAATTTGATTAAAAACTCCGTATAAAACGTTAAGATGAATTGTAATATAAAGTAAAAAGTACTAGTTAAATATTACTTGCCGACAGGTAGTCAGTTTACAACAGCTTTATATTGCATTTTTGAGGGAAAAGTAGTGATAGAGGCTGTTGATAATGAAAACAGCGTTGGTGTGCTGTGACGAGATAAGTTCTCGTTACACCGCGTTCATAGGTGAAATGTCACTTTAGATTTACACGACAATGGCAATCTCCATAAATGGGATAAAGGTAAAGATACTATTTATACAGTTTGACTTAAATAATCTTTATGTATATTTCTAACAATACCAAGGAAATGTGTAACGGAATAATGATTAATGAAACAGACACAGAATTGTCACAACACTCTGAACCTAACCGATACAGGAACTTTTGAATTTGTATATTTTAGTATGACTCGTGAGGTTTCCAACTAACACAGACACAGCGTACGCTTCTCTCAGCCACAATCTCAAATACAGTGCACATATTATGCACACACACCCATTCACATACTCTTCCAAGCTTACTTAAGTTCATATACAAAATTTGTTTGATTAGATGTTAACAGTAAGACTACTTTTTCTTTAAAAAAATCTTTTATACATACACCATGTACCACGGAATTATTGTAATCTTTACCCACAAAAACTGGGCTGGCAGTGTTAGATCAATTTTGTCACAACTGTATTTCAGTAATAAATAAAGGTTTATTATGTTGACCATTGTCAACTTTATCTCATGGTCGGTTCTTAATCTTTTTCAACTGTTGCACAAGATCCTAAGCCAAGTTAACACCCTTTTCTATTTTATACTGAAGAAATTTGCGGGTTATTCATTCTGGCCGTATTTAATGTTACCGCTTGAGGGAGGTTTAAAAATTTCAAAGATTCGTGTATTCGCTTTAGAATTATTACGGTGGTGGACAAAAGGGACAAACAAAAAGTTAACATTGTGTTAAGGACCCCTTTTATTTTAATTTTATTTACATACATTTAATATCTGCGTTACGTACACTGTTAATTATTATTATTTATTTATATTTTTTTCTATTTGGTATTTATTACATTTCTTTTCTTTCTTTCCTTTGCGACTGAGGCGCAAACTAGCTGATGTAGTCTCTGGCAGAATGACCAGCGCTGTAAAACAGTCTGCTCCTCAGCAAAATGCTGAGCCAGGGTCAATTGGACCCACAGCACACACGCCTTAAGGGCCTCATAGCCTAGCGGTCTTTGTATGTGGCCGCTGTGGTGAGGGGTACTGGGTTCGATTCCCGGTTCGAGGATAAGTTTTCAATTTATCCTCGGCCTTTGGTAGGGTTGTACGGTACCGGGCGAGTGCTTAAACCGTACATGGTGGGCATGGTTGAATTTCTATAGAATGCAGTGGGCAACTATAGAAAGGATACTGTGTAGGTTTAGAACGTAGCAATACGTTCTAGGCCGAGAGTGGTAATTACAAGTGGTCCTGTAATTCAACATTCTTTTAAGTCGCGTCCAACGCGCCTACAGAATGCACGTGTGGTACGCGCTCTGCATGCGCTTAGTTATTTGTGAATGCGTAAGCGCGTGATGTGTTTTATGTGTTATTTACGTGCTGGAGTGACCATTCTATGTGTCTGTATGGTCCAGATTAAATCATTGCAAGAAATTTATTAAGACCTTGGTGTCTGGATGGAGCTGGACACAATAAATATTATATCTGTGTCTGCGCGTGACGATAGTGTCTTGAAGCGCGTAGATTTATAATAAGTTGTGTGGTATCTACACTTTGTGTAAGGGACAGTGACCCACTGTGTGCGAGTATTGGTCCTTATTAAGAAATAACCACTACTGTTGAAGCGATTGGTCATTGGATTAGTCGTTGGCGGCCTGGTGGAACCGGGGGTGAATTACGCCATCTGCGCGTATTGCGTCATCCAAGGGCGTGGCGTAATAAGCTGTGTGTGTATATATATATTTGTATAAGGGATAGAGACCCATTGTGTGTGTCAGTTGCGGCTGGGAGGAATTGGCGGTACCCCATTTGTGTGTGATTACGTCATCTCGACTAGCGGCGGTGATTTCAGTTTAAGCGTATGAATTCTAAGTGTGTATAGATTAAGATTTTAGAATTTAAGTTTATAGTATTTATATTGTTTAGATAGTAAGCTTTTTCTTCTTTCTTTCTCTTGGTAATGGGTCTTACACTAATTTTGGTGTGATAGTGAAAGACACATTACTGGACGGGCAAGGCCAGGTCTCCATAAGGGGCCTGGACCAATTTTTGTCGGCAAGATGGCCGAGAGTGACAGAAGGAGTAGGTCTCGCTCTGGATCCCGGAGGCGGGAATTTATACGTGACCTGTCGCCCCCCTCTGTTGTGGTGAAGGCGAGTAAGAAGAAGGCTGCGAAACACGCAGTTGGTCTCGAGGAGGCAGAGCGGGAGATGGTGGAGCAAGTGGCTCGTTCAGCTTTGGAACGCCAATTGCGGAGTGATCGTAGGGAGGCTAGGCGCAAGGAAGAGGCGGATGTTTCTGAGGGCGCCTCAGGCGCTGCCTTAGAGGCTGAGAGGACGGGAACCACGTCATTAATGTCTAGTGACATTAATGACGTGATTTTTAAAGAGGTGCCTGAACTGAGGGAACGGATGGTGGCCCAGGTTCGTCGTATTGTGGAGATTGCGGCGAAGTCGAAGAACCTAAAAGGGGACTTTGTCCGTGACCTCAAGGTCGCAGCAAAAGACCTGGGCGAGATTGTGGAAAACCTTGCAGAACGGTGCTTGGAGGGTGATGAGGGGAGGCGTCTCGAAAGAGATAATAACCGGCTGAGGGCCCGAGTGTCTGACCTTGAGTCGGAAATTTGTGCCCTTAGACGGGACTTTACCGAGCGTACAGCCCGTTCTGTAGAACAGGAAAAGCAAATGGTCGCTCTAAGAATGGAGATGTCGAGAGGAAACAAGCAGTCGGACGAATTAGCGGGTCTATCGGTGAATGGACTCCGCGAAATTATGGCGGGGTTTGTATCGGAAGTTAAAGGGGAGTTGTTGGCGGACATGATGCGGGCGGTGGGAGGCATGATGGATGCTAAGCTAGCTGGAATTGGAGATCGCCTCCTCCCGAGGCCGACCATTCGTCCTCCACTGGCGGCTTCGCGGGTAGTAGATGTGGGTTCTTTTGGTGGAGTCGAGGGGCTTGCTGCGCGGCGGGAGACATCTGAGGTAGGCAATGTTGTCATGGAGGTGACTGAGAATTGGTCGACGGTGACGGGGAAAAAGGGAAAGAAATCAAAGGCGGTTTCCACATCTAAACACACTTGCGGGACATCTGGTGTGGCATCCTCTGCAACGCCCCTGGTGAAGGCCGTGCCTCCTGAACCATTGAGGCTGCCAGTTGGAGGACTATCCCAAGCAAAACCTGGTCTGAGGCAAAATGGTCTTGGGGGTGTAAAGTATGGGCAGGCTGAGCGCAATACTACGCGGACGCTCGTGGAGCCTACTACTGCTGCTGTTGTTCTAACGTTGCGGAAGGAGGCGGCAGAAAGGGGCCACACGTACGCCGCCCTTCTGTCCAGAGCCAAGCAGGACATCAGCCTGACAGGTTTGGGCATTGAAAGGGTGAGCGTGCGTACAACTGCTACAGGGGCGCGGATGCTAGAAATCCCGGGTTCCCAGAGGGGGGAAAAGGCCGACCGCCTCGCGGCGAGCCTTCGGGAGGTGCTGGCGGACGTGGCTCGGGTGGAGAGACCCGTCAAATGTGCGGATCTTTACATCCGAGACCTCGACGACAGCATTACCGTTGAGGAGGTGGTGGCAGCCGTGGCAGCTAAGGGTGGTTGCTCTGCTCACCAAATAAAGCCCGGGCAAATTCTTAGGCGTGACAATGGTATGGGGGACATATTTATCTTATGTCCCATCTCTGCTGCCAAGAAGGTAGCCGAAGGGAGGCTTCTTATTGGGTGGAGCTCGGCCAGAGTAGAGATACGCGAAGAACGACCTCTAAGATGTTTTAAATGCATGCGACTGGGGCATACAAGAGAAGTGTGTACATCAGAAGTGGATTTAGGAATGGCCTGTTATAGGTGCGGGAAGGTTGGACATAAGGCTGGTGATTGCGGTTTGCAGGCACATTGCGTGGTCTGTGCTTCGGCTGGAGTACCAGCGGGGCATAAAATGGGTGGACGGGCTTGCAAGCCTCCACCGATTAGCAAAGGGGGTTTTATTGTGGCTGCGGAGCATTCTTCGCCGGAGGTGTTCATCCCTGGGGAGTCTGGTGCAATGTCTGATTAATATGGATAGAAATTGCACCAGCTTTCTACAAGGGAACCTAAACCATTGCGCTGCGGCGCAAGACTTGTTCTTGCAGTCCATGGCGGAGCTGGGGGCGAAAGTTGCGGTTGTTTCTGAACCATACTACGTGGCTCAGCGGAGCCACTGGATGGGAGACACTTTGGGGGTGGTGGCTGTTATCGTAAGTCCGATGGATATGGCTATTACCCTTAGAGAAAGGGGGCCTGGGTTTGTCATGGTTGACTGGGGGCTTTGTTCGGTAATAGGCACTTATTTCTCCCCTAACAAGCCGCTTAGAGATTTCGAAAGCTTTATTGGTGACTTGGGTCGTGCGATCCAGCGGGCCTTGCCCAGGCCAGTTATCCTGATGGGAGATTTAAATGCTAGGTCCACCGCCTGGGGTGACACTTCTATAAACCCAAGGGGGCCGCTCCTGGAGGAGTGGGCGGCGGAGTTAGGGCTTATATTTATAAATAGGGGGACGGAGCCTACATGTGTACGACCACAGGGAGTGTCACGGGTAGATGTCACGCTTGCTTCCTCAAACTTCGCATGGAGATTGTCTGGATGGGAGGTAATGAGGGATTTGGAGACGTTTTCAGATCACCGTTACATTAGGTTTGTCGTAAATGCTTCTTTAGGACCACCTCTGAGGTCGCGGACCAGTCGTCGGACTTTTCCGCGTTGGACTGTTGGTCGACTTAACCGGGAGCGAGCGGAAGAGGTTGCCATTGTTCAGGCGTGGTGTGCGGATTCAACCCCGGTTGAATGCGTAGAAGAAGGCGTCCGCAGACTCCAACGGAACATGACTGAGGTGTGCAACGCCTCCATGCCTAAGTGGAGACCGCCACCTCTGCGGAAGGCAGTCTACTGGTGGACTCGGGAAATCGAAGAGCTTCGCAGGGTATGTAGTAGTGCTAGGAGGACTTATCTTAGGAGTTGCCGACGAAGAAGTGATGATCCGCAGGTCAGAGAGGGATTGCGGTTGGCCTACTGTAGACACAAGAAGGTTCTTCAGGTGGCCATCTTAGACGCCAAGAACGAGGCACATAAAATGTTCTTAAAGGAGTTAGACAGTGATCCCTGGGGGCGCCCTTACCGAGCAGCTCGGAAAAGGCTGAAGGGCGCAGGGGCTCCACTAACAGAGACTCTAGAGCCCACCTTGCTTGATAATGTGATCTCGGGGCTTTTCCCTTTGCCTCCGAACATCGTCCTTCCAAGAATGGTGACCTCGGTGGTGGTGGGGGACGTCGATAGAGAGCAAGCTCCTGAGGTGACTGACCCAGAAATAGAGTCCATACTTTGTCGCCTGAAGAGCAGAAAGAAGGCACCAGGTCCAGATGGCTTGCATGCTAGGGTCTTAGCGGTAACTTTTCCCCACATGGGGGAAACCATTCGGGGTCTGTTTAACTTATGTCTACGTAGTGGACGGTTCCCGATAGCATGGAAGGAGGGCCAATTGTGTCTCATCCGAAAGGAAGGTCGTGCGCCGAACAGCCCTGGAGCTTACCGGCCCATAATTCTCTTAGACGAAGCTGGTAAGGCGTTGGAATGGATTATTGCCTCTCGTTTGGGCCGTCACCTCTCGATCGTCGGGCCGGACCTGGACGAAGCCCAATATGGCTTCCGGGCTGGTCGCTCTACAATTGATGCTCTCACGGACCTAAAACAGCACACCAAGAGTGTAGTCGAGCGGGGTGGGAGGGCGTTAGCAGTGTCTCTCGACATTGCCAATGCCTTTAATAGCCTTCCATTTGGCGTGATCAGAGAGGCCCTTAAATTTTTCGAGGTTCCCCTGTACTTGCGCCGAATAGTAGGGAGCTATCTGGAAGGACGACAGGTCGCTATTGTGAACGGACAGGGAGAAATCGTTCGCTATCCGGTGATGTGCGGAGTTCCACAGGGATCAGTTCTTGGACCGTTTCTGTGGAATATTAGCTATGATTGGGTGCTGCGAGGTGCACTGCTTCCTGGGATGCGCCTCTTCTGCTATGCAGACGACACTCTAGTCGTAGCGAGCGGAGGGTCATTTGGGGAGGTGGCTCAGCTTGCGATGGCCGGTACAAGGCTTGTTGTTAGGCGGATCCAGGCCCTGGGTCTCAAGGTGTCCCTTGACAAAACGGAAGCCCTGCTATTTCATGGCCCAAAGATGGGTCCTCCTTCGGGGGCGGCATTGGTGATTGAAGGCCTTAGGATTCCGGTGGCCCCCTCCATGAAATATCTTGGTCTTGTTTTAGATGGTCGCTGGAATTTCGAGCCCCATTTTAAATCTCTCGAGGGGAGACTTGTGAGGGCGGCAGGAGCACTTGGCACGCTCTTGCCTAACCTTGGAGGCCCATGCCAAAGCGTGCGCCGGCTGTACTGCGGAATCATTCGCAGTATGGCCCTGTACGGGGCCCCCATTTGGGACGACGCGCTGAGCAGGCGGACGAACCGTATGCTTATACGGAGGCCGCAGCGAGTGATCGCGGCTCGGGCAGCTCGCTGCTACCGTACAGTATCGTTTGAGGCGGCCTGTGTGTTAGCTGGTACTCCTCCTTGGGAGCGGGAGGTAGAAGTGATTGCTGCCTCATACCGCGTGAAGGCCGAAGTAATGGATAGCGGGAACGTCACATGGGGGGAAATAGCGGGGCATGTGAGGCGTCATGCCAGAGACATTCTTTTTAAAAGGTGGTCTGACGATCTTGCTACGCCCCGCGCTGGTGCATTGACGGTAGGGGCAATCCGCCCAGTCCTAAAAGACTGGGTGAATAGACATTGGGGTGCTGTGACGTTTCGGCTATCGCAGATATTGTCTGGGCATGGATGCTTTGGTCGGTATCTTCATAAGGTGCCTAGAAGGGAGATACATCCGTTGTGCCACCACTGCGGCGCTCCAAATGACACGGCGGAGCATACTGTGGCTGAGTGTGTCACCTGGACAAGGGAGCGTCATGACCTGGTATCGGTTATAGGGGCGGACCTCACTTTACCGGGAATTATAATAGCCATGCTAGGGAGCGAGGAGGCCTGGAGTGCAATGGTCTCCTTCTGTGAGCATGTAATGCTGCAGAAGGAGGCAGCTGAGCGACTGAGGGAGAGGTCTGGGGATGATTGTAGAAGTACCGGTAGTTCAAGGTTGGGGGCTCGACCTCGAGTAGCCCGGAACCGCAGGTCATGATTAGCTCTCTATGTCGGATATAAGCCCGGGTCCCTTGGGTAGAATGCCTAGCGAACCCCGAGGGCCCATCTTAAGGGCGTGTGATGGGCTGAGGTGGTTTTAGTGGGTAGGGTCTCGCTACCCCTCTGAATAGCAGAGGGTTTTGAGTGTAGATCCAGCCCCACAGTCCCCGCGTTAAGTTCGTTTCTTGATGCGGGCCTGCAGAAGTGCATTTCCACCTCATAAAAAAAAAAAAAAAAAAAAAAAAAAAAAAAAAAAAAAAAAAAAAAAACACACGCCTTACACATTTGAAACAAGCCGAATGAGAGTGTCATTGAGAGTGTCCATGGGCGGCGGTATCACTTAACATCAGGTGAGCCTCCTGCCCGTTTGACCCCTGTTCTATAAAATTTTTTTTATTGATTTTGATCTTATTTTATTTTGTGAGGTTTTGAGGTGTGTATTTTGTTTGTAATAAATGTCATGTCATGTCTGTCTGTATATTTCATTATTGTTTGGGTATAGTTATATCTTAAATGTGCTGTTTTATTGATTTTATCTATAAGTATTATACAGATAAACCGGAGTCTATTGTAGTGTATGCATTTGTGTGTTCTGACTCTATGAAAGTACAACTTATGAGTATGGCTTTCTAGAATCCTTTCTGGGATAGATTTATAATACGGTACGGGTTCAGAGTTATTATTATTATTATATACGATCTAGCAAGACAATGCATATTATACACATATCTTTTATGTGAAACTAATACCTATTGTATTGAGATTAAGTACCTTCAGCCCCGTTTAGTTGCGAATTACATAGGGCCACGAATGGTCGTCTTCGTTATTACATTCATCGAGAATGTAATTTCGTATTCACATTCTCTAGTGAAGTGTGTATGTGTTCTTCAGTACTATTTTTATTAAGGTTGAGTATAAGTATTTCAATTTAGAATATATATTATATTTCAAGATTTTTATTTACACTTTATTTATTGCACATAATTAAAAACAACCAATTTTAAAGTATTTTACAGTTATTTCGACATATATTTTTTTATATTATAAAACTCATCTTGAATGTATTACGTTGGAAATATTATGTATAAAGAACGAATTGTGTTTATTACCAAATGCTAGCACTTCTATGGTATTGATTTTGTTGACTGGCCTGTACGTTTTTTACTATCTTGTAGCATTGAAATGGGCCTGTGAGTCTATTCGGTACAAAATTCATGTCTTTGCAATAGCAAAGAAACTTTACCTATTGCTATATTTTTATCGAATAGATAATACAAATTAGTACTTATGTATTACCCTGACCATACCGTTTTATATATTCAAGCTTTAGACCAATCCATAAAGGGGTAGGCATGGCGTGTAAATAAATTAATACTCTTTATTAATTTTTTTTCTTAATTGAATTATATACTATATACTCCAGCTGACAATTGTTTGAATTAGGTACTATTAACGCCAATAATTCCTATACTTACTTGATAGTTTGCTTGAACTTAACTCAGGAAGAACTGGTTATAAAAACTGAGGTGTTGAAATGTCCATCAAATCAAGTCAAAACAAACTAGGGGCGCCACAACCTTTTTAGGTCTGGGCATCAGATTTGTGTATCTGTTTCATCATTTGTCGGTCTAATATATAATAGGCAAATAGGTGATCAGCCTCCTGTGCTAGACCCACGTCTTCGGTTTTTTAAGGCAAGCAAGTTTCCCTCACCGTTCGAGTGAATGTTAAATGCTCACATAGAAACTCCATTAGTGCACAGTCGGGATTCGAACCAGCGACGAGATAAGAGTCGCACGCTGAAGTTACAAGGCCGACACTGCTGGATTGTCCATCGAGGAAGGCTGGCTATTTAAAATCATGCTATTATCAATGGGAACTTTAAAGATCTTATACTCTGACATTAATAAGGGACCATTATGGTTCATGTTAGATGCGTGGGTTTGTCACATTATGAAAGTTGAGTCAACGTGGGTGGACTGGTACACGACCTGTTTCTTGACCCTTCTTGATCCTTAAACTCAAACTCAATCTCAAAATATTTTTATTCATATTCATGTACACAAGTACACTTATGAACGTCAAATAAATTAAATTAATTGTAAATTTACATTTACTACGAGTTTGCAAGTCAAGGGCATAGTGCGGACAAGAAGAACTGGCAGAAAACTTTCCGCCAGTCTTTTTAATCGCTAAGTTTTTAATACAAATTGTTTGTCTGGAGAAAATCATGCCCAAGGATTGGGATCATTTAAGTATTCGTCACATTTATAAAAAGCTTTATTGATTAATTTACTTTTAACGAGGGCTTTAATTTATTTAGTGATAATTCTCTAATTTCGCTTGGGAGTTTGTTGTAAAAACGAATACAATTTCCTGTAATGTTTAATTTAATGTAAGATTTATATTATTTATTTTAATCATTTGAAAAATCTAATGTTCAGGCTGATGTGACTGAAACACGCCGTCAGCTTTTTGGGTCTAATGCAAGTCGGTTTCCTCATGATGTTTTCCTTCCCCGTTCGAGCGAATGTTGGCCATAGGTTCACAGCTGGGGATCGAACCTATGAACTTAGGGATTGAGAGTCGCACGCTTCAGCCACTGGGCCAACACTAATCATTATTGTATTTGCAGCTGTTAATAATACCTAAGTGTACAAACCATGATATCTCATTATAATAATTAAATAACTCTAGATGATTCATTCATGATATATTCGTCAATAATATTGCATTCTAAAAATTATGAGAATAGATAAGGATGAGTTTAGATACGAATACCTAAGCAACGATCGTAATGAATACTCATCTTCATATGTTATACGTAATATAGATATTAAGTATGCAAGAGCTTAGCATAGTGCTTAGTGGTTAAGCGTGTGATTATCACCCTGGAGTAGTGCGATCGATCCGTAATTTCTCATCGTTTGCTAAGATAACATGATAAGCAAGCAACTGGGTTGTTATAAGAAAAATAATCTTTTGGGTCTCCCAATTTATTTAACATCTCCTCTTAATAGCTCTGGATTCTTTATGTTTTTGCCTTGCAACAATGCCATGCCTATGGTTTATCAATTTCACTGATTCATAGTATTGTGTCTGTTCACGCTTCATATTCGGCATTTTGCATATTGTATTCTGGTTGTGATAGTTAGTGCCGCTTGTATTGCTAATTCGTTCTTTTGTTTCCAGGGATTTCGACACTTACCTATTGCTTGCATTGATTTGCACCAATACAGCTTGGCCTTATGGCATTTGCGATCTGGAAGTTCATAATTCCAATCATATTTAATAGGTCCAGTCATAGGTAATAGTACCAGCAAGCAGTGTTTAGTAGGCGTTCTGTTAGGTAGGTGGACTCATTTTCCGCAGCTAGACTCAAATTTGGTCCGTTTTGCATAATAGGCGTTCTGTTATAAAGACATCAATAATAAAACTGACATATTTCTGTATCGGCCCTATACCCCGGATTTACGCCGGACTCATACGTGAACGAAATAATAAAAACAAGGTATTATTTGCGTTCCTCGTGTCAAAAAACTCTAGAAATTGATTTGTTTATCTTTTTAACTTTCTTCATTATTCAAGAAGTATTTCGGTGATTTTACACGTTAAAGAGAAAGAAATGCCGATGTATTCGTCGCTATACTAGTTTTGATTGTAATGTTTAGTGTACTTATCCCTTAACTGGTCTAATGATTTTAGCTAAATGCGTGCTCAGTAATTCTATTAAAAGCTCTCTATTTATAGCGGCTGAATGCAGTCGCCAGCCCTACAGTCGTCTGCACCATGCTCTTACGGCCCGCTATGTTGGATATGGCTGCAACCAGAGCGGGTGCGTGCGTTAATAATTCTCAAAACACGGGCCTTACTTCAATAGTGAGTGTTGAATTCCATACTTAGATAAAGAGTGGTCGTACATTTGTTAAAGGAATTGTTGTGTGTCTAAGTATGTAGTACATAGACTATCTACGCAATGGTGGCATAAGTTATTTTGTCATTATATTAATAAAAATAAAGCCATTTTTATTTCGTGTCGAAATATTGATAGTTGGACCGATAGTCGCCTGAGGATTTGTACCCCTACCTCGGACCCTTTTCAGATAATTCTATCATTGCCAATAGTCTGTTCTATACCAATTATTGTCGGCTATAATTGACGGGAATACACGCTGACCCTTGTTCATAAAAAATAAGTCTCCTCTATCAAGTTGTCTCTTTGTAGAAAAGAGTTACTATAGTTGGAATAGTGTACATTGCGTTCGTTCGCTGCCCGCTACGCATGTGTTCTCTCCCTTATCGGCATCGATCAGACGGCCCTTTTAGCGCGTTTGAAAACACCGCACGCACTCATGTGTAGCCAGTCACGATCCTTATTCAATCATGTGTACATGCGGGCACATAACTGTTCGGAAGTGTCACAATTATTAGACGCCTACGTCCCATTTTAAACTATTAGGTGGACGCTTTCAAGTATCGAAACTGCACTTGATAATAAAATAATGTACGTATATTTAGCTGCGTAAATAATTTATTGGACGTGGCATATCACTTACGGTATATTTAGCTCTCAATATCCGTAGTGTTGATGCCGCTAAACTAATACATTGAAATCGCAATCGCAATTGCTGTCGCTATTGGGAGTGAGTCAAGTGTTCGTCTCAGATTATCATCTGTTTCTTGTTATAATAAAGATAATTAAAAAATTATGAAAATAAAATTGAAAAATAAACCACCAGCTCAATAAAATAACGGTTTATCTTCAGGCGTCGTTGAAATCATATAAAATATATAATTATAAATTTTTGGTTGATTGTTGTGATTACTATTAAAGATCTTCTTCCCTTTATCATTATTTTTTTACAGTCCGCCTTCTGTACCACACGTCATCGATTTCACGGTTCTAAAAGATTCAATACACAGTTTATTATAGATTCATCGTGCTAATAAGAAAGAAAAGTCGTAAGTGCAAACGCAGCAAACGACCTCAGGATTAAGAAAACACTTAATATAAATTTAAATCACTAATCTTGTCATCTTCTTGAATCTTGAATATGACTTAAACAAAGGAAAAACTAATTCTAACTCCTTTACTGATAAGACATTTTAAATTTCTCGTAAAAATTAGTTTTGCGCTGGACTCGATGTAAAGATCTTATGAATTAGGACGAAATGAATTATGTTAATTATATACATTTGAAATTAAAGTTTTCTTCACATCAAAATGCCTAGCATGTAGCCTAAAGGCAAAGTATCAAACCTAGAAACATTCTACTGACAGTGTAATCTACTAAGTATGGCTTCGCTTTATAGGTAATGGGTATTAGATTGGCTGGGAAAGGTACTGACCTATATACTCGTTGTAATTCTACTATATTCCATGATATATAACGGTATAAAGTGTTATATAATCAACATTCATTGCTCCTTATGGTGCGCATGCTGGTCGTTAGTTTGAATCTCGGTTGTGACTGTGTTTTTAAGTTCGCACATAATACGTCGTTCGGTAAAAACTTATTCATGTTCTACCACATTTACCATGGAGAGTGTTCAGAGCAGTCGTTCGGATTAATACCTACCTGCCGCTGACTTTCTACATCGGACGTCGAGGTGATACGGGTGTAGGTACTTACGTCTTTACACAACTGAGCGTTTTTAAAGGCAGTTTTGGGCAGGCACTGAAGTATTTCCGAAAAAACGTACTAATTATTATGAAAAAACTGGCAATGCATTTATGAGCTTTTTGGTAATGAGTGTCCCTGAGTATCACTTAACATTAGATGAGCCTCCTGTCTGTTTGCTTCCTCTTGCATAAAAGAAAGTAGATTTAAAGAATATTGTGTGTTTATAAGATATAAACCCTTTAATGATTGGACTCATTTGTAAACTTCAGTAGCGAACGTTTTTGGCTAACCCTTTTCCGATTAAAAACACGAAGTATTTACAGTTTGCAAGATGCTTTAAAGTATCGTACGTAAAAGAGGACAATATGTTAGTCGGTCGTTGATCAGATTACTTCTACCTATTAGCGCGCGCTTAGTTACTCCCAACCCTGTTATCCGCTAAACGAACCTCGCACTGAATAATCCTTTTATGTTATACTGAAAAGGCAAAAATCTGTTCGACACTAGAATTTTTCGATTTGAACCTCAAAATTCGCATCGGAACCGTCAATATTGATTAAAATATTTCCAGGGAACTCCCTCCACGCGTCTGTATAATATAAAATACTAGCGGATCCGACAGACGTTGTCCTCTCTACACGTCTTTAATTTCAAAATTTCATTTTTTAATAAGCCATTTTGATGAAAATTATTATTCAAATGTTATGACAATATCTAACGATCCAGCACATGGTCACACACGATATAACACAATGATAACAAAACTTTTTTTAAATTTCGGGACAGACTAAAATTAAAATTCGAATATTATTTAAAATTTGACACTGCGATGGTAGCGCCGTCTGTCGGATCCAATGTAAAACATTCCAAAATCAACAACAACTAATAAATTGAAAATTAATTAAAAAAAATTGTGAATCTAAACCATTCCCAGATCCCCTTGAACACACACAAAAAATTTCGTCTAAATCGGTCCAGTCGTTTAGGAGGAGTTCAGTCACATACACACGCACACAAGAAATATATATATTAAGATGAGTACAAAATATAGGCATATTGTGACGTGACCAGAACCTTGTATCTTGTCTTCCATAAAAGATGCAGCCAACGCCCGTATCATTCGTAAATATATATTTATTTATACTTCATAGTTATACATATAAAAAAACAAAAAGTAGGTAAGTAGGTAACATAAGTTGTTAGACAACGGGCGCCCTTAATTTACTACATGAAAGCCACAAATAATCCCACCTCAAGAAAGGAGCGTAATTCCTTTAACACCGGCAATCCACTCGCGAACCTTACAACGTGCGTAGCCGCATGCAACGAAATCATAAAATAACAGTCTTGATTCCTAGGAAAAATAATTATTAAGAAACATATACAGAAATCTGAAATCGTCTCGTTGGTTGTAGCGCCACCGTTTTTATTTTAATGCCTCTCTTATTGTAATCTAGACATAACAAAAATGACAGTTTTCTCCATGGCAGTGCGAAGTTTGTAAAATTTCGTGTTCTAACAAATGACTGAATTGTAATGATCACTGTGTTCAAAAAATATATATTAATTGAATTTCAAATTGCTAGCCAATCCATAAATAATTAAATTTGTAATTTCTGGTTACAGACTATCCAAAAACATACAATTGAGAATATTTATTCGTAAAATTGTTTGAGTTTTATCATTATAATTAAATTATGTTGTATACGTAAACATCTACATCTATCGTGCAGCAATTAGAATGAATAGAGGAATGTATGTGACCTTTGTATCATGATAAGTCTGCGTCGATTGGCATTGAAATTGACTATATTATTACAATTGTGCAAGCGCAATTGTTTTATATAAGAGACAGGAGCTGAGTATTATTATTAAAATTTAGAAATTAAAATTCTCATACAGTCAAAGTAGATATATGGCTGCTCTGTTTTTTATTAGTAATTTCTTTAATGAATGATATCAACAGTGTAATGACTCTCGGTATCTGTGGAGGTTAACTTTGTCGCTAAACCACTCTAGCACTCGGTAATTCGAGCCTTCCTTTGTTACTGGTTACAATGATTTTTTATTTATATCTCAATTGTATACAAAATAAACCTGCTCTGATTGTTATACCTGGTAATCATAATTAATTAAGTTTCGTTCCGATAAATAACAGTCCAGTTCAAATAAATTCAACATAGATAATAGAACAATGCCATTTTCTAAATAGGATATGTCTGACACACCCCATCCAAGTTTTGGGTCTACTACAAAACGGAAAGTCGATTGGTGAAAATTTCTTTATACATCATTATAACAAATAATCATTAGATCCAATTAATTGAGGAGCTTCTGAGTGCAAATCGTCAATGCATTTGTGAACAGTGTTGACTACTCGGTGTCGCTCACAAATAAATTGGACCATTAGTAAAGCAACCAACTAGCCCCCGCTTGGAATTTGAATCGATGAGAAAAATTGATTTAGCTTATTAAGTCTTCATAAGTATGTCAAGCTGTCGGACTAATAGCGATCCCGTTACGCAAGAGCCAGTCCGCTGACGGCCTATTTTCCAGATGAAATATTGAAAAAGATTTATAGACTGACATTTCTTACTTTGAATGCGTCATTAGCTACTCATATTGTCTTTTGAAAGCACCCACTACGATGGTCAAGTGTGGGTTGGCGCATGTCATGGATTTTTGGTCTTATAAGGCGGTTTCTTTACGATGTTTTTCTTCTATAGTACGAGCAAATGCAAATTACATTTTATAGAACAGAGGGCAATCTTGCAGAAAGCTCATTCGATGGTAACTGACACCGCCGCCCAAGGACGCTCTCAATTCCAGAAGACCTTTTAAGAATTGGTGAACTCTTTTCTTGAAGAACCTTAGACACTTATTACGCATGCCGAACCATTATGCAAAGAGTACTCTTTCAGATCCATCATTTATGTATTCTTACCTAACCAGTTTATGTAGTCATTTGATTCACTTTGTGATTCAATCTTTCTAACCAGCTTCCAAAGGAAAAGGTATTTTTACAACGAATTCTTATTGAAATATTCTCTTTTGAGACAATTGGATAATTCATAAGTATAATTAGACCAATTGACAGGTGTAGTTCATTTTGTACTTATATCTTGATTTTAATAGTGACGAGCATTTACATTCTTGCATGCTTACGCTTTCGAATTGAGTTAACACTATGAGACATTTTAACACTGAACACTTACTCCACTGGCCAACCCAAAGTGAGGCCCGGCCTCCAAGACACTGGACAATCCAATGTCGACAAACTTGCGATGCTGCTTGCCAATTGTACCGTCAATCTTCTTGCGAGCCTCCTGGCAATGTGTCCATTTGACACTTAACATTTGGTGAGCCTCCAACCCCAAAAATATAAAATATTAAAAGCACTTGAGCTAGCGCTAGTCCATGGCGCCTTTTCGGCGATATTGAGAGGGACGACCGTTTAGTATCGGCAAGAAGATATGTTTTCTAGACACTTCACTCCCACTCTCTTTAGGCCACTCCAGTGGCTACAGCGCCACTCCGTCCTTTGTCTTTTGATTACATTAGGTTCCATCCAGTATCTCTGTGAGCATAGCACATATTATTTTATTTCTCGAAACCATTTTTCACTTGTAAAAAATGAAATAAAAATATGTGACTCCCTTGTCCACGTCTAATTGGAACGCTTCGTCGCGTTTCGATTTCTAGAGCACGTTTGACGAGTCAACGATTTTACGTTTAAATTTTCTTACCGAAACTGGTATGTGCTGCAATAGATTTTTTATTTAGGTTAGGGGAAATATATTATTTTCCTTATCATATTATCATTATAAAAAGATTTTTGGTAGTCGAGGCAGAACACAATTCAACGAGTATCAGCTCGTCCGTCCTTCTACAACTGACGGTTTTTTAAAGCAGTTCCTATACCTCTATAGTTGCCATATAAGACTTATATATTGCTACAATATAATGTGTTGTTCATTTGATTCGTTTTAATTAAATTGCAGGCAAAGGAAAGTTTAAGGCTCCAAAGGAGTCTTCCGCTGTGTAACACGGGAAATGAACTTCCGGTGAATGTTTGTGACAGTTTTGTTCAGTATTTGTGAGAACATTAAAAATATATGAGAGAGATTTTTCAGTACCTGGTCGTTAATTTAACAAATCCCTTTAATATGATTAGGTTAATAAAGTGTAAACTCGTACAAGCTTCCTGGAATTAGCCTATATCTGTGACCCTGCTCATGTAATGGGAGTGAATTTAATAGTGGGTTTCATCAAAATTATGTGCAAAATCCATATTTACATACGACCAATTTTCCTTAAATCTTTTGTACGAAACTACTTGAGTGCATTTATTTTTAGCTTTTGACTTCGTCTTGTCAATTCGACGCTTATGTTCTCCCCTTCATTAATATTGTTATGTTCTCCAAAGTAAAGGTAAAACCTTTTTAATGTTTACATACACATATCATAATTACAAATACGGGTCACTGTTTCCTTAATAAACATCTCTGTGTGTTTGGCGCGACATAAAATCTTGTCTCCTTGAGCAGAAGATGTTTCAGCGCCGAGGAATCAATCACCACCGAGTCCTAGAATGCGTGGCTCTAGCGACCAACGAATAGAAATTATTGGAGCATTGAGGTCGCTCCATGAAGCATGCGAAGTGGCCAGGACTCTTCTGAGCTTCTGGAAGTACCTGGGCTGGCTTAATTAGCCAGGAATTGACGGATGGATCAAATGAGCGTCTAAGTGCGGAAACTCAGCCCACATATCATACAAGATGACTCCTCTATCTTCAAAAACGCTATTAATACAATATTTTCTTTACTGTAATCTGAAAAGCGTAAAGATAAATTATTATAATTAATATCAGGAAAATTTCGGCCGAGATGGCTGCACGTTCCAGTTTTTGGTATTGTGCACCTCTAACATTTGTATCATCAGACTGAACAGGCAACACAATTCATAAGTAGTCAACGTCGCATAGGAAACGAATTGTTAGTTATATAAGGACGGACAGGTAGGCTTTACCATTTGCGTTAGTTAAGCCTAGCGAAGAATTACGAATGAGCAAATTTATAGATAGAATGATAATGGCTCGCCAGTTACATTTACGGCTTAGATTGCTGAATTTGCTTCGTCTGTTTCGTTTCATAGTTTATTTTTCTAATAGGCAGGTGATCAACCTTCTGTGCCGTTTCCCTTACAATGTTTTCCTTCACCTATCGAATGTTACAATGCGCACATAGACGGGGAGCCATTGATGCACTGCGATCGAACCTACGATCTCAATGATGAGAGTCGTACGTTAAAACCAAGAATGCTCTTAAAAAGACAGTACTTTTTTTTTCAATTTCGTAACCTTATACGAGATTGGGTAGTATCCGGCATGTATTTTATTAATTTCAATTAAATAACTACATAACTATATAAACTATTTAATATATGAACATAAATATATGTGTAGGAAAATCCTGTGTACTTTGTGAGACGATTTGCATGGTATTTTATACAGATACTAGTGGATCCGACAGACGTCCTGTCTACACGTCTTTAATTTCAAAATTTCAATTTTTAATAAGCCATTTTGATGAAAATTATTCTTCAAATGTTATGACAATATCTAACGATCCAGCACATGGTCACACACGATATAACACAATGATAACAAAACTTTTTTTAAATTTCGGGACAGACTAAAATTTAAATTCGAATATTATTTAAAATTTGACACTGCGATGGTAGCGCCGTCTGTCGGATCCAATGTAAAACATTCCAAAATCAACAACAACTAATAAATTGAAAATTAATTAAAAAAACATTGTCCAGCGGACAAAATTGTGAATCTAAACCATTCCCAGATCCCCTTGAACACACACAAAAAATTTCGTCTAAATCGGTCCAGTCGTTTAGGAGGAGTTCAGTCACATACACACGCACACAAGAAATATATATATTAAGATGTTAATCTTAAATATGTTTTCCGTGGCATAGTGGATGACACATTAGGAATTACCTCAGTTTATTCAATGCATAAGCTAGCGGACATAATACAATCTGAAAATCTGAAACGTTAGCCTCATTGAATTATTAGGTCTATCATGTTATACGACTTTACATACACATATCTACTACAATATAAATAGTAGTATTATTAAATATTACTGCGCATGCTACTTGAATAGGTAGAATCCCCGTCATTGAATTATTAACCAAACCGCAAATAGCCATTTGGTTGCCTGCACATCTTAATTAATATATATCAGACACATAACCAAATATAGTTTGGACTAAATGTGTAGACAATGAGACTCCGCTGCTATTGTGCGATGTCGATTTAGTTAACGCGATATGTGTTAGCCATGTGATAGGGATATGTGTCAACGAGAATATTGAGCACATAATGGGGCAGTACTGATATTCGCTATGATAAAATATATTGAAATTTAAGATTTGTTCACTTTCAATTTTATTCTGTTTTATTAATAATAAAAAGCCACTTTAATTGCACTCTGTTCAGATACTAAGTCTACGTTAGTTATTGTTATGTTCGTTTCTGTGTGTTTTGCAGTATGGATTTGAATAAAGGCCTGAACTTGTTAAGATGAATCCTCCATCCAATTATCCCCAGAAACCTTAACTAAGTCGTCAGCCTATCGCTTTTGAGGTCTTCTCACGTTCCTTTTTCCAGGAGGTCCCATCCAGCCCCCTCTCTATTTTGTTTGATAGGTGCGTTAAATTGAGTAGTGGTCCAGCAGATTATCGAAAAGCAAGAGTCCATATATGTAAGGGGTCATTTCCTAAGGGTCCCATGTCTCAATCTCAATATTTGTTTTTATATGGTACTTGCTTCATACTTTATTCAGAGCTAATGTGCTATGCTAAATATGCTTACTTCTAGTTGGACCTAGGATTAGATAATGTAATCCCGAACTCGCGATCGTGCGAGGACTCGAGCTATTTTTCGATATCAATCTTATTGGATTAACGAGGTTAAGTGGCAGTAGTATCAGAAAAGGTGATTCTTCAAACAAGTGTCAAATAAATTCTCAACCATAGCGTTTTTAATAATGAAAATCCCTTTAATTATAAAGATGACTGGGAACTATTGAAAGGCGTCGAATTGTTTTATATGCCTAGCAAATATATTTTTCCTACGGAATAAAAGTCAAATATAATGAAAAACGATTATATCGTCAGACACTTTTTAATCGGATACAACCTGCCTGCAAAATAATGAGATTACCACCGCAACAGAAAACTAAGATGGACAGTCTCTTTCAATGTTTGCTGAGGAATTTACGTAACTCTTTTTTTATTGATAAAATCTTGCCACACTGTTACAAAGTTGTAACAGTCTATAAGAGCCACAACATACTATTTTCAATGTCACAAGCACTTATAGGCAACCAACATGCACAAAGAGATCATACAAATATTAAACAGTTCTCATGATACAAGTTATTATCTTTTCAAGAGGAATCAGAAGAGAATCTTAAAGCAGCTAAATGTCCTTCACGTGTTTCTGCGAAAATATATATTGTATATATATAATAGAGCCAAGGGCAAGGGGCAGCTTATTATGGCCCTCGTGCTAAGATGCTATTTTCAGCTTAGTACTTAGCGACTGACATAATATGACGCTTATCAGACAGCACTCTCGATACACATTTCTCCGCAAAAAGATTTTTTCTCCAAAATCTCTCCACTCCACTTACTCCTAAACATATAGAATAAGTAGATAGAAACAATTCTGGAAATAACTCCACCACTGCGAAGGCTTGCATTAAAACTCATAACTAATAATAACTAATGTTTCGTGATTTATTATAAATAGTTACTAAAATAATGTCGTATTAATTAACCACATAAACACATCGTAGCAGTTTAAATAGTGCTTTACTTATTCGATTTAAATAATTGGTTTACCCGTTTAAACCTGACATCTCGAAAATATCAAATATCTTGCCACGAGATTTCGAATTACCGATCTCGACTCGAGATTGTATTTATTCTCTTGCACTTTGGTGGTTAAGATAAAAACGTAGTAAAAATGCTATTGAGATTGGCAGCTCTGCGAGCCGCCTAATGAACGGATGGTGAGTGATGACGTGACAGTTTAATGAAAAGGCTTAGTGGAAAAACATAGGTTTTCCATTGGAATTACGAAACAAATCAGTATCACGATTGATACAGACCATCGGCGAACAGCGTCTTAAGAAGCTAACGTTGCGTATTCGTGTAAAATAAATAAATCAGCGGCACTACAACATCTTAACGTCTGGGCCTCAGATTTCTGAATGTGTTTCATGATCATTTTTCAATCCACTAGGCAAATAGGTGATCAGCCAGCTGCGCCTGCTGATGACTTTTTGGGTCTAAGACATGTTGGTCTCCTCGTGATGTTGGTCATCGTTCGAGCGAATGTTAAATGCGCTCATAGACAGAAAGTCCATTATTGCACAGCCGTGGATCAAAGCTATGACCGCGGGATAAGAGTCACAGGCTGAAGTCACTTGGCCAACTCCTCGTAGGTATAGGTCGTTGAAAAGATTATTTTGTTACAATGTTATAAAAAAAATAAAAAAAACTTTATCACAGTTTTAAAAATACACATTATTTCTATTTCTACAATTTAATTTCATGATTGATATTTCAATTTTAATATGTGCAATTTACATAGCAATGTTGGTTTTGTTGAGGGATGTAAAATTTAATATATTATTTCTCATTTCCATGAAACCTTAATATTTTATATTGATTTTATTTTAATTGCCAATTTTATGAATAATTTATATTTTGAATTAATAACAGTTTGTTTCACTTTATGTCAAACTGGTTTCGCTGCAATGGAAAGTAAGAGATTAATATTTTCTTATGAATAAGACTATCCTATATTCTATCCTCGAAATAGCCTCTTGGTTTGACCTTAGGTCCCTTGACCCCTTGCTTCTTGCATTCTTGTCACGTTAGCAAAATGCTTGCGGCGGAAGGATGCCGACTGTGACACGAATCGAATTAGCCTATACATGTTTTCTCACGCGGCGTGACTTCCGTGTCACGCACAGCACTGATAAGCTCATGACAAATGAAAAAGCTTTCATATCGCGTATATTTTAACAACGTAAAGGTAAAATTAAAAAGATACATCCGTAGTGTTCTGTGCATAAGTTTTTCTTAAGCGTACATATCGGTCATTATGTGCCCCCTTACAGATTATTTTCAATGAGTGTATGTCCAGTGGCACATTCCCTGACTGCTGGAAATTATCGTACATAACGCCTATCTTTAAGGGCGGTGAAAGGAGCGATATCGAAAATTATCGACCGATTTCAATACTCTCTGCAATCCCTAAAGTTCTGGAAAGATTAGTTCACCAACGCATTTATTCCAGTCTAAGGCATGTTATTATAGACCAACAGCACGGATTCGCAGCTGGTAAATCTACTCTCTCAAACCTCCTTGTTTTCAATAATTATATTTTTAACGGTTTAGATAATAACCACCAGATAGACACAATCTACACAGACTTTCAGAAGGCATTTGATAAAGTTGACCATATGATGCTTTTACAAAAGCTGTCTTTTAATGGTATTAAGGGCAATCTTTTAAGATGGTTTACAGCATATCTACATAATCGTGTTCAATCGGTGGTTATAAATGGGTTTACTTCTTCTCAAATAGTAGTGACATCCGGCGTCCATTCTTGGGCCGTTGCTCTTTTCCTTATATATTAATGACATATCCAAATGTTTCTTACACTGCAATTACTTGCTCTAGATTACTTGCTTGCAGATGATTTAAAGTTATACAGGAAGGTAGTTACACTTTCTGACGTGAAACTTATCCAGGAGGATCTCGATAGGCTTGATGACTACTGCAAAATAAACAAATTATTCTTGAAATATAGTAAGTGTCAGCATATCGTGTTTACAAGAAAAACACATAACACAATCACCGCCAACTTCACCCTTGGATACCATGCCCTCGAACGTGTGCTGTCTGTAAGGAATTGGTGTCCTTTTTGACTCCAAATTAGCCCTAGATAAGCACATAAGCTTTATTATTAATAAAGCCTACCGCATATTAGGTTTCATAACACGAGTCACCAGACCCTTCAAAGACAAAACCACATACATCCACCTTTAAAGGCCGCTCGTGCAATCCCAGTTGGAGCACGCCTGTCCAATCTGGAATCCGCATTACGCTATATAATATGTCGCACAACTGGAGGCTGTACAAAAGAATTTTTTACGCATTTTAAATTATCGGATGAATAGTGGTAGGGCTAATTAAAAGGAACTTTAAAAAAAAATATAAATTACCTTCGCTGAGTAATATAGGCGTAATCTAATAGATTGTGTCTCTGTGAGAAAAATATGCGTAAATGACATAAGTTGTTCAGATCTTCTTGAACTCATACCATTTAATGTTCCTGCCAGGTCTCTACGCTTACATAGAACTTTTAATTTTCAGACTCCCAGAACCAACATTGGGTTCCGCGAGCCTCTTCACAGGATGTGTTCTTCTTTAGATTCAATCAAAAACATTGATCCTTTTTCGCACTCCACTACTGCTTTGTTTAAGAATAAAATAAAGCAACTCTTAATGTCTTAACTCTATACTATTATTATGTTTGTTGCTGTCATGTTTTATTTTTATTTTTTGTATCATATGGTTGTGAAATTGTAAACTGTTGTGGATGCATCCAGTGTGTTTGTATTGTGTTTTAATTTTCACTTTGTTTTTATTATAAGGATGTCTCTGTTTGGTTTCCGAATAAATAAATAAATAAATAAATACTACACCTAATCTGTGGTGATTTGTGACAGCCTCAATTTGGATGGGAAGATTCTGCCAACAGTTCTTGTTCTGCACGATAAATGTGTGTGTGTTAGAAGATTAAATGCTGAGTGTCTAGTGTACTTATTTCACCATTATGAACCTCAAAACTTATATAAAATAGCTTTAAAAGTTAAAGTTTATCGTGAACTTAGCTATTTGTTGTAGATGAGCTTAATAACTTTGTAGATTATCTATTTTATTTTTCTTTAATCTATAGTTCAGTCAGAATCTATAACTGATGCAACAAGAAAAGTATTCGACCCAAGAATAGCAAAAGCATGGAAGAACTCTTGGACTGTTATACAAATAAAAAAAAGTTGGTTTTCTTTTTCTTAGACATGAAAAATAATTAAACGAGGCTTAAAAGAAAGCTTTTCAATACTTATGTACTAATTTATGGATTGCAAGCTTGGATGCCCACTAAAGCGCATCATAAAAAGCTACAGGTGTGTCGGAGATCGATAAGACTACGTGTAACAGGGAAGAAAGAATAGATAAAATGAAGAATACATAATTAAGAAAAATAACTAAGGTAGCAGATGTCTTGGGCGCATATCAGGATAAAATACATGTAGGGAAGGTATTAAACTGGTGCCCAAGGTACAATAAATGCAAAAGGGAAAACAATTTCGAAGGTGTATAGAACAGATTATGGAAATGGCAGGTACATGGCAGAGAGTGGCATAGTGCAGTCAGAAATGACGAAATTTGGAGAAGGTCTTTAAACACAAAGTATCTGAAGTATATAGAAGTGTAAAGTATCTAAAATAGAATTTATTTTATTGTTAAGTAACACTTCTACCTAAATATCCAAGAAACGAGGCACGTTTCTTACTCCATTCTTAAAAGGCCGGTATCGTAATTGCGATTCCTTCTAGTAGATAATCTTCCTGCCCATTTGTCTCCTGTAGTATAAAAAAATTGTTAATAAATGAATGTTGATTGAAGGTATTTCTACATAAAACGTTATCTATTTAGTTGTAAAGCTTTTCTTGGTTTTAAGCGACCGATTTGGAAGGTATAATTTGGTAACTACTACCAGTTGATCGCAGGTATCTGCGGAATTAAAAAGCCTACGTGACCTGAAATACAAGTTCTATTTTGTTTGGTAAAATCGAAAATGAGAATTGTGTATCGTAGCTTCAATTAAGTGGATGAGCTACTGTAAAATATGGTCAGAAACGCAGAAATTATCTTTTCATTTCTTAATCAAAATAAGGCCGTTAGAACATATCCCGACTCCTAGTTTCTCTTTGAGGTGTTGTGTAATTAAATACTTTACTTGCCTAGAACACTACGCAATATAATGCTATGTAGGCGAAGCGTGGGTAAGTTATTTCCGTTTTTAAACGCCTTAATGCCTTAGGACCGAATTAAGCTCATAGGACTGGCAAATTAAAATGCGCCTTAATGCAATGAAATAAGGACGAATTAATGTAATTTCAAGTCAGTGTCAGTCACCATTTAGACGTTAACGACGTGCTTCGCGCTGAATTCTTAAGTTGCCAAAAAATTTAACCAGGACTTGTTATATTCGCCATAGTAATTCCTAATTATTTATTTTAGAATAGATTTAAATCATGAAAAAATATAGTAGTACTACGAGGCGTGCCTTTTAAGTTCTATCGCTTCCATATTACCCGGCAATTTTGAATTTGGAACTGTTCTATATTTGAATGAGTTTAAATTTTTAATCTCAAAACAGTTGAAAGTATTATGAATAATGCTATTTTGTTTAGTCATAAGATCGATAGGAATCTGTCAGGTTACGTACGAAAATGCATCTTTTTTAGGAAATTTTTCGTGCAATAATTTCTACGTTTATTAAGTTAGTTAGTTATTAAGCTATGTAGCTAACACTTTGATAAACAATAAAAAGTACTATAAGGTTCTAGTCGTGTTTCTTTTTCAAACGACAAAACTTAAAAGGCATCCCTCGTATATGAGTAACACAACTAATGGTTTTAATAGGTACTGTTACTAAATAATATATTTAGTTAATAGCAAAAGTTTTGTTAATCTTTTTGTATCTCAAATCTCAATAACCTATATACTACACAACCTATATACTTAGCTCTATACAGTACTTACAATATTCTTTATTCAAGTGATAATAGTATTTTGTTACCTTAAGATGTTTTTTACTTAAGATGCTTAGTATTTCGTAGAAGATTTAAATTATCTTCCTAGAATTATGTCAGTTCAGCGGCCTGAGTTTAAGCGACAATTGCATCAACAATGTTATTTGTGATTTGATTTGAACATCAAATAAGCTTATTATGCATCTCATAATCTGCGCTTTAGCTTTCAAATTCCCTGTAGTTGAAAGAGCTTTTCACATGAAGCACTCTTTTGTTTTCGTCTATCCGAACGACCACAAAGCTGGGCGACACAGCTCTATTATTTTCATTGTCTATCCAAATGAATATCAAGTAGAAGAATCGAAGGCAAATAAAGTATTTTAAATGCCATTAAAAAGAAAGACAAAACTTTTTTGAAACTTGAAATTAATTAACATACTTACGTAAATATAACATTTTAAACAGTTTTTGGAGGCGTCTCACGCACATATATATATAATTTTAACACACGATACACATATATAATATTTAGTCATTTAAAAAAACTCTACAACTTTTCCTTAAAACGCAATGACATATTTTTATTATAAGACAGCATTCATAAGAAACATTTACGTTCCATATTTTCTCCATACTTTGCATATATCCACGTAAAAGTTTTTGGATTAATATAAACTATGACGCCAGAACGTAGTGACTTTTTTGAATTATCAAAACCATCAAATAACTTTGAAAACATATCAAGGTATTAATTATTATTATACTCTAAAAACCTATTCCAGATAAGATCTTTGTTACACCAGCATCAGCATTACGCATTCAGAATTATATCACGATAATAGCACGTTCAATGTATCCATTTCAAAATACTACGAAGCTGTATAGTCGTACAGGTCTGGCTGCTCCCTATCCCGCTTACCGGTCTTGCCATAATATTACTATCTCTGCAATCCTGTACATCGTAAACTCCAAGAGTTAGTCTCTGCATATCAATACATCGTATACTAATTCAATTTCAAATTCGAACTAAAAAAATAGTGACTATAAAAATTTATAAATTAAATATTGAAATTATATAATAGATTAAATACTATTTAAATGTATTATATACATTTTTTTTATCTCCTCGGCCGCATCTAAGTCCATTAGTGCATAGTTTGAATAGTTTAACATCACCCAGCAAAGAGCAAATTTAAGGATTATATTTTAAGTTGATTATATAGTTAAAATTGTCTCTACTATTAAAACATATATTATTAAACAATACTTGTAAAATGTTGATATTTGAATGTTTAATGTTTGAGAAGTCCATAAGGCAATCGTTTAAGTTTAAATCTTTTTGCAATTACTTATAATAGTGTCGTATCAAAGGGACTGTGAGCGTTCCATTACCAGCAGCGTGGAGTGGATGCTCAGCCTCTCTTAGACTAACTAACGACAGAATACCGATCGATAAGAATCGGCAAGTTTCTTTCCACGATGTTTTATTGTGTCTTTCGTATCGCTTAATTGGTTAGTCTACACTAATATTAACGTTTGTTCTTTTGTGGACAAAAGGAATGCTAATAGTAGTGTCAAAAAGCCTTTAATTTATAAAACGCTTAGGTTTAAATAACAATGTGTAAAAAGTGGACCAACAACCTATAAAACTTGACTATTAACATTGGTTCAGCGGTAACTTAACCTTGTGCCCCGACCTGCAGTTCCTGTAGCTCTATTCCCCTCCAGGAAAAAATATAAAGCGCTTAGTTTACCTATTGTTTTCGTAAAGTATCAAATTTTCGGAATATTGAACATTCATATTTTATGAGTTTCTATTATAAAGGTTTTTACACTTATTGCATTGCTGTGGTCTAGAGTATTAAGTATAGCAGTATAAAGATTAATAAAGTGTTAAGTTGTATGCAATTACGTGCGCATTGACTCGCGATGATTTGTCAATTCTGTCCAATCATAATCCATACGATTTGTCCTTTGTTTTATATTCGTTTAATTTACACTAAAACATTGATTTAAATTTGGCATTGTTTCAGATTTAAAATGACAACATAAGCAGACCGGTGAGTGCCTATTTACTCTCGCTGATATTTCATGTACTTGATACAGAAGTATCTAGAATGAATCCTTGAGGCTGCAGTTCCAGCGTGCCCCTTATCGGAAAAAATTGGAAAAATTCACTCTGTCACTCCTTGCCTCTGTATTGGCCTTTATACACTTGCCACCTTTGTGTGTCGTTCTGACGTCTGTCATTAGAAACCTTTGTCGTTTATTATCTATGCATCCCACCTATTACCTTTGACACTCTATGTTCCATATTTCTGTTTTCATAATTTTGTTATTACGTTTGGTTCCTGTTAGCTTTTTTTTTTTAATTTTCGTCTGGGCGTTATGAGCCTGTCAATTGTAGAATTTAAGATAGTGGATGTTGAATTCCTATTACATTATAAATAGGGTTTTCTGAAAAAAAGGATTGTAAAACATTTTCATTAAACTTCACAAGGCAATTAAAAGCTGATAAATATATTTTTCGTTCCTTGGAACATTATGCAAAAGAAAGTTTCTAAGAAGTTTCGAACGAAAAAATAACGATAGAACGTACTAAGATAATTAAAAACGAGAGATGGAAGTAATATCGCCCGTATACAAGAAGACATAACGAAAATCTTTAGAAATAGTTCAATTTCGTTATGATATCATTATTATTCAAGTTGTTAATACATTATTCATATCGCTTTGATTAAACTAATAAAGTGCAGATAAAAACGAATCCAACATTTCTTCCGCAATAATAAATCCACATTATAAGGATCAGTTTAAAATCCTCATCGACCGGACACCATCGCCTTTTATTAAGGTTTCATAATTCGTAACTTAACAACCCTTGAATCAAGCAAGTTTACACACACCCTACATAATTAAATGCGGCGCTTTAAGCAATTTAAGGGTTTTCATTGAGGCATAGGCCGCGGCCACACTGCATCAGATGTTGCCAACCGACCGATCAATACAAGGCCACCCCCACCTCCTCATACTTGACAGCACCCCCGACAACCGCTCTCACTGAACAAATAAAAATGTGGCCCCTAAAACATTGAGATTTGCTCTTTAACTCTTTAATCTCTTACGTGAGTCAATTTCAACCAATTCATTGTCATGATTTGAATTTTTTTTCGTATTTTTAATCTATGCCCGCATAAAACCGCTTAAGTACCGGGTTCGATTCCCGGTCGGAGCGCCAGTTTATTTCTACAAATTTTATTTTGTGCTCTGCCTTTGACAATGTTGAAAGAAAATAACAATCATCTTATCCACAAGAATCTTAATGTCGATACAGGCTTAAATACGGCGAAACGGTTTACCTTAACTCCCTTAAACAGGCTACAGCCATACGAATGCTGAGGCAATCCAACTACTTTATACAACAGGAACAAACTTTAAGAGAAATAAACCCTTTGAGTTAAAAAAGCAGTGAAGTGTAAACTCAATGGAACACTAAGACTGTTAATGAACATTACCTTAGTTTAAGTTAGTAGAAAATTAAGTCAACATAATATTACTTATTAGCCATAATTCTTGTACAAGTATAGGCTAGATTGTGATTCATGTTAAGTCGCACTGTCTTTAGTGAACTTAATTGTAGTAAATTTATATGTTTAGTTCAGTTTAACTTCGCTGCGCCGTACTGAGGAAGCCTGAGAACGACACGTTTATTAGTCAAATATAAAAACGTTTACTCGTCAATAATAGTATCCATATATTCACTAACTATATATTTTTAGAATGTAGCTTCGATAGAATATATAACCTTATCTTAATATAATATTAAAATACCTATAAATGGCGCCCCGTTTTGTTATAATGAAAAAAATCCATTTCGCGTCCAAACTAAGTTATTGACTCCGTTCGCTTCTTCGGTACAAATCCTCAAATTCAAATTCAAAAATAATTTATTCATGTAGGTAACATAATGTACACTTATAAACGTCAAAAAATTAATAAATACATTAAATGCTTCTAATTTTTTAATACAGTTGCTCAAAAACTTGCTGGTGTACTGCAGGGACGTACAGCGATCGGGATGTGGACTATTACACACTCGTAATTTCACACTTTTTCTTTACTTTTTCCGCACTCGTGCGTTTTCTTTCCCAACTGTTAAAACAATGTCTGTTAAACATTTGTTTTTTTTTCTGTTTAATAGACATTGTTTTGACAGTTGGGAAAGAGAACGCACGAGTGCGGGAAAATTAAAGAAAAAGCACGAGTGTGTAATAGCCCTCATCCCGAACGCTATATGTCCCTGCAATATACCACGTTTGAGCAACTGTATTAAAAAATACTATTACATTAACTGTCAGTTCTCAAATCAAGGGCGTAGAACGGAAGAGAAGAACTGGCACTCTCCGCCACTTTTTTTTTTCTTTTTATTCTTTTACACAACGTTTGTAAGGAGTAAGGACCTGCAACCATTACACTATGTTCCATTTGACATCTTTAGTAATAAAGAATAATAATAAAAAAATAAAAACAAAGATTTCTCCTCTATCAGCACGGGGCATGATGAAATAGGAGCACGCACTTACATACTCGTGGGAACAACACTCAATAACGGTTTTTCTCTATTTCCGGCAAAACTAAAAGTCCTATCGAAAAAAGTCAAATGGCAATGTGTAGGTAATAAAAAGATCTAAAACTTTTGTATTTACACTTTTTTCACAAAACCTCAAAATTTATGTGAAAAATTAAAAATCCAAGTTTTTGGTTTTTCATTCTTATCTTTTACAAAAAAAATATTTTTCAAGTAAATTTGGTGAAAACTTACCTTGTAATGTCCCAAATACGCTGTAATTTAATTGATTAAAAATATTTATATTTTAACCTAATTTTCAATAGAAAATTCACCCGTCAAAATATCAGCTTTTTTCAAAATGTTGGTATGTTTTCTGTTCGTTGAAATCTCTACTTTCCGATGTTGAACAAAAATATATGTTACTATTGTAAATTTTCTCAGAAAATGCAAAAACTCGAATTCGAAGAAGAATTACCTTATCTTCAATTCTAATCACTTATCCATTGGTTTTTGTCTTTTTGATGGCATAGAAAATAAATACGCCATCATCCAAGCTGAACAGAGGACCTTGCGAGCTAACACCTCGGGTAGTACCTACCACCACAACTGTAACAAAGATGCGCTCCACATGGAATTTCAAATCTACCGGAACTAATGAGTATGCAATAAGAACATAAAACGAATTTAGTTATTATAAATGTACCAAAAATTTCATTACATATAATGTTACTCAAATTAAATGCTATAAATATTTTACAACATTCATAAAACACAAAAGCATTTTGCATTGACGGATTTAAACTGGGCCTCGCATGCATTTGTTAATTAAAATGCAAGCTCCCAATTCTTTTAAATCCCTTCACAATTTAATAATAACATTTTTACATCATTAAACATATGGTCAAATTGGACTCGAACAGCATGAATAATAATAAGACTTCCTGTCTTTTAATACAGTTCACTTTTATGGTATATTAATGTTAAAACACGTGTTAGTTTAATAATAATAAGTTTGAATGGACCAAAAAATATTGATTCTTCTTCGCACTTCTTGTACGAGTTTTGTGCTTAGAGCAATGCAGTCATAATACATAAGTTTATTTAATAAGTCCGACCAACCAAGCAGACAATCCAGGACAATCTAGACAAACCACTCCTCATATGGAAAATGTATTCGTTTTTAAAACAAACTCCAAATTAAACAGCAACATTCATTGGTATTCGGAACTGGGGATATTCTTTTCACTGGCCGGGCAGGTATTTCTCGGGCAGTTGTCGATGAGTACCGTTTTCCGCTAAAAAAACATCTTTTGTCGCTACTCCTCTTTTCGAAAACACTCTTATTAAAGTCACAACCAGCATTGGAATACTTGGCGTTGTCGTATCGAACGACGTTCAGTTTCGCGGTCACTTGGAGGGAAACCCCGCATCTTCTACCGCATCAACCATGGAGAGTGATCAGAGAAGTTGTTCGGCTTAATACCTGCAACTGAGTTTCATCATCGGACGTCGAGGCAGGATACGAAATTCTACCCGTATCACCTCGACGTCCGCCGTTCCACAACTGCGCGTTTTTCAAGGCAGTTTTTGCCGCGCGCTACCACTTTGTGGAACCAGCTGCCCACTGAAGTATTTCCGAACCAATTCGACTTTTCGTCCTTCGAGAAAAGACCGTACCAACTCTTAAAAGGCCGGCAACGCACTCGCTAGTCCTCTGGCATTGAGAGTGTCCATGGGCGGCGGTATCACTTAACATCAGGTGAGCCTCCTGCCCGTTTGCCTCCTGTTCTATAAAAAAAAATTCGGCGCGACCTGGTCTTCGCTTGTATTATAGTTATATAGCTGTGCTATTGAACGCAGACCCTACAGTGTATACAGGAGTACGTCCTGCCGTCCGTCTTATTTAAACGATTCTTGAATAAACTTGAAAACAGAAATATGGTTTATATTGATATAGGACTTTAATTACAAATGAAATACATACAAACAATAGAAACCTCAACTTTTACATATAAATCTTGTAAATACAATTTATTTGACAGCAAAACATATTAATATAATTTTCCACTCGACGATTTTCATTATATTTTGAAAATACTTATGTTTCGTTAACAATTTTCTATTGTTTTTCATAAAACCATCATTTAAACTATGGGGAAGCCAGAAAAAACCCAACATTAGCAAAATCAGTCCAGCCATTCTCGAGCTTTAGATAAACGAACAGCAATGCCGGAAACTTTAATACTTTTTGTTCTTTTACAGCTTAACAGATGTCGCTGTCTTTTTGCTTTAATTTACTCCTGCCATAATAGATGTCACTTGAAGTCGAAAGTCCATAAGTGAAATATGTACATACTATTTCTCGTTAATATCACAAGTTCCAGTTTGTAACAGTATTGATATTATATAATATAATCAATAATATAATATATGTATAAAATATAAATCTGGTTTCTTATGACATTAAATATTAATAATTCAAATATAATAAATCAATATATAAATATAGATAGATATAAAAATAGACTACGATGCTAACAAGTTCTAAAAAAGTAAATTCAGGTAAAAATGTCAATAGTAGAGTAAACAATTGGCAGATAGAGAACCCACTGAATCAAAACAATAGATACGAATTCACTGCAGTATAGGAAATTTATTTAGTATTTATACGAAATAGTAATAAAATAAATATAAATGTATACGGGATATTTCGAGGACATGGAAACGCAACAGCTGTCATTCGAATGCGGGGTTGGGAGTTTCACGCTCAAGCCACTAGGCCAACACAGCTCTTCATTAGTAATTCAAAAACAAATCACATTTTATGTTAACAGATGGCGCTGGTGGAGGATTCCGCTACGGGAACGGGGGAAGACCCTGAAGCCCTCCTCAACGAGTGGCTTGGAGAACTCACAGTCCTAACTGCGGTAAGATCTCTATTTAAAAATCAAATACAACATATTGTGTCTTAACGCAATATCTTTTTATACCCTGTCACTGAAGAGTTATCGTTGTCAACGCACGAACATTATCTAGTCAGGCTATTCAAGTGCAGCGATCATTGGTTACACGATGGGAAGAATCGAAGTGAAGTGAAGTGAAAAAAATAGGTGTCTTAGAAGAGACCGAGACACGTGTTGATTTAATTAAATGTTGTTGATTTGCGATTGTTATGTCAAACTAAATTTAAATGAGTTATTTTGTTTTCAACGAATAAATGTAAACATTTTAAATTTATAACATTGTTGTGTCATGTAAAGTAGAAATATTTGGAAAGATGGTGTATCTTGAATAGAAAATAATTGTTGTGAGTAAAATTGCGCATCCCGTTAGGGTGTTAAAAAATTATTTTATACGTATTGTAATTCCTAGAGAATGTTTTCCCTAGGATCAACTTCAAATACCCCTAAATATCAATAAGACCCTAAAGTTTTTGTTTGGTTTAATTTTTAATATATAATAGGGGTATAAAATAGTAGAAAATTTAAGTTCTAGATTATAACATTTTTGATAGTTCAGTTTAAAGCCTATCTTAGTTTGTTTGTTGGGTTCTAGTATATAAATTGATAGAATCCTACGGTTTTTTAAATTCGTGAAATAAATGTAAAAACCCTCTAAGAACTCTTGATTCCCCCTAAATTTGGGGGAAAACTCTCAAGTCAGCATCAATGAATAGATGAATGGAACCCCATTACGTTTATTATTTTTAAAGTAAATTTATTAATCAAAGATTGTTCTATATTTTAAATGCAATCTGGATAAGATAAATATAACATAATTAATTATCAAAATAAAAGAGAGCTGTGCACGTGTTGTTTGCAGCCGGCCGCAGCAGGTGTTCGACCATATGCCTAGGATTTTACAAAATCGTGTTGTTTTTGTAAGCTCACGACTCAATAACTTTTTTGTACTAAGATTGTGAATACGTTGCTTTGTGTTATAACAATTAATGCCCGCGTGGCTTAATCTTATATAAAGTTTAAAACTTGTATTACGTAAAACATTCGTGAACGAGCTCGTTTGAATTATTTATTTATTTACACCAGTTCATTAATTTTACAAACATTAATATATTTATATATGCATCCAACAACAAATTTTAGTTTTAATTAGAAATTTCCTTTTTAAAAAAAATTATTCCCTTGACAATGCGGACAATGGTATGGCCTAATTTTTTTATTATTTGCTGACAGCTATGAGTTATGACCAACTTTTATTGATAATTAACAATTCATACTTGTAGTTTGGTTATGATTGCTAATAAGGTATATATTTAAAGCCCCCTTTTTTCCTCTTATAAAGCTTTCATTGTCCCAGGGTACTGTTTTTATGGACGAAACCCAACCCGAAGTTTTTATAGTTTAAGTATTCATAGCTTTTTTATATTTAACCTGTTGATTGGTTGGCTTTGAAAACCAACACTAATATGGTTTATATTTTTGCGTAAATAAATGTGACCAAGCGTAGAGTGATGTACTATAATAATAATATACTCTCTGTTTTGAGTGTATACTGTTTCATTTGGACGATGTGATCTGTTTACCTTTGATTTACTTTTGAAAGATTCCGGATAAACTCCTGGCAAACAATTTTTTTCGGTTTATATTGAATTCGTCAGGTTCCACACTTCAATATTGGTATTTCAATAAACGCAAAGTTTCGGTTCTGATGCATATTGCCGTTGAGGCTGCCGCTTAAAACCTTTGACAACTAAAATTATATGTGTGTGGAGCCTGGAGTGGTGCCTCTTTTTTTCTGTCGGGCTAAGCAGCTGACGTTCCTTAAGAATATAATAGTTTGGGGCGATAGGCGATATTCATTCTCAAACAATCTTAAAACCAAAATTTTAAGTTAGAACTTGGTTTCATATTCTCGTGTATTGACTTTTCTTTGTGACTTATTTTCCTTAGAAAAACTACGTTAGGTTTTTTGGGATCAGGGATCAGGAATTAAATGGTGGCGCTTCCGGTTTTTTTTTAAATTACATCTTGTATTTTGTGTTATAATTGCTAGCACTCAAGTGCAAAAAAAAAAAAAAGTTCAAAATCATTTAAAATGAAATGAGATTGTAAAAGCTAGGAATACCCAGCAAACTAAGTGTCTGATATAAAAGAGAACTTCAAATAGGTGCCCCAAGTAATAGAACATCAAGCGAAAGTACCTTAAATACTGTAGATTGCATATTTTCCTGATAGAAGACTATTTTAAAGAATATTTTATTTTGAAGAGTAAGTATTAATGCTATCAATGATTTTCTTAAAATTACTGGTCTCTGAAATGTAAAAAACATACTTTTTTTTTTGATGCCGATCAAGAGAAACAAAAAATAATAATTCTTCTTAAGTATACATAACATTTTAAAACAAAGCAACAGGACTTCAGATTACACATAGACATTTATAACAAGCTGGGTTGTTATAATAATTTATTTTTAACAACCAATAGATATATTTCCAAAAAGATTTCATAATATCTTAATAATAACAGGCACCGAATTCAATACTTTTTTGACATACGGGATGTGCTCCAATAAGCGTCGACTCTAGACGTAGAACTCTTCACATATAAAACTAGCTAATATTTTGTACATCGAAGATTAGCAAGATTCAAATAATAATCGCTTAGAAATATCTGATTCTGTCTTTCGAGACTACAAAAGAATACTAATGGCTGTAACCATTCACCGAAAAGTGGGTCAAGTAAATGACAATGTCTCTTAAAATATATATTACCTCTTTATCTGATTTCGTTCTCTTTGCGTAACATAATCTTAACGCTTGGAAAAAAATATATTTTAACTTGATTGAAAAAAAGACGAAAAATTATTTACACTACAATTATTAAATAACATATTATAACAATTAAATAAAATGAAAAAGGACGCTGGCTATCACATCAGAATGGCATTTTATTTTCCTTGTAAGACCGCCCCATAACTATCGAAAAAGAATTTTTGACTTGAATGAAAAAAATAACGAAAAATTATTTGCGACAAAATTGTTATTGAATTATGTATTCAAATTAAATTGTTAAGTATAATAAAAAGGACGACAACTCAAACAATATTGTAATAAAAAAAATCTCCCTTCAATTGCCAGACTTATTGAACACATATGTTTATATATTCATATGGGTTCCATAACCGGGGAACGTTGAAATAAACACGAGATTTTATAAAAAATTATAACACTGAGAAACGCAACCTAGACTAGTAAGGCATAAAATTGTCACTTCTGCTTCTGCTGTGTATAAAGTGCTACATTATATCAAGATGGTTTCAATAGACGCAGACCTGGCTTTATATGAAATAGAATTATTAAAGGATACAACACAAATATAATTTTCGTTATTTCAAAAGCAAGGTGATAAAAATAATTATCACCTTTTTCGTAATAAACACTTCGCATATGTATTAGGAGCAACATCAATCTGACAGACAGGTGTTTTTTACCTCGACGAAAAGTTGAATATATTTATTTGACAAGAATACATTAGTGGGCAGATGTCAATGTTAGACGTGTTAATATCTGACGTATACGTAAAATAATATAAGCTGAGATGATTTTATTTGTATAAGCACTTTAACAATATAAAAAAGTTATATCTAAATTATTCAGTAATTTATAAATTTGATACCACAGAGTGGTATGTTTTTTATTGATAAAAAAGATAATATATGTTGTGTGTGCTTGAATTATCATATAGATATTGCTCCCGTCTCTGTAAACTGTCTCAGCTCTTATTAATTATTATGGGCTAGACAATTTCTACAATAAGAACGCATCAAGCGAAATAAAGTTGGATAACAAAAAAAAATTAATCGTGCATATAACCCAGGAATTCTGATACTTAGTATACATACATATAAAGTGTCTCAAACTAAATACATATTAAGTTTATCAACAGGTGTTTACCGGAAGGTGAATGAACATTAAATTTAATTATAAAAATTAATAATTTAGTTTTATTTATTGATAATAAAAACCGTTGGCCTTATTTCCTAACAAGGTGTTAATTGATACTTTATTTAAACTTACAAACAAATATTTATTTACGCTCCGTTTACTTATCATACATTAAAAAACAGCTTACATTAATTATTAGGCAACGGACAGCCTTATCAAGTGATTTCATCCAGGCAATTGTACCACCTATTAAGGGCAAATTACTAATATTTAAAAAAATATTAATCTTAATATATATATTTCTTGTGTGCGTGTGTATGTATGTGACTGAACTCCTCCTAAACGACTGGACCGATTTAGACGAAATTTTTTGTGTGTGTTCAAGGGGATCTGGGAATGGTTTAGATTCACAATTTTGTCCGCTGGACAATGTTTTTTTAATTAATTTTCAATTTATTAGTTGTTGTTGATTATGGAATGTTTTACATTGGATCGGACAGACGGCGCTACCATCGCAGTGTCAAATTTTAAATAATATTCGAATTTTAATTTTAGTCTGTCCCGAAATTTAAAAAAAGTTTTGTTATCATTGTGTTATATCGTGTGTGACCATGTGCTGGATCGTTAGATATTGTCATAACATTTGAATAATAATTTTCTTCAAAATGGCTTATTAAAAATTGAAATTTTGAAATTAAAGACGTGTAGACAGGACAACGTCTGTCGGATCCGCTAGTAATAATGTAAAAATTAATCTTAGGGTTAATGAATCATCATTATAATATGTATACAGGGCGTCCCACGGCGATGCCACACGGAGGGAAAGTACCTTAAATATTAATGATAGGATATTTTACTGAAAGAAGACATCGTTTAATTTTTAATAATAAGTAGAACTGCATTCACAGATTTTTTTTAAATTGCCTACCTCAACCGGGAATCGAACCCGCCAAATGTATGTGTAATATTTAAGGTACTTTCCCTCCGTGTGGCATCGCCGTGGGACGCCCAGTATAGGTAGCTAATTACGAGGCAGAAGAGTAATTAAATCGATTTTTTTTATTGAAAGAATGAGCTCAGGAGAAGTTCCAAAGCCAGACTGATTTAAATTTTATGTATAAAATTGTAAATTTAAGCTGTATATAATAATAAATAATTACAAAACCCACAAACTAAGAGTTAGCAGAACAGCCTAAGAACAGGCTTCAGCGTGTGACTCTCTTCCTTGTGGCCATAAGTTCGATACCCGACTCGAAAAGACTTTTTGTCTTTGCGCGCATTTAACCTTCGTTAAACATCGTGAGGAAAGTCTAGCCGACAGGCTGACCTACTTGCCTATTAGATAAATAATCATGCAACAGAAACAGAAGTCTTATGCCCAAACCTCACACTGTAGTAGCGCCACTGGTTTTTAAGAATTGATAAATATGGATGTGTTCATTATTTTATTACAGATTTTATTCTAGTTACATAATTTTGACACTATAATTAACTCAATAGATAATTAATGTGTATAATATACAAGTATATACATCAGCTTTCGCCCATGAAGGATTTCCGATCATTGGTACAGAACAGAGATAGGATAACAAGAAAAAATATATAACAAAATTAAAAATGTCTATATTTTCTACATTTGTAAACGGGCTTACTTATTATATAAAAATATTTAATTAATGTATACATAACGGTCCCTACGATCCCATACACAACATTTGAAATAACTCTATAAAGTCACGTCGCGAGAATAAGATTTTGCATGAGTGCAGTTTTGTCCGTAGTTTGTCTTCCATCTGCCGATGGCAGGTGTTCTCGCCACCTGACAACTACTTTTTACATACGCCCGCATCGCCGGAAGCTTACGTGTGCCTCAGATTGTTTAAACGATACTATTTATACATTTTGGGAACACAGTGTTAATCGCTAACAGTGGATATTTAAGCTCGTTTACGGAATTTGGTCGTTTTTAAAGCAAATGTCTAAATGTCTCAACTATTTGTATACTATACTGTACATTTGTTAACTTAAAAACTTCTGTAGCGATTATATTAGAATGCTGTTATATCGGTGTAAGATTGCATTTTTTTTATTGTATGGCGAGATATTTTCGCCAGTTTTACGGGCTCGAATAAAAGATATTAATCATTATTAATAAAATAGATACAAAATAGCGGACTAAAAATAAAATTAAAACGGACGGGTCATATGATGATAGAAAAGAGGCAAACATGGAAAGTAATGATAATGGAGTGGTTCCCACTAAGGGGGAAACGAAAGAGAGGCAGGCAGATAAGACGGTGTGAGGACAGTAAAAAAGGTAGCGGGTCCAATGTAGATATTAAACGTTATAGAACACCACCATAACAATAAATACTCTCAATTAAGTCGATCTTTATATTATGTTTTCAAGTGCCTATACCTATAAGACACTCACGAATCAAGCAAACTTCTTAATTAAAAACTACTTAAATTTTGACTCAATATGACTGTTTCTTAATGCTCTTGTACTTTACCGGTTCTAAACATAATTTACTGTAAAGTACATATACATTAATTACATTTGCATTGCTCATCATAGCAGTGAATCATAAAATTGTGTTACATCCTACGTTGTTCAAACTATTATTAATCCATATATGATTTATTATAAGTGTTAGGTTAAGAAGCTAAGCCATGGCCTTTGAGGCTCGCGATCAGACAGATATGGGATCGGTCTGTCACACGTGTTTGTTGTCACTATAGTAGGGGAGCCCAAGAGGGGATTTCGGGATTTACTGAAGCGCGGCAGATTAATATACAGGGGGATACCTTGTACCCGGTTAAGTACCTCCACCAAATATGAGGCCCATATATAAGGCCGCCCGTGAAGGATACAGGATCAGATTAGTAAAAAAAAATTGATCATCAGACATTCTCGAGCGCGTCAGATTAAGGTAGTGTGAGTTAATCACATCCTAAAAAGTGTATATTCCACTAATCTGACAATTTGAGAGTGACGTAAAGAGAGGGGAGGGCAGCAAAGTTGTAAAAAAAAAACGTCATCTTGACATTCTCGAGCGTAGCTAATTTTTTTTTTATTTTGAATGAAATAATTCAAGAATATTGAAAAATATATAATCTGACGATTTCCGCAAGCCGAAATAACAAAATTTCGTCGATAAAGTTCGTACGATAAACGCGTGCAGCTGCGTGATGCATACATTTCCTTCTCCGCGTTTCCCTCAAAATTAGATTTCATGTGAATTTGAACCGATTCGGACCGATAGATTTTGAGAAATTTTGAAAAATCCAAAAAAATAACAATTTGTTTTTTTGAAAGTGTTTTTTTGCAATAACTTTTAAACGGCTTTATCCATCAACTTCAACAAACTAATCCACCTTTAAGCTTGAAAAACGACGTCGATCGCCACCAAATTGGTCAAAATCGGTTGATTCGTTCGAGAGATATCGTGAACGAAAGAAAACCGAAAAAAGTGTTTCTATCACATAACTTCGACATTTCATATCGGATTATCATTTTTGATGAAAGTAAATAATTAGAGCTTAAAAAATGCGTCGATCGCCGTCAACCGCGGGAAAATTGCTTGATCCATTCAAAAGTTATTGGGGTTTGAAAATTTCAAAAATAGTGTTCTATGAAACTTCTATCAGACTTTCGAGCTGGGAGAACTCAAACACATACAAATATTATTTCTTTGAACTCAGCGAGCTCATAAGTACAATTTTAAGCGCCCAGGAATGGAATTGCAGGGATGGCCTTTAGGGTGAACCGTTTTTCTAATATTTTTTTTGTCAGATCAGGCAAATCCCTCTAGATAATCGTCAGATTATGAGACAGTATGTTTAGAATATAAATCTGAACCATATATATCTTAATCTGACGCGCTCGAGTATTTCAAAATGGCGAATTTTTTTTGCACATTATAATAATGGCTGCGAGTTTGCGTCATATCGAAATCGTCAGATTATTGAATGAGAACTTTTTTTTTGGTGCACTTAACACCCCCTTAGAAAATCTGACGCGCTCGATTAAATTTTTTTTTTTTTTCATTTTTAACCCTTACGTACAGCCACCCCCATCATGCAAATGATCAGATTAACATACGTATATTATTAAAAATACGTAGGACATTGATGCTATCAATATCTGACGCGCTCGAGTATGTCCATGCAACAGTTTTTTTTTACATATTTAAACATCTATAGCCGCTTTCCCCACCGATGAAAAGGTATATATCATATAACATTTTTTTCTTCCTATCATCTAAGCTTTGCAACCCAATAGGTCTCCACGACGCTCGAGTAAATCCCCATTTAGCATCGTGGGCTCCCCTACCACTACATAGTATAAAACCAAGTCGCTTTCTCTGTCCCTATGTCCCTTTGTATGCTTAAATCTTTGAAACTACGCAACAGATTTTGATGCGGTGCATCCATTAAATAGTGGAGAAGTACTATTATTTTTGAGGTTTCTAATGTGATGTCGTAAATAATTACATTTTTTCCGCTTACATTGCAAACGCAGGCTGAACCCTACGAGTTTTATCAAAATAATGTACTAAGTACTGTATACATTGAAAAGGTCTACAGAAAATTCCGTAATGGTATATGTCTATCTCTTATGGATAACCCACAATAACTTTTTTTTGTCATTTACTTTTTACGACAAATAATGGCTAATTTTCGAAGCGATTTTAACCAATACAGCATTAATCCTTAACCAATTAAATGCCTTGAATACATTGTTCATTTAATATAGATCTATACAGCCCATTACAGCTTATTTAACAGCGATCGAACGCGTATATTATCGGAGCTTTCCAGCGACGGAAATAACAATACATAATAAAAACCTGCTTTTCATCAGCATCATCATCACGACATAGTATAAAACAAAGTCGCTTTCTCTGTCCCTATGTCCCTTTGTATGCTTAAATCTTTGAAACTACGCAACAGATTTTGATCCGGTTTTTAATAGATAGAGTGATTCAAGAGGAAGGTTTATATGTATAACAACATCCATTAAATAGTGGAGAAATACTGTTATTTTTAAGGTTTCTAATGTGATGTCGTAAATAATTACATTTTTTCCGCTTACATTGCAAACGCAGGCTGAACCCTATGAGTTTTATCAAAATAATGTACCTACTGAGTATTGTATACATTGAAAAGGTCTACAGAAAAGTCCGTGATGATAAATGTCTATCTCTTATGGATAACCCACATTTTTATATACAACGTTCACAGATTTTCTGTAGTGTATTTAGTATCAGCATTGCACCCGTGCGAAGCCGGGCCGCTAGTTGTTTAATAATAATCAGTGGCGCTACAACCTCTTTAGGTCTTGGCCTCAGATATCTGAATCTGTTTCATGATCATTTTTAAATCTAATAGGCAAGTAGGTGATCAGCCTTCAGTGCCTGACACACAGCGTCGACTTTTTGGGTCTAAGACATGTCGGTTTCCTCACGGTGTTTTCCTTCACCGTTCGAGCAAATGTTAAATGCGCACATAGAAAGAAAGTCCATTGGTGCACAGCTCGGGATCGAACCTACGATCTGAGAGTCACGGTATGAGAGTCGCCCGCTGAAGCCACTAGGCCAACACTGCTCTCTCTCGCTTTGTTGTTGTTTGTCACATTTAATTTTGTATTCTAATTTTCTTGTATGTATCAGTGTGCTGGTTGGTTACAAGTTATAAATAAACATTGTCAATATTGCCTTTTGCTACCTTTAAGAGTTTAAGGGTCTGTTTCACAATGTCCGGATAAGTTACAAATAAGCTATTGATTAATTACTGGTAGGATAAACAGTATTTTTGCGTTTCACGACTGTCAGATAGCGCTATTTGTCATGAAATGCGATGTATCTTATTCGGAACGTTTTCTTTCTTTCTTCGAATATTTTATGTTTAATAATATAAAAGTTAATCTTTCGAATAATTTATGTGTTGCATAGCTATTTGGTACTTTATCCATACATTGTGAAACAGGCCCTTAGTAACTTTTAACATTTCTTACAAAGTTAACAATAGTTAATTTAATTTTCAAGATTGAAAAACTAAGTTAAGTGAACTTTTTAAAAAAGGTTTTCTTGTTATGCTTGTCTCGTTGTGTTTTGCTTGTTATGGCTTTTTTAACAGAAATAGCACGCATTCAAGCGTTGCGTTTTTGTTAAAAGGAGGTTGTCGTAATTTTTTACTGCATTACATTTTCACGAGGAGTTTTTGATGCAATAAATGTTATAGGTTATTGTACAAACTTTTCAGAATGATTCCTATACGACCTTCGTCAATTGATTGACCAGATCGCCTACGTTCAAATGTTCCGTCCCAAGACGGAGAACAAGGCATAGTTTCTTCGGTTAATAAAACTAAAATAAGATTTGATCGTAACGCCCCCATAAATAGAATGTATATATTTTAAAAATAGTATACAAATTTATTTACGAGTGTTTTCTTATGGGTGGTATAGAAATGTGTAAGGTTAACATTAACATAATCTCGCACCAACTCTAGGTCTTCGTCAACCGCTTCTTCCTCGTATTCTGGCGATACTGGCCCGAAAAGATCTCTAACGAGCAACTTTGGGAGTGTGATAATCTCCGAAGAGATTCCAATTATATTCCCAAATAGGCGTTTGGAACCCGCAAGGAAAGTGCAAACGGCGTCGTACATGTGGTTAAGTTTACGTTTGGTTTTGTAATTTTTATATTTATAGTATTATTTATATGTATTTACTAGATACCTAAATAAAAAAGATATTCCTTATTTATAAGGAATAGTGAATGGCGATAGGTTAGAACGTATAAGGAAACAAACTAGTCAAGGTTAGCGTCAATGCTCCATTTTTTAATGCATTTCATTATGCCGTTCTTTAAATTTAGTCCAGTCACTCAAATAAAAAAAAACATCTGTATTAAGTATTGTAATAGTTATTCTTTGGGCGAGGAAGGACCAGCTCTTGGGCCACCGGTATTTTCCTTTATATTCATAGTAAATAGGCTTGACCGATGTTATGTATAAGTAAGTAAGTGATTAGGATATTATTTATTTATTAAATTTACCACATTACACATATATAACTAAATCTACGACATATTTTACAAAATCTTCCATCTAAACTGTATGACATTTAAGTAAACATAAATGTTACATAATAAATTACCAGAAATTTTTACTAAATGAGAAATAAATCATCAGCAAAACAGTGAATTAGGTTCGAAACTGGCACCCAACGATGCTTTCTCTAAAACCAATCAGCCCACTACCGAATTCATCCAGCTCCGAATAAGCTCTTCTGTTAAAATCGCGAAGAATTCGAACGGAGATGCCTGGACTCCTAGGTTGGTTTTGGCAGAAGGAATTTGGAAAATATTTCTGATTTTAGACCTGGGGACCTGGGACCTGGGGACCTTTGAATAGCTTATAAAAGGTTTTAGGTGAATGAAGTACAATAATAATAAAAATATATAATAAAAATGTACTACTAGGCCCCTCTTATACTCTATTCACAATATTCATAGAATTTATTCTAACTCAAATAATAATACAATTTAAAATTTCTGTGAATCGAAATCGTTACTCGCCAGTCACCAACTCAACACCCTTAATTTTATGACAGAAATTCGGGAGTGGCGGGAAGTGGGGCGCGGGCGAAAATGCCGCCCGGGGTTGTGACTCGCCGTACGCACTACGCACGCACTCCTCCGCAATGTAGTGTTACCGTTTATTCATATTTTACCGAATTATTAAAGAGTATAATAAACAATATTGCTTTAGTTAACACATTTTATAATGCCGCAATACAAATTTAGCTATTATGAGAGGTTGAAATAGGTACCTTAAATACTAGTAAATTTAGAGGAATGTGTAGTAGCTAAAGTCAATAATATTGTTTCCAATTACTACTTATATATTTTCTGATACTTGTTACAACATCAACACAGCGGTCCTCACATGGCTATTTTGCGTTTTACAACTGGCAACACAGTTTCCATGTGCCGTTTCAAACTTCTTGCCATCATTCGCCGGGCGCGCTTGTCGTAACACGTGACGGGTTAGCATTTAGCGCGCGACCCGCGTCTTCGCCGGTCTTCAGAGCTTCGGGCTCGGGCCTCGGGCTTATGATCTCTCTGTCCCACGTCAAGTTGCGGGACAACTTCCTCCCCTCCCCCTGCCCCGCGCCGACACCGTATTACAACTTTAGTTTTATCGAAGTCGCTGCGTACCGAGCACGCTACCCGTTTACGATCCCCTTTTGTTCTGCTACACTTATATCGATTGTGAAAACGAAAGTTTTGCAAATATTGACAATATAGTGAATGGGCCGAGGTCAACTAGTGGTAAACCAAAGAACTTGAACCTAAAAACAGTGTGTTTTTGTCATTCTCGAACGCTCTACTGAGGAAGTTCTTCCGTGATTTATGAAAAAGCTTGGGATAACGGAGCTTTTATTATCCGCTGTGCGGTGACTCATCGAGTGCAATGTGATTTCATGAACGAGAAATGATGGACGTAGTGAGTGAGTCTAGCAAGTGGCGTGGAGGGTTCCTCTCCACAATAAACAGAAGCTTTCGCCTCAAAAAGTTGAATTCTCCTGTAGAAAACAAGACCATTGAAATGCCTACGGTGAGTAGAGTCACGGCGCCGGTCTGGCGCCAGATCTCCCAGCAGCTAGCCTATATTATAATATACGATAGCTCTCTACTTAACTTGTAGTGAAAGCCGAGTATTTTTAGAACGCAGGGTTAGATAAAACGTCTATTTCCTGGCTCTTGGCTGGTTACATGCGTCGTATTGTTGTAAATATATTCCTTGCATAATTAAAGTCAAAGGTTCATTGTTCTAAAGACAATGCGTCCTGGCTGTTTTAGGATGTTGTCATTGTGTGTGTAATTAATTCTTAACGCATTAGGCTGTTGGCTGTGTGCGACTCAATATTTATGGTTTTAGATTAATACCTGGGTCCTGGGGCTCTGCTCTGGGGATCATGTGTGCTTGACGTGTTGGTAATAATTTATTAGAATTTTAAACCTTACAGTTCTGTCATCGGAAGGACGAGTTCTTTTTTTAATTGTAATATAAAAGTTATCTATATTAATTGCATATGTGTGGTCTTCATAATACATTTTTTGCCTTGCTGACCTTGGGTTACATTTGCTACGGCCAAAACATATTATTCATAAAAAAATAACGATCCCAATTGCGGTACAATTGGGTTCGTTATTTTTTTTTATGAATTATATACATTATGTTATTTTCATCATTCATCAGTCTGTTTACAGAAGTAGACAAAAAAGTACTTTAAGACTGCATTTAGACTGATTTGTTTCTCTCAAAAAGGAAAAAGGGGAACTTAGCCTATTCCTCGTGGGTTTTTTTTATCACAATGAGATGTTATCAGTGTTGTTTTAGAAAAATACGATTCGCAATAGTTTAAATAAGAAAGTTATTATACGATAATATGATACTGATACGGACAGTTCTCTTATAGACATTCAATACGTCGAACTCATAAATAAACGCTAGCTTTCTTAGTATCATCACAGACACAGTCAAGGGTGTTATATTTTAAAATATAACACCCATGTTAAGTACCGAAATTCTAAATTCAATTCTTGAAGGAATTGGCCTTGGCACCTCCTTTCCAATTAACAAAGTAATTAAGAACAATCAAAAGTGCGTGCGTCTCAATTAAATTTTGAATATATTTTCTTCTCGCGTCTTCTCTTGAAATCGTATGGCTACCGATTATAAAAGTTAGGTACATGTGTTCGGTACATGGTCAAAAAATTATCAAACACAAAAACATTTGTTACAAAACACAACTTATTTAAACGAGTCAATTCTCATATTCGAAAAGTAATTGTTACTCGTTACAACTACGTCTCAAATTCCCAAAAAGTAATAATTCAAATGTCCGGTACATTTCTATCGAAATATTGCTTTACGTCCGAGGGGACAAGGTGAATCGCTTCACAGAATCAGGTTAGCGTGTTCTTATCTATAGCACTTATCTTTGCAAAGTATTGCACTGCAGAACCATTGTGTGAACATGGCGGCCGCAAACCAGCATCGTAAATAAATAATTACACATTTTAAACAGCTAAATGTTCAGGACGCCTAAATATTAACTGCAGTTAGAAAAAAAGAAGATTTTTTTTATTATACGTAAAAAAGGGATGTTTTATTAAAAAAGTACACTAGCTAAATTCTACAACACATTTGATCATTGAACTATTGTTGCACAGGAATATTTTTTTCTGTTGAAGTATAGGACTGATTGAGATGTTGTTTATTAAGATTGTAACTGAATGTATACCTAACGTTTTAAAACGTCATTTTTGACGACCTTTATTTATTTAAAAAACTTACAGATTACTTAATAACTAACTGAATAGAAGCGCCAATTACAAGGTTTAATGACTTCACAATAATATGAGAGAGGGAATACGTGTAGGGTTTGGTTGTGTATTTGTGTGTGTGTAACTTAACCCTAAATATGTACATAAAGTTAGGCTTTAGTATATACATATATATATATATATAATATAATATGTGTATATATATATATATATATACGATACGATACACGATAATATGCAAAAACATATAGAAATCCAGACTTCATTTCTATCACCTAATCGTAAATATATATATTATCAACATTATAAGGTTAATATTTATCGACTTGAGACAACGAAAATTATAAATAACTATGTACTTTAAGTTGTTATTGTACTTCTAAACTCAGTCAATTATAATCCTGAGCAAAAGCTCCTTTAACTTTGAAAACAATTCATGAGCAAGCAAGTTGGTTTCAAATTCTGTGTTGTGTTTATGTTTATATTAATTAATAATAAATATTAACGTCAACATAAATATTGACAAAAGGCAAAATAATACTGACAATTGTTATTATATTAGAAGATGTTTCAGTAGACTGTTTACTCAAAATATTGTCTAGAATCTAGAATTACTTACAATATATTTTACACATATTATTACGATATGTATGAAATATATTTAGTATTCAACATTTGTATGATGTCGTGGCCTGTAGGTTAAATTAACAATCTCTATCAAAACTATTATCATATTTATATCTTTGCATTATTTGGCCATTATTTTGTATAACTTATACATAAGATAAAAGTTTAAAGTTATGTTTGTATTTTAGGGTCTCAATTCATCCACTGAAGCTTCAAGTATGCGTCCCCTGGAGATCGTAGCTCCAAGAATAGACACATATCGGTTCTCCATGGCCAATCTTGAAGAGACCCAGGATGCTGATCTGGATGCCATCCTTGGGGAGCTATGTGCGTTAGACTCGGAGTACGACGAGGAACTGTCCAGGGTATCTGCAGGTAATATATTATAATTATTCAATGTCTAGTACTCGCTGGCACGAGGAAGGTGGCACTTTTATTAGAAGGCTTTTGTTCTCCACGTATTCTCAGTGACAAGCTGGCTTGGATGATCAGAAACATGAATTTGAAAGAGTTGTTGTTCTATGATGGTGTCGTCAGGCGGGGCTTCTAGTTGGAAGTTACTGGTTTTAATTTGCTTTAGATTCCTGTTGTTAAGCTAAATGTTTTACGACTTGGTTTCTGTGAGAGATTGTTTGGTTGGGACTCAGGGTAGTGATAATTAGGGGGTACAGACACGAAGTGTAGACTGGAATGTCAGTTTATTTGATCGGATGAGCTTACTTATATAGCTTGCTTATTTCTAGTCATAGCTTTCCTTTTCTTTTATTCCCAATAGTAAAGGAATTTAGGCTATTATATTCTTATCTCTCAGACCTTATGTGATTTCTTTTTACGATAGCTACCTAAGGATAGCTATCAATTGCAATTTTTGTGGATGATGGCGATCTTCTTCCTCAAGGTTCTTTAAATTGGTCTTGCCTTTAATATTTTTTTTTTAATTTTAACGATATACAATCAGCATCTTGGCTTTTATCAGATTTCATGAAATGGTGACAATTAGGGAATGAAATCCAATATTTTTTTCCCTTCATAACAATGCAATCTATTTAGACTGCGGCAAGATTCTTCTTATTCAGGTGAAACTTTAATTCCTTCCTCGAGCGTGGTGATTCCCAAATATTTATGGAATTCAGCTTTTCTCGCTGATCACAGCGCACCGCTCATATTTCGTAGTGTTTTATTTTGTAACCGCTGCAGGATTTTGATATTAAAGCGGCTTGCTAACCTTCAGTGCTATATCCCATAGGACCATATTAGTTTTATTAGAGTTTTGTAAGTTTAGCGTTTAGACAGTTACAATAGCATGCTCCTTGTTAGCTTATATACGGTCTTGCCATGTCAAGCGTTTGTCCAAGTCCTATTCCTAAATATTCGGCTGTAGTTCGTTTTGGCAAAACATTTCTATTGCAGATGACATATAAATTGATAAATATAAACACCTCTTCTTCCATTGCCTTTAGCTTTCTCCGCCTCATTAATTCCAAAAAACATGGAACAACATACGTGCGTTACAATATAAAGTAAAGGCAATATCCACAGACTCTGACATATTGACGTCTAGTGCCCTCTAGCGTCTAGGTTCATAAACAGATATAGATCACTGGATGCGGATTGGTTACACAATAGAAAAGTGGATTAAAGTTTTTGCGTTGCCAGTAGATGTCTCTTATTCGTATTTATGCTTAAATGTTGGCTTGTCACTCATTGACAGATAATATATATATAATATTTTATCGTTGATAATGTGGGTAGTTGAGTATTTTTTATAAAATTAACGATTATAATTTTTTCAAAATGACAGTACTGTACTTAAGGTGGTGAAGTCCGTCAATTAATTGATCGATGCAGCATATTAAAATTTCTAATTATTTTATAGATTTCTCAACGACTTCAAAAGACCGAGTGGACGGAGAAGTTCCCCAGCGTCAGGACATCAAGGAGACAGATGGTGCCTCGCACATAACAAGAACGGACTCGCCTGACAACGACTCCGCCTTTAGTGATACGGTCAGTACAATCTTAATATATATAAATATCGTGTCACAATGTTTGTCCTCAATGGACTCCTAAACCACTTAACCGATTATAATAAAATTCGCACACCATGTGCAGTTCGATCCAACTTGAGAGATAGGATAGGTAAGACTTTATATTATATAGACTTTTTAAGAATTATAGTCGCAATTTTATTTTATTGCAAATTAATTGTTTATTATTTGATACAATTCTAACAGATGGCGCTGAGTTAAAGGTAGTTTAGTTTAGGTCCGTGTCGTGGTACCAACGTTTCACATAAGTTCTCCTACGGTTTCCCTTGATAAATTTACTACTATGTAATATAACAAAAACCTTAGCCACAGCAACGCTTGGCCGAGTCTGCTACTTGCTAGTAGCTTATAAATTAAAATAATGATTATGCTGAGTCATTGGTGGAGTACCGACGAACTTATAGTACGGAGGAGTACGGATGTTCTTGGGCATTAGTTAAAAAGTTCTAAGTGAAGCTCCAATACATTAATAATGACCTAAGATTATTCAATGTGGAATAATAAACAAATTCAATATTCGGTTTTCAAGGCAAACATTTTCTACTCTGCCATGAGAAGTACAATACATTAAAGGGGTTTTTTTTGTATGTTGTATAGTGACTTTTAATTTATTTATAATGTTTAAGCATTTACTTTATCAGGTTTCAATGCTCTCGAGCGAGTCGTCGGCTTCTAGCAGTGCCAGTTCGAAATGCAAGCCTATGAAACTTACCCTTCATACCCATCAAAAGGTAAATTTAAAAGATCGTTATTTATTAAATTCGCTTTGTGTTCTTAATATTTATTTTATAGTTTAAAATTTTGTTGCGCCAGCTTTGGTTATAACTAAAAATGTGGCATATATAAAAAAATAAAATGGTTAAATATACATAGACAGAAAGTGCATCAGTGCATAGCCGGGCACCAAGTCGGGTTACATTGTAATAAAAAACATAATGTAAGCGTTAATATTGTATTAAGACAATTAGATTCTTTCATTCTCGTTTGTCTGACTTAACAAATGTTTTGTTTAAGAACGACGGCTTCGTTCTTTCAATAGTACGTTTATGGCATAGTTTTTTTTTAGTCCGGGATTTCGCAGTTCTCCCTGCAAAAATAGTCAATCGCGTAGCATATAAGCTTGATAAATATGTATTGCTTGTATATTTATTATAAACCTGCTCCTGTCACACAACAGAAGACGAAATATTTTGCTTTTAGCGCCATTATAGACAAGGCTCATATTCCATATATCAAGTTACATAGTAGTCAGTAGCTCTTGTTAAATCCTTCAGTAAACACAATATGTAGAAAATACATTTAGCTTTTATGTTCTGGTATATGTGTCTTATAAAGATGAACTCAGGTTATTAGAAAATATCTCGGCTTTGTGGCTCAATTTTTTATTTTGGCACGTCACAAAATCGCTTAGTATATACTCAAACTTACAGGGTTCCCTTTATCAACAGAAGGCCGATAAAATAAAAATGGCTTTGGAACGAATGAGAGAGGCAAACGTGAAGAAACTTTTTATCAAGGCCTTTTCTAATGACGGGTCATCGAAGAGCCTTTTGGTGGACGAAAAAATGACGTGTGGCTACGTCACTAGGTTGCTCGCTGACAAAAATCACGTGCCCATGGAGCCTAAGTATGCGATCGTTGAGCAGCTCCCAGATTTGCACATGGGTAAGTTATTGTTATGAGAGGATTGCCTGCAGCAACTGTTAACACAGTTATTTATACCCATGTTATTATTCATATAATCAGTGCAATACAGTGCAAATTTAAAAAACGAGTTCAACAATCGTCAATTATTACAAACTATCGAACTATTTTTTTTAAATACAACCATAATATGTAAAATGTCTTTAACAATTCAACAATACATATTTCATACGACTCGACTTCTTCTAATTTCCACTAATCTAAACGTATACGTTCCTTAGTACTGCAGAATTGATTAACGTTCTATGCCTTACACAGAGAGAAGTATGTATGTGATTAGAATAGAATGCCTGGAAGAGATCGCTTGTTAGCGATAGGGCCACCCGTTGCATCCCTTGTAAATTATATGTATTGTGTGATTTGTGTTTCTTTCTAGCAACGAAGTGTGAATAAAATAAAATAAATAAATAAGTGCTTCGTTGTAGTATAGACAAATCGCGTTATATGTCTCAAAACTTGCAACTTACTGAGCAGGCTTGCAACTTACTAGAATGGACATTTCATTTCATTTTCATATAAAACTCATAATGTTATTTCAGAACGTGTGTACGAAGACCACGAAATGCTGGTGGACAACCTAATGCTATGGACCAGAGAGTCGAAGAACAAAATACTGTTTGCAGAGCGACCAGAGAAAAATTTGCTTTTTCAAACACCAGAAAAGTTTCTACTTAGCGAAGATGACCGAGGTGCTTTTTTATATAAGACCAATTTATTTTACCCCAAAATTGTTTAACGGCAAAATTCTACGCGCCGACACTTTCTTTTCCATGATATAAATGAGGAAAAAAATATATTAACGTCCAGAGGGATTATTATGTCTAAAGTGGAGATGCAAACATATCTCTCAGTTCATTTCTAAGCTCCTAAATCCAGGTATCACAATATTTTTTCAACAGGTTGGTCCAGCGACCACGACGATAATTTACGACAAGTCATCATCGACGAATTCTTTGGCCAAAGCAGCACAACTCCATCAATTTCGGGACATACTGTACCACCCATGGAAGGCTTTCTCTATCTGAAAAGTGACGCTAAAAAGGGATGGAAGAAGTACTACTTCGTACTTAGACCTTCTGGTTAGTATGTTTATATATTGCCCTGCGAGATAGCTCATGCGAATGTTATGCTATTGGCTGAGGTTTAAATATATATGCGTCTCAGCCTATTGGCACTGTTAATAAGTTGATATATGCAAAATTATTTCTTGTCTATAGATATTTATTTGTCCTTATTGTAATCACACCTTTGTATAGTGACTCTAAACGTTTTCTAAACAATATTGGTTATTTTGTCTAGGCCTATACTATGTGCCGAAAGACAAGGTGAAAACGTTGAAGGAGCTGGTGTGTCTGACGACATTCGACAATAACGAAGTATACGTTGGTGTTAATTGGAAGAAGAAGTATAAATCGCCAACTGATTTTTGCTTCGCCATCAAGCATCCGAGACTGCAGCAACCGAAGAGTGTGAAATTCATTAAGTTCCTCTGCGCTGATGACCAGCAGACATTGGATAGGTGGATTACAGCGATGAGAATAGCTAAAGTAAGTTTTTATTTATGTCATAGTAGTACCGGGCAACAAATGCCCTGATTTCAATTTGTCGAGTTAAAAACACTTCAGTTCATCTCAAACGTGTTCGGACTTTGGAAGGACTTGATTGATTTGATAATGCCATTGAATAAATAAATTGTATATAGTGTAAAATCTTTATTACGATACTCTAGGGACTGTGCATATTTTGACGTTATAAAGACTTCTGGTTAAATGGCAAGAAAAAGAAGAGTATAGCAGACGAGTATTAGTAATTATACGTATAAAAATCAATTATTATTTTAACGCTATTGCGTATAGACTACAGTGGAGGTGGCCTTTACGGGAGAGAATTCCAGATACATACTAACTGTTAAAAATATTTACATACATACACATAGAATAATCTGATATAAGTGGATCAGGAAATAATTTAAGACTAAAAATAAAAAAAATAAAATACCATTGCGTATAGACTGTTATTTTCGTCTGACATCATTTGCTGCATCTGAATGTTTATGAGAAACTAACACCCATACCCAATAACCAATCTCAATTAACTTTTGACCACACACCTTAATCCAAATATTGATAAACGAATGCCAATAACCAATCGACGGATTGTAATAGCCATCTGTCGATATTAGTAGCGGCACGAAACTCTAGCGCTGACCGTTATTGCGCAGAAGTAAAAAATAAGCTAGCTGAAGGGGGTTAGCGGAATGAAGAGCGTCGATTGGCTCTCCAGTCGCATTCCGGCCCCCGCACCACAGTACACATGCGCAGCAATCCCCTCCACGTATCGGCCAGCGCTAGACTTACGTGCCTATAGTAATACAAGCTATCCATTGTAGGTCCTTTTTATGGATATAGTTCAACTGTTCCAATATCCCATCTTAAATTTTTAAAATAATTAAAAAGCAATATGATATGTTTTAAACATAGATATGTATATTTTAATACTATTTGTACGGTTTTATTTGGTTTATATTGATTAACGGATATGAGTGTAAAGAGCGAAGAGATTTCATTCTATCCGTCGCCAAAAATTGATGGTCTTCGTAGAGTTTGGGTCATTGAGATGCAGATAGGAGATCGATCGACTTGCACGGTCTGATCTCAGATTAGAAACAGTGGTTTAATTTTTGGGTTCAAGCGTAAGAATATCATAACGTGTAGATATCCGTAACTCCTTTTAACAACAGTCTGTCTCATGTGTTAGCCATTCCGCAAATAACGCGATAATAGAACGTACACAGCTCCGCAATTTTAACTAATTTTGGCAATTTAGAAAGTACTTTTTATTGAGTTTATCATTATATATATGGTAGAGCGGCTGAACCGAAGCCGAGTGATTTCGATGCTATTGGGCCCTTATTGTTAAATCGAGTAACGTTACATGGAGTTTACACTGCATTTAGAGTTAAGTCTGCCATAAGATAGCAATAAAGCGAACAAATATTTCAATTTAACGTGAAAAGATATAAATAAAATAGTATATTTCATTACAAGTGCGGAAAGCCTGTCATTGCAAAGAGTTTCGGCTAATGTCTACCCGAGCCGAGGCGCAGCCGAAGGTGAGGGTTGACAGTCGGGACAAGTTGCAATGACGGTACCGCACGTGTACTGAACAACTATTTTTAATACAGTTGCTCAAAAAGTGGCATATTGCAGGGAGGTATAGCGTTCGGAAAGTGGGCTATTACACACTCGTGCTTTTTCTTTGCCATTCCCGCACTCGTGCGTTTTCTTTGCCAATTGTCAAAACAATGTGTATTAAAAAGAAAAAAACAACCACGAAGGTTTTATTAAAAAGATTCATAGAAGTTTTTATGATATATGATTTCTAAATATTATAATAATTGGATTCAATAAGTTCGGTTAGGTTTCTTTTTATTTCATATCAATTAAAAAAAATATTAAAAAGAATTTTATAATATATGCAAATACGTATTTTTTAAGTTTACTAATAATTGGATTCAATAAGTTAGGTTAGGTTTATTATATTTCATATCAATAAAAAAATATTAAAAAGAAAAAACTAACCATGAAGTTTTTACTAAAAAAAATCACAGAAGTTTTTATGATTCATGCAAATATTTTAAAAAGAAGCTACTATTTGTTTAAATATCAGATTTAATGATTGGACTCAATGAGTTAGTTTTGGTTTTCTTTCAATAAAAATAGTCTACTGAAGAATTGGCTGTATAGGCCAAGTTCCCTTTGCCTACCCAGAATGGGTGAAGAAAAGAAAAAACAAGCTTTGCTCATATTCTTTCGAGTTGAGTTATTTGTTGCACAAAATGAGTAATTTCGACGATATTTTATTTGAATGAATACCACCCGAACGCAGTATAATTGCATAAAATGCTTCGGAGAACAATTTACCGGAAACATATAAGTCGCTACATATCTACGTGCAACGAATTTATTCCGTAGAGAGAATAGAAAAAAAGCAAATAGTTTAATTAAATTGCTTAATTTTTTCGCAACTGTATTAAAAATGTATTTAAACTTATTCCAGCATGGAAGGCAGCTGCTAGAAAACTATAGATCGCTGGTAGAAGAGCTCACTCAAGAAGATTTAGATCACTTGGCTCATGCGCGTTCTTGCTCTGTAAGTTATGCCACATCTCTGACCTACGTTTGTCAATGACTTGAATTTATTTATGAACTCAATTACCAACTTTTTCGATATGTATTACAGAATTCCTTAAATATTAAATTAATTACACTCGGACTACGCATTTACTCTGCTATGTCCAATGTTTGCAGAAGCCAGCTACGACCTGGAGCAACAAACCAATACAAAAATAATGTATTGAAGACGTCCAGGTCGCACCTGGAAGTATTACTGTTAAAAAATTGTAAAATGAATAAGAGACGCGGTGTAGCGCTTGCCTGCAAATAATAGAAAAATCTGTACAAAAAGACGGATATATAATGGTCACGACCTCTGCCTTAAGTATAAATATACCGTCCGTTAGCCGTTTAACCATAAAGATAAAATGCTATGTACAAGTAGATCGTAGGGAAAAAAGGAGAACTTTTCTCTAGCACTTGCGACTACTAGTTCGCGTGAACCCTTACTCTCTTATTAAGGTCATCAATCTTCGTTTCAGATCTCCTCAATACCCACTAAAACCAACAACCCGCCGATGGTAACCAATTCAGTGCAGCCAACATCCAGCAATGCGAGTGTTGCCAATTCCGATATTAGTAGTGGAAGGTTGGTATTAATATTTTCTTGTTCTGTTTGTCAAAACAAGATGGCTTTTAATCGAGTCTGTGGTGACAATTAAAGTTCCTAAATATTATATTTATTCATTTAAATACTGGTTGAAAAGAGTTGAATATTAAAACTCTTGAATAAAGGGTTGGGTGGATTAAGGTTTCAAAAACACCATGGGCGTCCACATTGACTAGAAACGGAAAATATAAGAACTAAGTTATCATGTATAAGGCGGACATTTTATTCTTTGTATGAATAGTGAAAGCAGAACAGTTGCGGAAAAAGCACTTCAAGCACAACAAACTCGACTTAAAACTTCATCTTAAACTAATTATATAAAAATGTCTAAATTTAAGCCCAGCACATTCTATCACTGTTTAAAATATAATATTTGCTTAACCCTGATGTTATATGTATTTTAATTGTTTTAGCACATTTATGCAAGTTGCGAAATGCTGTGCGATTTTATTTGACAAGCTAAGCGTGTACCTTTCATAAGTAATATTTGATATTTTCTGGAATTAGATAAATACAGTAACTCTACTAATTGTTATGGCTAATTGGCGACTCAGTCAAACAAATCAAAATCAGTTCAACAATTCTGTAGAAACATAACAATTTAATTATTAAAGTTCAGATGTTTGTAATACTGTCAGCGTTTCAAAACATAATGGTGATGAGAAATAGAGCTAAATATCAATTGACGCAATACTTGATGCCTCTGCCCTTGTATTCTGAAAACCTAAGCTGTGTTAAGTGAGTTTGTCGATATCCGTTCGAGTTCACAGATGACGCACTTCAGCATTTGGTGGTCGCAAAGGTTTAATGTCAGTTAATAATTTTACAAGAGAGGTTTTCGTTGTCAACAGACATTCCCGCGCTTCGTCATCTAGTTCCAGCGGTTGTCTATCAGATGGAGGCACTGCGTCTGAGAGTGCTTTTGATTGCGAGTTTCCTATGGGTAAGTGTTTTTTAATACTTCTAATTTCAATATGTTGCAACTTAGCAACATTCACTGCTATGCGGTTGACAGCACTGGGATACTCTTTACACTGGCCGGGCAGGTATCTCTTGGTCAGTTGTTGATGAGCACCGGAACAAACTTGTGTCTGAAGTTGATACTCTGCTACGTGGAGTCTCTGACTGGGGAAGACTAAACTTAGTCCAATTTAACCCCAAGAAGACACAAGATTGCGCGTTTTCCGCTAAAAAACACCCTTTGTCGCTACTCCTCTTTTCGAAAACACTCTTTTAAAGCCACAGCCAGCATTGAAATACTTGGCGTTGACATATCGAACGACGTTCAGTTTCGCGGTCACTTGGAGGGAAAGGCTAAATTAGCCTCCAAAAAGCTTGGAGTGCTCAGTATAGCGAGACGGTACTTCACTCCGAGCCACCGCTTGCAACTATATAAAGCGCAAATTCGGCCCCACATGGAGTACTGTTCTCACCTCTGGGCGGAGGCTCCCCAGTACCAGCTCGTTCCACTTGACCGTATTCAACGAAGAACGGTTCGAATCGTCGACGACCAATCTCTCTCCGAGCGGCTTGATCCTTTGGCGTTCTACCGCATCAACCATGGTTGTTCGGCTTAATACCTGCAGCTGAGTTTCATCATCGGACGTCAAAATACGAGATTCTATCCGTATCACCTCGACGTCCGCCGTTTCACAACTGCGCGTTTTTCTAGGCAGTTTCTTGCCGCGCACCACCACTTTGTGGAACCAGCTGCCCAATGAAGTATTTCCGAACCAATTCGTCTTAGGGTCCTTTAAGAAAAGAGCGTACCAATTTTTAAAAGGCCGGCAACGCACTCGCGAGCCCTCTCGCATTGATTGATTGTGTCCATGGGCGGCGGTATCATTTAACATCACGTGAGCATCCTGCCCGTTTGCCCCCTGTTCTATAAAAAAAACACATGTATAAATAATCAAATCTAAAATCAAATATTAATTATAAAACATTTTTATTGACAATAACTATGTCTAATAATAATCGAACTTTCTTATAATCTGAAATGTATAAAATTCTTCCGGTGCTAATCTAAAGAACTCTTCGGCGGAGATGATATCGGTCCAAAAAAAAAAAAAAAAACCACGACTTCTTCCTTCTGCTTCTAGTTAAAGTCCATCCCGCGTAAATTATAATATGAACATTTCAAAATCAGTCAAAAATCATTTATATATATATATAGGTAACATAATGTACACTTATGAACGTCAAAAAAAAGAAATACATATACATTAAATGATTCTTATTTTACATTTACTTCCAGTTCTCAAATCAAGGCCGTAGAAAATCGGTTTGTTTATTCTAAACATCATACCTACTTCGAATTTAATTAAAACTTTCACTATAGGTACAATTAAACGCAAGCCATCGATGAAACCAAACATTCCTTTGACCTGGATGACACGGCAACTTAAAGAAATGGCTGAAAAAGACGAAAGTGAGGGAGGTGACACCAGTACCCTGACCCGAAGACCTCGCCAGAGGGATGATACCCTCAAACGGCACGCAGGTGAGAGCTGGAGCAAACCTGAAAACGAACCAGGAGATTGTAGCACTCTCACCAGAAGGCCTAGACATTCTTTAGGTATGCTATTATTCATTTATGTTTGTTCGCAAATCGGCTCATTTGGACGCCAAAAGATTGTTTTTGTATTTTTATGGCTCGTAAGTAAAAATTTAGGTTAACTAAAGTGATTGCTGTTCTAGACCAAACTACATCTTCCAAATTCCAAAATACTTATGACTCAGATGTATTCTGTATGTCTGAGAATTGGCTACTATTTATCTTTACTTTATTTTTTAGCAATTTTTTTTGTTTTTTTTTTCATGATACAGCATACACGATACGCTACGGTTAACCCCTATTTTTATTTGTTAATCAAAAACTTATGACCTGAACTCTGAGGCTTATATAAAGGAAAATTCACTGAACAACCTAATAAGTTTTCGTTACGGAAAACCGAACAGTCTCAGGGGCAGCACAGAAAAATGTTCTATGCTAGAATTTACCAAGCAGGTAGGCTAAGTAAAATCACATAAAGGAGAAACGTAGTACGCGGGGGCAGCTGGTATGCTTATAAAATACTCGTGTTCGTCAAATATTTTAAGATCATAAATCTATTTAACCTTTTGTAGGAAATGAATATAAATAATAAATACAGTCAAAAACGTTTCGTTGGCATCGATTAAATCAAAGGTCCCGGCTGAATTCTACTATATTAGGTTCTTAATAACAACGTTTTTACAACCAAATATGAGTTGTCCCTTTGAAGTCGTTATAACAGGCTGTGACTGTAAGTGGTGATTTTTTTCAGATACATCCGAAAGCGCAGTCTACAGTAGCAGTAGTATGACGTCATCAAGCTCCGTCCAGGACTCGTACGGCCATTATGAAACAATTCCTCGTGACACCTACCGCGCTAGTGTCGACACCGCTTCATCGCTTTACGGATACACCATTTACGATAAAAGTCAAGTGGAAGAGTTCCCTCCGCCTCCCCCCCAAGACACAGGAATGTTCAGCTCCACACTCAGTCTAGATTCGCTACCACCGCCACCACCACCCCTGCCTGCAGATTCAGTCGAAGACATAACCGGGTCCCAATTAAGCCTGCCTCCGCCTCCGCCAGAAATAGAAAACACCGGTAGAGTACAAGACATCGTCACGCAACTCACTGCTCAGCAGATAGAACAAACAGCACCCAAGCGATGCAGCAAAACCTTCCCAAGGCAGCCGTCATTGGACAGCGTCAATTCCGAGACTTCGAAGTCATCCCTACATTCCGATAAGAGTCTAAGACAAAACGCATACGGCGCTTGCTTAGTCGAACTGCAGACCAAAAAGCTAAGCAATGGCAGCTCATCATTACAGAAGAAGTTAGAACCAGGTAAAGAACGATCGAGCTCCTTGAAAAAAGTCAACTTTGCTGATGATCTTCCAAGCGACAAGAAGAATAAAAAGATAACATTCAATTTAACAGAGGCACCGCCGTCTCCCAGAAAACCTTTACCCCCTCGTCGGAATGAAAGCACCAGATTATCGTCTCCGAAGAAATTAGCAGATTCGAACAGTAACCCACCCACAGATTTCCTTAAAGATTTACAGAGAGTGATGAGAAAGAAATGGCAAGTTGCGCAGAAGTGCAAATTGGAGCCGACGACGACACCACACGAAGTACTTGGGTTCAGAGAGTATCCGCTATCAGACGATTATAAGGAGACGAGTGTATCCATGTGGGTGCAAGAGCACTACGGGGCTGGATCTGTGGAAGATCCGTTTTACGAAAACGTGTATGGAAGAGAAACGTTGCCAGTGAGACGCGAGGAGCCAAAGCCGATAAAGAAGAGACCTCCACCAGCACCTCCTAAGCGAAGTGACTCCACGCATTTAACCACACAATCAGGCGTTCACCTTCCCCACACTCTGCCCACTTCCAACGCTCCCCCGCATCACGTTCAACCGACCGCTTGATTATTTAACTTTTCGCTCGCTTGTTGCTGGATGAAACGAGACCGCGAAATAACTAACATTTAGCGAGCGAAATTGTAGAGTTAGTGTAGTGACCTGCTCTCTAGTGTTCTCGGCGAGGCTTTGAACTATAATAGTCTCCGAGCAACATTGAATAGCCAACGCATAATCATTCAATTTGAGAGTGGCTTAAGGATGGATGTACGGCCGGCGGCAAAAATGTTTGTGTAAATAGTGAACGTATGAATTTTATCTTCAGAATTTTACAGTGTTTTTAAGGATTTTTTAATATTTTTTACGAGATGCATGAACTAGGCTACCTTTTGAGCCCTCATGCACTTTATGCACACTTTCTAGGAAACTTGGGCCGATAGGAACCAAATGTTTAGAACACCTTATTGAAATTAAATTTTTTGTAGCCGACTGTACTAAGGGATACGACCAATGGTTAATTAGGTTATGGATAAAATTGAATGACGGTGCTATTGTGAAAAGTATACTAATGTAGGTGAATGTACTTGTGACCGCAAGGTTTTACCAAATATAATTATATACCGCTTGCTTCTAGGCTAGTTACGAGTATCTTCTATTTATTGGATTTCATTTATGTTCCTAGTAGTTGCTCTATCCGAGTATTTCAGTTTTCAATTGCTGCATATCTTGAACCGATCTTCGATTGAACTATACGACCTGCACTACCTATACACTGTCACTGTTGACAGATTTTATGAATGACCATGGGCACTTGAGAGATGACAAGGTGTCAAGTGACAATATGTGTAGTAATTGAGTAGATTAGCTTTTTTAAACCCCCGTGTACACGTGAAACACCCCATGTATATAAACCTTTTGCCAAGGACCATTATTTGCGCCGGCGCATTGCTGATCTCACTCCGATTTTTTGTGGCTGTGACGAACTCATGGCGAAGTAAATTCTGTGGCGACTGTACCGTGAAATATAGGTAGCTGGGGTTTGATTCTATTGTAAAATATATAATTATAATTCTTAAAAAATAATATGTATAGATTAAAATGGTAGCTAATTTTATAGTCTTTATGTTATATTTATGATATTTGAGAATGGAAAAGTCTCAAGATCATGGCCGACACTTTGAATCGATAAAATTTAAGAATCTCCATTCCCATAAACAGGCGAATAAATGAATGTCTAAACATCGAATCTTATCCCAGTCACCAACGCTTCGTAGATTTGAATTATAATTTCAAAATTAGGATAAAAGTTTGAGGCTTTGTAGAAAAATATTCAAATTGTTGGTTATTTAAAATTTACCTTAATATATAATCTCGAGTAGTTGAAATTTTACGCGAATAAATGTTTATAATTTAAGACGCGGAATTTCGTTCTTTTTTTTTAATTAAAATTTATACCTCTGTAATTTAGATAATTTATGGTATAGGGGAGGTTTGTGATGTAACAGATTCAAATATCAGTTGTGGACGGCCACTGAGGTCTTTCAATTTGAGCATTCCACTCGTGGACTGGAATTACTTAGATTATTCGTAGCTATCAAAAGTAATCCTTCCAATTTTCCCTTTGGGACGAAAGACTGAATTCATGTCCCGGGATTTTGACAATAACATTGCGTCCAAAATGACTTGACAAGTAGCACTACCTAATTATGCCTAAACATCGCCTCTCAACTTTACTAACAATAAACTAATTGTAAACAAATAATTCTGTTAAACATTCTTTGTAAGTAGAATTTAAACACTCAAAGAAGTAGTTTATCTATGGTGTATTCTGAATGTACTTTAATTCGGTATTAAAAAGAGAAATGAACATAAAGAAAAATAACTATGTTTCGCAAACCTTCTGAAATAATTTTATGATTTGTCATATTCTATCAGCCATAGCTTGTTTACATATTTCTCGTGAATGACATCTTAATGGCTCTGTGCTTTTCTACAACTAAAACTATAAAATCCATTTTATTTGTTCATATCTCTTTTGTAAAACCAAATAGTTTCAAAACTGTTCTATTTTATTCATGCTTGTATTCTTATACTGTGGTTAAATTTTTTAGAATGTAAATCTTAATATATATATTTCTTGTGTGCGTGTGTATGTGACTGAACTCCTCCTAAACGACTGGACCGATTTAGACGAAATTTTTTGTGTGTGTTCAAGGGGATCTGGGAATGGTTTAGATTCACAATTTTGTCCGCTGGACAATGTTTTTTTAATTAATTTTCAATTTATTAGTTGTCGTTGATTTTGGAATGTATTACATTGGATCCGACAGACGGCGCTACCATCGCAGTGTCAAATTTTAAATAATATTCGAATTTTAATTTTAGTCTGTCCCGAAATTTAAAAAAAGTTTTGTTATCATTGTGTTATATCGTGTGTGACCATGTGCTGGATCGTTAGATATTGTCATAACATTTGAAAAATAATTTTCATCAAAATGGCTTATTAAAAATTGAAATTTTGAAATTAAAGACGTGTAGACAGGACAACGTCTGTCGGATCCGCTAGTTAACATATAATATAGGACCATCTGTGCACAATTTTATTGATGTTTTGATATTTAAATCTGTATTCAATGGCGTAAACATATCCAAGTACACTTCATACGCATTACATAACACCTGAGAAACGATTTTCAAATTTTAAACTGTCGATGTGTAAAGACGTAACAAACTATGGTATATTGATTATACTTTCACCTGATTTAGTAATTTCATGAAGTTGACCTTTAAATATTATTTATCAAAAACATTTGGAAGACTGGTATTTGCTTTGTTTCTGCAATGTATCTAATTTATTTTTATATAATATTATGCATACCACAAGCTTAGTTGACTCAGGGAAGAGTTTCCTTGGATCGTGTTCCGTGGGTCCGGTAAGAGTGGGGCGTATGCTGATGTCAGATGACGTCCAAGTCATGAGCCCTCCAAGAGTTGTATCCTTGTCGGCTATCGTATCTTATAAAGTTATTTGCGTGTATTTTTATGTATCGTAAAACGCATTTAATATGTTTAAATTGTACAGAATAAATTAATTGTAATATTATTAATTATTTTTTCAAATATAACGAAATTCCGATAAAAATGTATTTTAATTTTTACCTGTGTGTCACTAAAGCTCTTACGACAACGAAAGTGGTGTATAGAATAAGCGAGTTAGGAAAGCACTGTTTTGTGCAAATTATTTATTATCAATATGTATTTACACAGGGGAACTTAGCCTAGTCCTTGTGGGTTTTTATCTCAAGGAGATAATATCAGTCTTGTTTTGAGATGCTTTAGAAAAATATACGATTCGCAATAGCTTAAATAAGAAAGTTATTATACGATATTTAGGAAGTATTTCACTTTAGGAGATGTTTGGTTGTAGATAAAATAAAACTCCCTAATAACTTGCCGAGAAGAGGTTGAAGATGTCACTGAGTATATAAGCGTGTATATTGAATCTTGAATATGGAATGAATAATATTTTACAAAAATAGATACATTTGTATAAAAAACTTAGACTATCCTTAAAAGTAGTAATGACATGTTGACTTAAAACGTTCAGCCAATACGCGCAGGGTGTGGTCGAAAGGGATCTTTCGCTACCTGACTCGTGTTTCAACAAAAGCGAGGCGCGGCAAAAATTTGACCCTTTTCTGCGCGCAGCGGCTGAAGCGTTCGGATGTGCTCTCTTGAGATCACTATCGATATGCCTACAGCCTATGCGACAACACTGATAAAACTGTTCTTTTCAGAACACACTTGTATCTTACGCAAACGTACAACTGTTCTTTTCAGAACAATTTATTCGCGTATCAAACGACATAACGTAAACGTATAAACTGTTCTTTTCAGAACAATTTATTCACGTATCAAACGACATAACGTAAACAGCTAATTTGGTCACCTACAGATATGTTACTGATACGGACAGTTCTCTTATAGACATTCAATACGTCGAACTCATAAATAAACGCTAGCTTTCTTAGTATCATCACAGACACAGTCAAGGGTGTTATATTTTAAAATATAACACCCATGTTAAGTACCGAAATCCTAAATTCAATTCTTGAAGGAATTGGCCTTGGCACCTCCTTTCCAATTAACAAAGTAATTAAGAACAATCAAAAGTGCGTGCGTCTCAATTAAATTTTGAATATATTTTCTTCTCGCGTCTTCTCTTGAAATCGTATAGCTACCGATTATAAAAGTTAGGTACATGTGTTTATTAGGTCAAAAATTTATAAACCACAATATGGGAAGGACCTGCGGGAAAAAGAAAAAGAGGACACCCAAGGAACAGCCTGTCGATTCTGTAACTCACTTTACAAATTCTCACAGCGGATTCCGCACTCAAATCACTCGTGAAGGTGTCAGGTTACAATTTGGTATTCTGATAAACAATAACCGCGACAAAAGCGCCGCTCAAGTGAGATTGTTTACATTTGGAACTGTAATTTAAGACTCAAATCACTTATGCTCAAATAGTCTTGTTAATTGTTATTTCGCATTCTGATGACACCATTTGACATATCGTGTGGATTAAAATCGGCAGTGAACTCGATTTTTTACGTCAAATTAAAAGTTGCTCTTTCCTAGGTGAAATTATGATTTACATGTGAGTTAGCCATTTTTTAGCGAAGTTAAAGGCGGTTTTATGTGAAAATATTCTAATATAGGACAATCTATATATATGTGGTAAGTTTATAAATTAATATTTATAAATACAGCATTTTTTTACGATAAATTTATATCTATAAGTTTAGTAAAATAGAACTTTTTTATTCTTACAGAAGGCCCGTCCACTTTAAACCTCTATTTCAATAAATAAATTATGTAAATAATTGAAAAATACTTAATACAATATCTATAGATGGCGAAGAAAAAGGCATGAAACGACCAATTGGTTTCTCGGCCTTGGTTACTATCGCTTTTTTCCAATACCTAAGACATTATGTGGTATTTACGAAACCTAAAACATTTCCTATATGGGCTGCTGAGATGAACGAAGAGTCTAGTAAATAGATAATCTAAGGTAAACATTTTGATTATTTTATCAATTAAATATAATTTTTATCTCAGAACCAATTTTTCAATGGACTCTTCATCATGTCTTGTCTCCAGTAGATTCATCCTATTTTATAAGTAGGTAAAGTATACTAAAATTATTAATGTAATAATTTCAGAGTTCCAATGTTCAAAAAATCCTGGTTGAATTTTTCTGCCTTTGAAGAAGAATATCACATTTGTATCAATGACAAGGACCCCTGGATATAGAAAGACACAACAGTGCAGATATTTTCAAATAATTGAATTTCAACTATCCTTCAATTTATAATAAATGATATCACAGCCCGAACAACCAAAATTGGCGGTTCTTATATCTTTATAAATATTGATAGGTATAACATTAAGGCTTTGAATAAAAACATTATTCTGCTTTACACATGTATAAAATAACATCATTATGTACATGATAGTTTAAGTACTTATTAACCTTTTTAATTTTTTTGTTCATAACAATGACTTTTTCTTAACTGATTAGAAAATATATAAATACATATATTTGTCTACAAAATAACGTAGTAATTGATTAGCTCTTTGTGAGGCTGGGTTTGATTAGTTTTTATTATACTTAAGTTTAAGTTTGTATTACTGAAAGTTATTTTGTAGTGTGTTAAAAGTTTATTATTAACATTAAATCATGTTGTATAAGTTATTATTCTGTTCTTTTATTTACCTATACAGAAACACACATATATATATTTTATTTCTCCTTAGCCATGTATTTTAGGGTAACTACGTTTTTAATAGGCAGTCATTAAATAAATAGTAGTTTTAATAAATCATTTTATTAATATAATATTATTAAATACAAAAAAAAAATATTATGAAGTACACAATTATCTTAAACACAGTCATACAATTTTTCATATAAATCAATTGTTGATCTCAGTTTAATATATCTTCTTTTCCATCATTGTTCATTATCTGCTTCGTTCTTGATGAATACCGCTGATGGCTGTAATACTATTGTTATCTGTTGTAAATAGTGAGATGTGGTATGTGACCATACCTACATACACAATAATATTGCATACCAATAGCAATTTAATCATATTGTTTTATGCAAGTTATTAATTGTAATTAATACAAACAACACACAAAACCTAAAACTATTTTGATTAGGATAACCTGAAGCGTAGTGGCTTGTGAAGTTTAAAAAGAATGTATGGAATACTATTGTAATTCTAAGTAAAGTTTTTTAAAAACTAGTTTCATAAATAAGCCAAATATTATTAAGAGTTTTATCGTAACAAAGGCACTTATTACACTATTTTGCACATAATATTTGATTCAATAGTATGAATAAAAATCCTATATCGTAATAAAGGTTTGCCCTAGATTTTCTTTGATTTGGATTAAAACAATTATTTATAAATGAAACAAATCAATGGTTCAGGCTCATAAAGGGTATGTTTAGTGCTAAACTGGAGTCAGCAGCAATAACTACTTTTTTAATATTGATTGCTTCTATATTTATAAAATAAGTTATAGCAATGTAATTTCCAACATATCAATAAAAATCAATATTGATCACTTACACTGGTATAAAATTGAGCAATTGAAAGCTTATAGATTTGATCCAAATTGATTATTACACATTTATTCTGAACAAAATATTATATGAAACCTTTGGTACTCACCTTTAGTAACATTTTCAAATTTAAGATATCTATCCATCCTGTTTAGTTTGAATCCTTAGACCATTTGCGGAGAGTATCACTTTAAGAGTGACATGATAATATTTTTGTTAAGATAATATTCTTAAATTGTGATAATATATCCAGATGCTGGGTATCCTTTGTTTCGTGCCGAAATATAATGAATGTTTTAAAGTTGTCTGTCCCTCACAAACACCACGGCTTTCAGTTGTCGCCTGTAGGGTTATAGTAAATATTAAATATAAACTCTTCATTGGAAGTTATAAATAAAACACGTAACTTAAGATGTATTAATAAATAAATTAATTTATAACTTACCTTTAAGCGGCCCCTTTGCCAGATGGGCTGTACGGTCAATATCAATATCATCTTAACAATATTCATAAGGTTATAATTGGCAAAACATTTTTATATTTACACTACATTAAACAAGTGCATTCATCTAATTTGAATTTAATCTAGGTCCCCCAAAACATGATTGATGTACCTACGTATTCTATTTTTTATTTTTATCGAATAAAATAGTAAACATGTATTTTGTTTATAATTATGAAAATTTTGACAATTAACTCTTTTTATAAATAAAATGGGTTAATTGTCACGATATTCATAGACAAAAACTCACTTAGTAAGTCATCTACCAACTCCCTTCACTCACAAAAACGAAAAGTGAAATTGCTGAACAGAATACCGTGAGATTCCAAAAATGAAGTGACGAAGGGAGCGCGGTTTATGAAATGAGTTGCGAGTTAAAATCACGGTTTAGCAGAATCGACAGGCTGTACATCGAGAGCAAACAACGTATATGGCGATTGGCGAGTGAACGCTGCGGTATTTGTTACCGCGGCTAATAAAGCAAGCCAAGCCAAGCAGATAATAGATAGCCTAACACTAACCAACATAAACTCTAAATTAAAAAACTACTTTTATATGCCTTTGTTACAGACTGCTATGGTTACAGTAATACAAACCACAACGGTTTTCTAATGTAACATTTTGTGATATATTATGTATTATATTATTTTGTAAAATAAAGAAGAAAAAAAGGTTTTAGATAAAAATGTTATTTAAGGTTGTTGGAAATAAATGGCTTTTATTATTATTTAATTCCACAAACATGGAACAACATACGTGTCTTAGTGTCAAAATTCTATAAAAGGTTACAATATAAAGTAAAGACAATATTTATTTAAATTTTCTTTTACGATGCTAGTTAACGTTATTTTGTCCTCGAATAAGCTAAGATCACCACAGACCTATTGACGTCTAGTGCCCTCTAGCGTCTAGGTTCATTAACAGATATAGATCACTGGATGCGGATTGGTTACACAATCGAAAAGTGTATTAAAGATTTTGCGTTGCCAGTAGATGGCTCTTATTCGTATTTATGCTTAAATGTTGGCTTGTCACTCATTGACAGATAATATTTTGTCGTTGATAATGTGGGTAGTTGAGTATTTTTTATAAAATTAACGATTATTTTCTCAAAATGACAGTACTGTATTTAAGGTGGTGAAGTCCGTCAATTAATTGATCGATGCAGCATATTAAAATTTCTAATTATTTTATAGATTTCTCAACGACTTCAAAAGACCGAGTGGACGGAGAAGTTCCCCAGCGTCAGGACATCAAGGAGACAGATGGAGCTTCGCACCTTTAGTGATACGGTCAGTACAATAACCTATAAATTAAAATAATGATTATTCTGAATCATTCGTGGAGTACGGACAAACTTATAAAAGTTCTTGGGCATTAGTTAAAAAGTTCTAAGTGAAACCCCAATACATTAATAATGACCTAAGATTATTCAATGTGGAATAATAAACAAATTCAATATTCGGTTTTCAAGGCAAACATTTTCTACTCTGCCAAGAGAAGTAGCAATACATTAAAGGGTATTTTTTTTGTATGTTGTATAGTGACTTTTGTATTTTGTGACTTTTAATTTATTTATAATGTTAAAGCATTTACTTTATCAGGTTTCAATGCTCTCGAGCGTCGGCTTCTAGCAGTGCCAATACCAAAAGCCTATGAAACATATCCCAATCAAAAGGTAAATTTAAAAGATCGTTATTTATTAAATTCGCTTTGTGTTCTTAATAATTATTTTATAGTTTAAAATTTTGTTGCGCCAGCTTTGGTTATAACTAAAGATGTGGCATATATAAAAAAATAAAATGGTTAAATATACATAGACAGAAAGTGCATCAGTGCATAGCCGGGCATCAAGTCGGGTTACATTGTAATATAAAACATAATGTAAGCGTTAATATTGTATCAATACAATTAGATTGAAGCAGGCACCGTCTCGTAGGTTTATTTTTAGTAAGTAAGTTTGTTTTTAGTCCGGGATTTCGCAGTTCTTCCTGCAAAAATAGGCAAACGCGTAGCATATAAGCTTGATAAATATGTATTGCTTGTATATTTATTATAAACCTGCTCCTGTCACACAACAGAAGACGAAATATTTTGCTTTTAGCGCCATTATAGACAAGGCTCATATTCCATATATCAAGTTACATATTTGTCAGTAGCTCTTGTTAAATCCTTCAGTAAACACAATATGTAGAAAATACATTTAGCTTTTATGTTCTGGTATATGTGTCTTATAAAGATGAACTCAGGTTATTAGAAAATATCTCGGCTTTGTGGCTCAATTTTTTATTTTGGCACGTCACAGAATCGCTTAGTATATACTCAAACTTACAGGGTTCCCTTTATCAACAGAAGGCCGATAAAATAAAAATGGCTTTGGAACGAATGAGAGAGGAGAACGTAAATAAACTTTTTATCAAGGCCTTTTCTAATGACGGGTCGTGGAAGACCGTTTTAGTGGACGAAAAAATGACGTGTGGCTACGTCACTAGGTTGCTCGCTGACAAAAATCACGTGACCATGGAGCCTAAGTACGCGATCGTTGAGCAGCTCCCAGATTTGCACATGGGTAAGTTATTGTTATGAGAGGATTGCCTGCAGCAACTGTTAACACAGTTATTTATACCCATGTTATTATTCATATAATCAGTGCAATACAGTGCAAATTTAAAAAACAAGTTCAACAATCGTCAATTATTACAAACTATCGAACTATTTTTTTTAAATACAACCATAATATGTAAAATGTCTTTAACAATTCAACAATACATATTTCATACGACTCGACTTCTTCTAATTTCCACTAATCTAAACGTATACGTTCCTTAGTACTGCAGAATTGATTAACGTTCTATGCCTTACACAGAGAGAAGTATGTATGTGATTAGAATAGAATGCCTGGAAGAGATCGCTTGTTAGCGATAGGGCCACCCGTTGCATCCCTTGTAAATTAAATGTATTGTGTGATTTGTGTTTCTTTCTAGCAACGAAGTGTGAATAAAATAAAATAAATAAATAAGTGCTTCGTTGTAGTATAGACAAATCGCGTTATATGTTTCAAAACTTGCAACTTACTGAGCAGGCTTGCAACTTACTAGAATGGACATTTCATTTCATTTTCATATAAAACTCATAATGTTATTTCAGAACGTGTGTACGAAGACCACGAAATGCTGGTGGACAACCTAATGCTATGGACCAGAGAGTGGAAGAACAAAATACTGTTTGCAGAGCGACCAGAGAAAAATTTGCTTTTTCAAACACCAGAAAAGTTTCTACTTAGCGAAGATGACCGAGGTGCTTTTTTATATAAGACCAATTTATTTTACCCCAAAATTGTTTAACGGCAAAATTCTACGCGCCGACACTTTCTTTTCCATGATATAAATGAGGAAAAAAATATATTAACGTCCAGAGGGATTATTATGTCTAAAGTGGAGATGCAAACATATCTCTCAGTTCATTTCTAAGCTCCTAAATCCAGGTATCACAATATTTTTTTGTTGGTCAACAGGTTGGTCCAGCGACCACGACGATAATTTACGACAAGTCATCATCGACGAATTCTTTGGCCAAAGCAGCACAACTCCATCAATTTCGGGACATACTGTACCACCCATGGAAGGCTTTCTCTATCTGAAAAGTGACGCTAAAAAGGGATGGAAGAAGTACTACTTCGTACTTAGACCTTCTGGTTAGTATGTTTATATATTGCCCTGCGAGAAAGCTCATGCGAATGTTATGCTATTGGCTGAGGTTTAAATATATATGCGTCTCAGCCTATTGACACTGTTAATAAGTTGATATATGCAAAATTATTTCTTGTCTATAGATATTTATTTGTCCTTATTGTAATCACACCTTTGTATAGTGACTCTAAACGTTTTCTAAACAATATTGGTTATTTTGTCTAGGCCTATACTATGTGCCGAAAGACAAGGTGAAAACGTTGAAGGAGCTGGTGTGTCTGACGACATTCGACAATAACGAAGTATACGTTGGTGTTAATTGGAAGAAGAAGTATAAATCGCCAACTGATTTTTGCTTCGCCATCAAGCATCCGAGACTGCAGCAACCGAAGAGTGTGAAATTCATTAAGTTCCTCTGCGCTGATGACCAGCAGACATTGGATAGGTGGATTACAGCCATGAGAATAGCTAAAGTAAGTTTTTATTTATGTCATAGTAGTACCGGGCAACAAATGCCCTGATTTCAGTTTGTCGAGTTAAAAACACTTCAGTTCATCTCAAACGTGTTCAGACTGGTGTTACGTATAAAAAAGCAATTATTATTTCAATACTATTGCGTAGCAACTAAGAATATGATGAGGTATAGATAGATATCCATGGCGGTTTTTAACAATAGTCTGTATATGTACAAACGTGCTAGCTATTAATTATTAAATAATTTATTATTGGCTAGGACTAGTAAAACGAACACAGCTCCGCAATTTTAGCTAATTTTGGCTACTAAACAAGCACTTTCTATTATTTAATCGTCGTTATTGTATGTAATGCTATGTAGTCATTATATGATAGACAAGCTAAACCAAATCTGAGCGATTTCCAAGATGTCCAATACGATTTCCAATACATGGAGTTTACAAACATTGTATTTGAAATTAAGTCTGACATAAGATAACAAAAAAGCTAACAAATATTTCCATTTAACGTGAAAAGATATAAATAAAAATGTATTTAAACTTATTCCAGCATGGAAGGCAGCTGCTAGAAAACTATAGATCGCTGGTAGAAGAGCTCACTCAAGAAGATTTAGATCACTTGGCTCATGCGCGTTCTTGCTCTGTAAGTTATGCCACATCTCTGACCTACGTTTGTCAATGACTTGAATTTATTTATGAACTCAATTACCAACTTTTTCGATATGTATTACAGAATTCCTTAAATATTAAATTAATTACACTCGGACTACGCATTTACTCTGCTATGTCCAATGTTTGCAGAAGCCAGCTACGACCTGGAGCAACAAACCAATACAAAAATAATGTATTGAAGACGTCCAGGTCGCACCTGGAAGTATTACTGTTAAAAAATTGTAAAATGAATAAGAGACGCGGTGTAGCGCTTGCCTGCAAATAATAGAAAAATCTGTACAAAAAGACGGATATAATATAATGGTCACGACCTCTGCCTTAAGTATAAATATACCGTCCGTTAGCCGTTTAACCATAAAGATAAAATGCTATGTACAAGTAGATCGTAGGGAAAAAAGGAGAACTTTTCTCTAGCACTTGCGACTACTAGTTCGCGTGAACCCTTACTCTCTTATTAAGGTCATCAATCTTCGTTTCAGATCTCCTCAATACCCACTAAAACCAACAACCCGCCGATGGTAACCAATTCAGTGCAGCCAACATCCAGCAATGCGAGTGTTGCCAATTCCGATATTAGTAGTGGAAGGTTGGTATTAATATTTTCTTGTTCTGTTTGTCAAAACAAGATGGCTTTTAATCGAGTCTGTGGTGACAATTAAAGTTCCTAAATATTATATTTATTCATTTAAATACTGGTTGAAAAGAGTTGAAAATTAAAACTCTTGAATAAAGGGTTGGGTGCATTAAGGTTTCAAAAACTCCATGGGCGTCCACATTGACTGGAAACGGAAAATATAAGAACTAAGTTATCATGTATAAGGCGGACATTTTATTCTTTGTATGAATAGTGAAAGCAGAACAGTTGCGGAAAAAACACTTCAAGCACAACAAACTCGACTTAAAACTTCATCTTAAACTAATTATATAAAAATGTCTAAATTTAAGCCCAGCACATTCTATCACTGTTTAAAATATAATATTTGCTTAACCCTGATGTTATATGTATTTTAATTGTTTTAGCACATTTATGCAAGTTGCGAAATGCTGTGCGATTTTATTTGACAAGCTAAGCGTGTACCTTTCATAAGTAATATTTGATATTTTCTGGAATTAGATAAATACAGTAACTCTACTAATTGTTATGGCTAATTGGCGACTCAGTCAAACAAATCAAAATCAGTTCAACAATTCTGTAGATACATAACAATTTAATTATTAAAGTTCAGATGTTTGTAATACTGTCAGCGTTTCAAAACAAAATGGTGATGAGAAATAGAGCTAAATATCAATTGACGCAATACTTGATGCCTCTGCCCTTGTATTCTGAAAACCTAAGCTGTGTTAAGTGAGTTTGTCGATATCCGTTCGAGTTCACAGATGACGCACTTCAGCATTTGGTGGTCGCAAAGGTTTAATGTCAGTTAATAATTTTACAAGAGAGGTTTTCGTTGTCAACAGACATTCCCGCGCTTCGTCATCTAGTTCCAGCGGTTGTCTATCAGATGGAGGCACTGCGTCTGAGAGTGCTTTTGATTGCGAGTTTCCTATGGGTAAGTGTTTTTTAATACTTCTAATTTCAATATGTTGCAACTTAGCAACATTCACTGCTATGCGGTTGACAGCACTGGGATACTCTTTACACTGGCCGGGCAGGTATCTCTTGGTCAGTTGTTGATGAGCACCGGAACAAACTTGTGTCTGAAGTTGAAGTTGAAAAGTTGAAAGTGATCAGAGGAGTTGTTCGGTTTAATACCTGCATCTGAGTTTCATCATCAGACGTCGAGGCAGAATACGAGATTCTATCCGTATCACCTCGACGTCCGCCGTTTCACAACTGCGGGTTTTTCTAAGCAGTTTCTTGCCGCGCACCACCACTTTGTGAAACCAGCTGCCCACTGAAGTATTTCCGAACCAATTCGTCTTAGGGTCCTTAAAGAAAAGAGCGTACCAATTTTTAAAACGCTCGCGAGCCCTCTGGCATTGAGAGTGTCCATGGGCGGCGGTATCGTTTAACATCAGGTGAGCATCCTGCCCGTTTGCCCCCTGTTCTATAAAAAAAAGTGTACAAATATCAAATATAAATTATAAAACATTTTTATTTACAACAACTGTGTATATATGTATTGTGTTATTTGTGTAAATAATGGAAGTTCGACAATAAACGAACTTTCTATATATATTGTTACGAGCTAGGGGATCGGATAGAAACTGCCGTCGATTTATTCAAGGGTTTATTTCTATAAAATCTACGAGGAATTCGTTTACAGAAAAGCACTAATAACACACACAATGAAACACTGTCACTAATCACTTAAATCACTCAGTACTTTATCACTGGTATCACTTAATCGCACTTTTTCTCTTCGCTGTTTATCGCTTGGAATCGCATTCAAAACTGAACTGAGTTATCGCGTTTTGGCTCGCTTATATATCCCTGGGAAGAATCTCGAACGATGTTTCCGATGTTTACGAGAACTTTCTAGGCGGGAGTGCTACTGAGTAGCGATCGCCTAATTCTAGAACGCGCGTACTTGCTATCTCTTTCGCACATTGCTACGTGCTTGTCGTACGACGTTCTAGAGTTCTCGGTCTAGCTTCGAGAAGGTTCTTATCTTTTCTCTCTTTCGCGTATCAAACAGTGCTTGTCCCACACCTAGAAAATTCGTTCTAGAATATTCCTTCATCAAAGGGTTATAACCAGGCCTGAAAACGCCTGAAAACGGGTCTGCTGAAAAGTGTACCATTCGTCTATACGTGTTCTGAAACCGACTGAAAAAATGTTTCAGCCTCCTGAAAACTACGGCAACATTGTGTAAATTTCGATTTTCTAATATGTGATTGACCCTCTCCTGAAACGGTCATAAATATTTCAGCCTGCTGAAAAGTTCTCTAAGTAGTGGAAAAATCTAAAAACATTGCAGTTGACCCGTCTTCGTAACAATATGTATACAATAGTATTGTCTTTTATTAACATCACTTTTACACATTTAAAGAAAAACACTTTTTTAACGGATTGAAGTTATGTATTATTGTAAACGTTTAATTATTGAAACATAATTTTATTTTTTTCCGACGTTTCGCGTGCTTTACAGCGTGCGTGAGGTCACGGTGACTGAAAAGAAAAGGTGTTGAATGTCAGCTGTAGAAAATATTGTATTATCTGTATTTATTTCCCCGGAGTTGGTATCGACTAAAAGATGTAGGGTTTCTGCAGAAATTGCTCACGGTGTCCTCCATTTTCGCGGATTGTTTGTGTTGAGATTTTAATTTGGATATTATTGGATCCCAGGTGATTGATAATTTTAGGCCATCCTCTCTATTGAAATTGGCGTGTATTTTGATTTCAATGGCTTCGCGTATCAATCTTGGGAATAATCTTTTTCTTTCGCAAGTACTTTCGGTTGGTCAAAGCGTATGTAATTATTAGGCTTTTCAATTGTGTGTTCACAGACTGCTGATTTTGTGTGTCGTCTATGTCTTACGTCCGCAATGTGTTCCTTGAGTCTGCTGGACATATTGCGTTTAGTTCGCCCTATGTAAGACAGGCCACAGTCGCAATCCAGTTTGTATATACCTGCATCTTCGGGGTGTTACTTTTGATTGGTCTCTGGAATTGCTGAATCTTCTTGTCCGGCTTGAAAATTCTATTAATCGATGCTCGTTTTAGGACCCGGCTAATTCTATCTGTAACTCCCTTTACTTATGGCAGGTAAGCTGGCTGGCGGGGAACTGTTTGTCTCTTGTTTTTGTTTCTGTGATGCAGCCGGGGGATGCGAAACTTGTTTCGGTGCAGCACCTGTTTGACATGCTGTAGTTCCTCCTTGAGGTGGGCTGCATGACAAAGACGTTGCGCTCTCTGAAACAAACATTTACCGACAGAGAGCAGACGGGTGGTGGCGGGATTCACCATTGTGGTACCTATCTGTGTGGGTTGCCTTTCTGTGGATTGTGTGACCTAGTGTGCCATCTGCTTTGCGTATAGTTAAAATGTCCAAAAAGAAAAATTATGTTTAAATAATTATAAGTTTACAATAATGCATAACTTCAATCCGTTAAAGAAGTGTTTTTCTTCTAACTTTCTTACAATCTGAAATGATAAAATTCTTCCGGTGCTAATCTAAAGAACTCTTCGGCGGAGATGATATCGGTCCACTCCCGTACCTTTCGTAACCACGACTTCTTCCTTCTGCTTCTAGTTAAAGTCCATCCCGCGTAAATTATAATATATAATTTAAAAATCGTTTTTTTTTTCTAAACATTTTTACTTACTTTAAATTTAATTAAAACTTTCACTATAGGGACAATCAAACGCAAGCCATCGATGAAATCAAACATTCCCTTGACCTGGATGACACGGCAACTTAAAGAAATGGCTGAAAAAGACGAAAGTGAGGGAGGTGACACCAGTACCCTGACCCGAAGACCTCGCCAGAGGGATGATACCCTCAAACGGCACGCAGGTAAGAGCTGGAGCAAACCTGAAAACGAACCAGGAGATTGTAGCACTCTCACCAGAAAGCCTAGACATTCTTTAGGTATGCTCTTATTCATTTGTGTTTGTTCGCAAATCGGCTCATTTGGACGCCAAAAGATTGTTTTTGTATTTTTATGGCTCGTAAGTAAAAATTTAGGTTAACTAAAGTGATTGCTGTTCTAGACCAAACTACATCTTCCAATATATAAAATTCTCGATCTTATACTCCTCCGAAACGACTCGAACGATACTTACGACTCATATGTATTCTGTATGTCTGAGAATTGGCTACTTTTTTTATCTTTACTTTACTTTTTAGCAATTCTTTTTGTTCTTTTTCATGATACAGCATACAAGATACGCTACGGTTAACCCCTATTTTTATTTGTTAATCAAAAACTTATGACCTGAACTCTGAGGCTTATATAGAGGAAAATTCACTGAACAACCTAATAAGTTTTCGTTACGGAAACCCGAACAGTCTCAGGGGCAGCACAGAAAAATGTTCTATGCTAGAATTTACCAAGCAGGTAGGCTAAGTAAAATCACATAAAGGAGAAACGTAGTACGCGGGGGCAGCTGGTATGCTTATAAAATACTCGTGTTCGTCAAATATTTTAAGATCATAAATCTATTTAACCTTTTGTAGGAAATGAATATAAATAATAAATACAGTCAAAAACGTTTCGTTGGCATCGATTAAATCAAAGGTCCCGGCTGAATTCTACTGTCTTAGGTTCTTAATAACAACGTTTTTACAACCAAATATGAGTTGTCCCTTCGAAGTCGTTATAACAGGCTGTGACTGTAATGGTGTTTTTTTTTCAGATACATCCGAAAGCGCAGTCTACAGTAGCAGTAGTATGACGTCTTCGAGCTACGTCCATGACACAGGAATGTTCAGCTCTACACTCAGCCTTGATTCACTACCACCGCCACCACCACCCCTACCTGCAGATTCAGTCATGGCATTCCCGAGGCCGCCGTCATTGGCCAGAGTGAATCCAGTATTATCATCCCTAGATTCCGACAAGATTCTAAGAGAAAAGGCATTCGGTGCTTGTTTAGTCGAACTGCAGAAGAAGTTAGAACTATGTTATGAGCGATCTAGCTCCATGAAAAAAGACAACTTTGCTGATGATCTTCCAACCGACAAAGAGAATAAAAAGATAACATTCAATTTAACAGAGGCACCGCCGTCTCCCAGAAAACCTTTACCCCCTCGTCGGAATGAAAGCACCAGATTATCGTCTACGAAGAAATTAGCAGATTCGAACAGTAACCCACCCACAGAATTTTTTACAGATGCACAAATGAAGAGAAAGAAATGGCAAGTTGCGCAGCAGTGCAAAATAGAGCTGCTATCAGACGATTATATGGAGGCGAGCGAACGGATTTAAGTGCAAGAGCACTACGGGGCTGGATCTGTGGAAGATCCGTTTTACGAAAACGTGTATGGAAGAGAAACGTTGCCAGTGAGACGCGAGGAGCCAAAGCCGATAAAGAAGAGACCTCCACCAGCACCTCCTAAGCGAAGTGACTCCACGCATTTAACCACACAATCAGGCGTTCACCTTCCCCACACTCTGCCCACTTCCAACGCTCCCCCGCATCACGTTCAACCGACCGCTTGATTATTTAACTTTTCGCTCGCTTGTTGCTGGACGAAACGAGACCTGCTCTCTAGTGTTCTCGGCGAGGTTTTACCAAATATAATTATATACCGCTTGCTTCTAGGCTAGTTACGAGTATCTTCTATTTATTGGATTTCATTTATGTTCCTAGTAGTTGCTCTATCCGAGTATTTCAGTTTTCAATTGCTGCATATCTTGAACCGATTTTCGATTGAACTATACGACCTGCACTACCTATACACTGTCACTGTTGACAGATTTTATGAATGACCATGGGCACTTGAGAGATGACAAGGTGTCAAGTGACAATATGTGTAGTAATTGAGTAGATTAGCTTTTTTAAACCCCCGTGTACACGTGAAACACCCCATGTATATAAACCTTTTGCCAAGGACCATTATTTGCGCCGGCGCATTGCTGATCTCACTCCGATTTTTTGTGGCTGTGACGAACTCATGGCGAAGTAAATTCTGTGGCGACTGTACCGTGAAATATAGGTAGCTGGGGTTTGATTCTATTGTAAAATATATAATTATAATTCTTAAAAAATAATATGTATAGATTAAAATGGTAGCTAATTTTATAGTCTTTATGTTATATTTATGATATTTGAGAATGGAAAAGTCTCAAGATCATGGCCGACACTTTGAATCGATAAAATTTAAGAATCTCCATTCCCATAAACAGGCGAATAAATGAATGTCTAAACATCGAATCTTATCCCAGTCACCAACGCTTCGTAGATTTGAATTATAATTTCAAAATTAGGATAAAAGTTTGAGGCTTTGTAGAAAAATATCAAATTGTTGGTTATTTAAAATTTACCTTAGTATATAATCTCGAGTAGTTGAAATTTTACGCGAATAAATGTTTATAATGTAAGACGCGGAATTTCGTTCTTTTTTTTAATTAAAGTTTATACCTCTGTAATTTAGATAATTTATGGTATAGGGGAGGTTTGTGATGTAACAGATTCAAATATCAGTTGTGGACGGCCACTGAGGTCTTTCAATTTGAGCATTCCACTCGTGGACTGAAATGACTTAGACTATTCGTAGCTATCAAAATTAATCCTTCCAATTTTCCCTTTGGGACGTAAGACTGAATTCATGTCCCGGGATTTTGACAATAACATTGCGTCCAAAATGACTTGACAAGTAGCACTACCTAATTTTGCCTAAACATCGCCTCTCAACTTTACTAACAATAAACTAATTGTAAACAAATAATTCTGTTAAACATTCTTTGTAAGTAGAATTTAAACTCTCAAAGAAGTAGTTTATCTATGGTGTATTCTGAATGTACTTTAATTCGGTATTAAAAAGAGAAATGAACATAAAGAAAAATAACTATGTTTCGCAAACCTTCTGAAATAATTTTATGATTTGTCATATTCTATCAGCCATAGCTTGTTTACATATTTCTCGTGAATGACATCTTAATGGCTCTGTGCTTTTCTACAACTTAAACTATAAAATCAATTTTATTTGTTCATATCTCTTTTGTAAAACCAAATAGTTTCAAAACTGTTCTATTTTATTCATGCTTGTATTCTTATACTGTGGTTAAATTTTTTAGAATGTAAATTAACATAATATAATATAGGACCATCTGTGCACATATATCTTGAACCCATTCTTGCGATTTATGTGAAGAGACGCTTAGAGGATTTCGAATTAATATATGTACTTACTAATATAACAGAAGCATGCAGTGTAGTTTTAGAATTTTCTTGTTGTTTTAATTTCCTGTTTTGATATATAAATCTGTATTAAATTGCGGTCATAAATTTAAAAAATATCGTATCTTATAAAATGATTTGCTTATTAATATTTATTATTTATTTTTTCAAATATAACGAAATTCCGATAAAAATGTATTTTAATTTTTACCTGTGTGTCACTAAAGCTCTTACGACAACGGAATCGGTGTAGAATAAGCGAGTTAGGAAAGCATTGTTTTGTGCAAATTTAGTCTTAGCTCAAGCTGAGAAATAAAGATAAAATTAAATAAGTTTAAGTATTAATCTAAACTTACCGCTGAGCCTCAACAGTTGCCAGAGTAACCGCAAACTATTTCATGCCTTCCAATATCTTTTAAATAGAGGGTCGTACTTAGCACTGTCTCTTCTGACTTACCCTAAGTTTAGCTCACAAGTAAACTTTGTCCGTGTATGTTATCAGTTTGGAAATGGACACGTAAGTGACATAACAAACATCAAATAGCTGTCTGAGGTTTAGATAGGTAAGTGTATGAAAAAGTATTTAAGCTTACGTTTTAAACGTTCTAAACATTTCGTAGCTCTGCGCCATCTGCGCTTAATTTATGTTTGCTGACATTTATATTATTTGGCGTTTCAAACAAATATTATATTTATTATTCAGTTATTTTAATATTACTATTTTTTGATAAAAAATGTTAAGTTAAAAAATGGACAGTGAAGGTATGTACACCAGATAATAACTTTTAATATTATTATTGTTGTTGAATGATCTTTTGATATGGTTGGTTTCATAAATATTTTTTATCGGTAAGTGGCTGGTCCTTCGGCCGACAATTTTCGGTTGTATGACACGCCGGTTTTCTCATATCCATCTACAAAATCAATCCTGTATTAATCCTAATGTATTCCTAATTTAGAAGACTGTAAATGTATGAAAGTGGGTGGCCACCTTGAGGCAGTTCGTTGGAATCTATGGCCGAGATCCTATCACTCGAGTCCTGGGCCTCTGGCACTTGATGACTGGACCTCAGACCCACATATTTGGCTCTACTATGTCGAGAGTTCGGATGGATTGTTACCTGAAGATGACGTACTAAGGTAGATGTAAGATATTACCTTTTAAGGATTTTTCATGGGCAGGAGGATTTTTAGGAGACAGTTGTTTAAGCCTGAAAAGGCCTCTCATCAGCTAGTCGTAGGACTTCACATGGTAACAATTAATTTCGTGGTTTGTTGGTTGGTTGAAACAACAACCTTCTTTTCTTTGTATGCCTTCTTTTCGAAGGCATACATGGCGTTGACACACCGAACGACATTCAGTTTTGCGGCCATTTGGAGGGAAAGGCTAAATTTATCTCCAAAAAGCTTGGTGTGCTCAGAATAGCAAGACGGAACTTCACGGCGGGCCATCGCTTCCAAACTATTAAGGCCGTCCCACATGGAGTACTGTTCTCACCTCTGAGCAGGAGGAGTTTCCACTTGACCGTATTTTACGAAGAGCGATTCGATTCGTCGACGACCAATCCCTCTCCGATTGACTTTATCCCTTGGCGTTGCGTAGAGATATGCATCTCTGGATCTTCTACCGCATTTACTCGTACATTGAAAAGTGTGCCGAGGAGTTGTTCGTATTAATACCTGCAGCTGAGATTCATTGGACGTTGAGGCAGAATACGAAATTCCACCCGTATCTGTTTTATCTGCGCAGCGCCATGTGGAACCAGCTGCTCACTGAAGTATATCCGAACCAATTGGCCTTAGGGTCCTTCAAAAAAAGCGCGTAAAAATTCGTAAAAGGCTGGCTACGCTCCCGCGAATTTCAGCATTGAGAGTGTCCATGGGCAGCGTTATCAACTAACATCCTCCAGGCCTCCTACCCGTTTAGATGTTCTATTTTAAAAAAAACAAGAGCTTCACACTTCCTTCATTTGATTAAAATAATAGTAACGCCAATAATTTTACACAATTTTACACTCGTCAATAATTTTACAGAAGTAATAAATTATAATTTGATTAAATTCCAAATGAAAAGTACTCGTATTAACATTAGCTTACTTATAGAAACTGCGAATCCCTTCCGTTCGTAGGTTCGAACCCGGGACTGCACCATTAGACTTTGCGTTATCCTTTGCTAGTACAGAAATCTCAGGCAGATACCAAGGGATGTAGCACCATTGGCTTTTGATAATTAGTGAAAATATATAAATGGGAACGCGTGCATCACTATAATTTAACACAATATTTTTTTTCAGGTCCACAAACACTCAGTACTGGTCAATACACGATGTCCAACGGTATTTCATTGGCGAGCTGCATTGTGAGACGGTTCTCTTCACCTACCAGTACCCAAATATTCGGATGCCAACACGATTGGGCAGTTATTTCTTAAAAGCTAATACTGCTCTTAAGTTACCAACAGCGCTGTATATGAAAGAATTGTTTCGATCTCTAGAAACCACTTTGAAGGTTTAACTCATGGTTTTAGCTGCTATTTTCTAACACGTCATAAATTATATCTGTACCATTTATGTCTTGTGTCCTGAGTCATTGTCTAAAGCGGTGGTCGTAATTTCTAGAATCTCAGATTGTCTACATTTCAATACAAATCTTCATCAAACACACAAAAGAACATTTATTTTTCGGGGCTTAAAAGCGTTTCAAAGGAATTTTAAACATTAATTGGTGACGCTAAGGCCATCAGACGAAAATTTAGGCATATAAAATCACTTCTTAGGAGAAAAAGGAGAGGAAAAAAGGAGATCTGTCACTTCCCTGCTGCCAAGCTTCTCGGTCTCCGATATTCCTTATCATGTGCCGAATGTTTATTTATGTTTCGGTAAAGGATTATTTATTATCTCACTGTTATTTCTAGAAAATGGTGCTAAAGCAAGCGCAGATGTATCGACTGATATTCTGCGATCAACTTATTCAACTAAACAGACTGGACTACTACAAACGAAAGACATTCTTTAAACTACTTGAGAATATACTAAGGTAATGTGCTTTGGCAGAAAACGGCAAATTTTACTAAGAAATTACGAGGCTTCAGAAAAATGTAAAACACTTATGACTATGGCTTATTAAAATTATAAACTTACTAGTTAGTATAATATAATAGTAATTCTATTTATAGTAATAAAATTTATATCAACAGTTTCGCCTGAAGTGGTTTATAAAATTTTAAAAACCTATTCAAGTTAACCAACTAACCGCAAGCTAAGCATAATATTTTTATATTAAATTAACAAATATTTCTTATTATTTTTCCTTTTAGTTTCCAAGATAACTTGCAGCTGGTTTCTTTAGAGAACATGTGCTGTAGTCGCCTGGAGGGTGTACGTCTTTTGCAGCAGTTAGCTTGTTTCAATTCGCATTCACTCAAATATCTTTTCTTGTGGCGTTTTGTCCTTCCCAATGAGAACCCTCTTTTGGTCAACTACTCGTACATAACAGGTATTGTACATTAATAATAGAATATATGAAAAAGGTTTTATAACTATAATATGCAAATTAAGGTTTAATTTTCATGACCGGGCGTTATGATTTATAAGTGTTAGCGTTTGACTGAACTTTTTGACTTGAATGTTGGACAAATATGTGTATGACGACGGGACAAAAGAACCTGCATTGATGAGCATCGTTTAAATAAGTGAGTGTTGTTGGCCTGGGGTCGTAGTTTCGAGTCCCGGCTCTCGATCGCTCGATCGGTGAGGAATCCGGCTTAGGCCTTAGACCCAATAAGTCGACGGTGTGTGTTGTGTGCATAATATGTTAAGGGACCGGTTTTAAGCAACAACCTAAACAATATTTTTCTAAACGAATTAGTAGGGACTCATTGAGTGGATAAACAATATTTATTTATGTCTTACCGTTTGAATTAAATATCGATATCGCATTGGTCTGATACAAATTTTATATTAAGTTTAGGATAGTGCATACAATTAACAAGGCAGCCTTGACTTGCTGTCCTTACTATGTGATTTTTATTTTGGTCATTCGATTCAAACATTTTCTTGTGTAAAAAACTACTTACAGATAGAGATCATTAATAAACTTCATAAACATTATGACAACGTCATTTTATAAAAATAAAAAATATACACATGAATAAAAAATATTAAAATTAAAATGATACTATGTGGTCCCTTACTACTTTTGTGTATTCCCTGTTTCAAACTATTGTGTGTGATTGTTCCTTGTGCCTCAATTCTTAGCGTGGTTGGAATGTATATGGGGGGCGTTTTTTCGGCATTCAGTAATACTACTAATGTTAAATTGAACACAATTATAAACAACACATCATTTTGATGAAATCAATACTTATTATTGGAAATGGGAATACTGAGGAATACCTGTATAAAGGAGAAATGAAGCAGATTTCCTATAAAACCTTTATCAGTATAGGGCGGCGACTCAGTGGTCCAAGCAAGTCTGTTGCTCAGGGATAATGTAGCATTCCAATTTCCAGTGCTCCAGTGGTGAAATAATTGTTTAAATGGACCATTTAAACAATTATTTCACTTTTTGTTTATTCGTTACAAACACAACATAATTTATATGATCTATTAATGTATCAATGGTTTTATTTTTACTAAAACTAACTTTTATTAAATTTACCTATATAAGCTGTGAAATCGTTTTTTATTGCATTTATATATTTACATAAAACCTAAAAATAACAATTAAATTTAGAGAATTTACAATCGTAACCTACACAATAATTATAAATATTATTAAAAATATATAATTATAACAAATTTATAAAGTTTGGTCTCTGTAGCAGTGTACATTTAATGCCTTGCTGTATTGCGATACTTATTGGTTGAGCGAGGAATGCACCAGCTCTGGCTTATTTTTTTGCACGACACATGACAGCGCTCAAGACGAGATTGATACTTATTCAACAAATAATATTTAAAAAATAAGGCGATCAATTTTAACAACACACAAATTAGATTATCGCCCAATAGATTATGATAATAAATGACAATACCATACACAAAATATGTGCTTAGGGTTAGGTTATGAGTTTTCCAGTTGTTTGACGGTTACCCTACGTTGCCATGACAACAAAGAGCTTTATCAATGGCTACAGATGAAGAAAAATGTAAAGTGGCAAAATTACTGCATGATTTAGAAGTGCCCGAGCTAAAAATGCTCGAACGATGCTCTGGATTAGTGAAAGAATTTGAGCAGAAATATGGACTGGAAATGGAAAGTGAGGTTTTAGTAGAAGAGATTTACGATAATCCTTATGTTGTCGATAAGAAGTTATTGGATGAGAATGAGAGGAAGTTACGAGAGCTGTTAGCTGAGAATAAGCGGTAAATTTTAGAATACGATAAAGGACATAGTCCATAAATTATATTAAGTTGAAGTAAATTTTGTCGATCTCATAACTATTGTTTCGAGTTGGAAATAAGAAAAAGGTAAATAAAAACATCAGTTGCAAGGCAAATGCTTCATCTGAGCCACTGAAAAACTTCCAAAACAAAGGTGCTATTATTATTTAACTGCCCGTTGAAAGAAATCGCCAAAATATAATCCCAATAAAATCTTAACATATTGTTTTTTCCTAGAATCTTACATGGAAATAATGATACCTTTGTCGTTGCAGAGCCAAAAAACAGTTGCCAGAGAACGTTTTTTCTGGACCCGATCCGAAACGACCGTGGCGTACACAATCTTGCAAAGAAAAGCTTATGCGTATCGACAATGATATCAAAAGACTTTTGGAAAAGAGCAATCAGTCTATCGACCCCCTTAAAGAAGAAGAAATGCAAGATCTGTTGAATGAATGTAGGGAAGAGACACTGCGTAACCCGCCCGTAAACCCAGACCGGCTCCGGGAATCGGTGGACGAGGCACGGAAGAATCTACCTAATTTCCAATACCGCACGATTGAGAATAGCACAGCAACAATAATTCTCCCTAATGCTCACGAAATTAACTCTGAAGTGCTTATCAAAGAATTTCCTTAATTATATTTCATGGCAGCGAACTGTGAATCTTACCCTAAGTAGCATTTTAAAACGTCTTGATAATTTATCTTCAAATAATTATGACTATAAGTAGTCATTTCGATGATAATATGGATTCGATTTTATAAAAACTGTCGTGAAACGTTCTAATAGATCTGTAAATGTGTTCAAATCTTGTATGATTAGTGATAAAAAATAAAAATATTACGTATTTCTTGAAAATTTTTATTGTATTATCTACTTCAAGTGGATGAAACTGTTGTCCGACTCCAAAATATGATTTAATTTCTATAGAAATAAAGGTTTTCGCGATTCAAGTTATAATTAAAATTTATTATTATTATTCTATTAGAATGTAATAATTAATTTATATCTATATAAATGAGAAAACTTTATAGGAGTAATAAATTTAACTATAATTTAAAAGGCAGTGGTAAGCACATACCACGTCCAGAAACTAGACGCTGTTTCCTGCGGAGCCTGGCGGAGATGAGAAATCTGCGAATATTGGCATTAGAGTACTCGCACATAGCGGACAGCACCGGGGCAGCTCTTATTTCCTTGCTTACCGTTTTGCGCAGACCACATTTTCGTTTGCAGGTAAAAACTGTTTTGAAATAAAACAGATTTTTTAATCAATACGGTGAAAGGAGTTTCCGTTGATATCCCTCTGGTATGATTTCAGTTAATCTGTCGAGAAGATCAAATTCCTGGCCGCGCAGATGCGTCTCACGGTGTGGGCGGTCATCATATACCCGATACAGCCTGGCGTCGAGTTAATATCGCCTGCCCCGATTTATATTTATTGATGGCTTTCTGTTAGTAGAATATGCTATATGTATACTATATGTGAAACCAGAAATAACTGGAACTGGTTTTTATACATTTAGGTGTACTAAAATATATCAATATATCAATTGCAATAACACGATATTGAAATGAGCAACTATCGCGCTGTATAATTATGATATACTACACCGATATATACACTAGACCGAGTAGAATGATATATTAGATTGTTAGGTTAGCTACTAATTATATTTTCAGTCCGAATACGGGACTACGACAACATCCGTCGGTTCTTGACACCCAGCATTCCTCTCCGGGAGACGCATTTGCAATTTGGCATCGACCTATTTAAACGGCAAAGGCAGGATTCCGACTTAAGCTGCTATATTAGACATATTGCTTGGCGATACGGGGATACCTTGGGTAAGTCTTAGTTGTAGACAATAATTACCAAACTAAAATCACTTATAGGCAGATTTTGGTCAATATCAAAATGTATTCCTCAATCCGTACGTCATTTAATTTATATTTGTTTAGTCAAGCCACATTTCATATATCTAAATGAAATATGGGGTACGGCATGTAAAAACATAATTACTAACTTACAAACCCTACAAAATAAATTAATAAAATCATTATTTAGATTAAAAAATTTAACACCGACTAATAAAACCTACCCTACACTACTAACTACCTAAACTACCAAGAAACCAAAATTATGACAGTTAAACAACTATATGTATATAGCACCTGTATCTTTATTAATTTTTTTTAAATAACTCTATACTCTAACCCATAGTTGCTTGTCGTTTAAAAAAATTAAATACACAACGACACGAGCGAGTTTGCTTATCTTGCCGAAGCCGCGTACAAATTATTTGAAGAAATCTATTTTAGGTATGAGGGTGTGCAATTATTTAATCAATTACCATCTTAAATTCGCAATATTGGAGTGTTTGACAAATTCAAAAAGGCAGTAAAGATGCATGTTAGAATGAACATAGCTGACTAAAATTGGGGCGGCTAATGGCGACGTGTATCTCGCTCGTATATATTCATATAAATATTAAGTTTCTTATGTAAATAAATAATTTTTGTTTTTGTAATAAAGTTCTTTAAACAAAAAAAAACAAAACAATTACCAACTGCGATGACGTAACCCTAAAACGCTCAATTATAGATATGTATACCTTAATCTGGTCGAGGATCCTCCCCTTAGGTCGGAGAGGGAGCATCTTCTTTCCTCCATACAGGATTACTATTTACAATAACAGACACCATAAGAAAACAAGACAAAAGTGTCCAATGTAACACTGGAAACTGCTCCAAGTGCGCCAACTGCTCCAAAAAAATAAACGTGTTTTGACACTATGCGCAAAGGCGATGAGAACTTGGAGAAACTGACCGTGGTTGGTAACACAGAAGGCAAAAGATCACGTGGCCACGTCACCAACCAGATGGACCGATCAAGTTAAAGACTCTTCGTCTTCAAAGCTATAGTGTCATAAGAGAAGCGCTGGACAGAAACCGGTGGAAGCAGATAGTCCACTCTGGATGCTTCGTTGCTGACCACTACGCTCAGACATGAGCTGCCGACTAAAGAGGGAGACACACATGACACACATGAGGGACTAGAAACGAACATCTTTATATGACACAGACGCTTTTATACTGTAGTCACATATAATTTTAAGAATACTTATAATGCGTAAATCTTGAGTCATAAAATTAGAATTTTTTTCTCAGTTTGGTGAGTGGATGAGAGGTCCTAAATTTATTTCCTAGTGATATAAACACCGTATACTTCTAACTACTACGAGTTATGTTATATCTAAGACGTGGAATACATTCTTTTTTAATTATATGAAAATGTACTTTGTTTAGTAACCCTTAGTATTCACCAATGGCGTGGCGCGATCGTCCAACTACAGGGTTTCGTAGAGCTGATACCAGGGCTGGTGAGACTGCTGTATATAGGCCTGGTGGATGAAGACGATTTGCGAAGCTTGTTCAATTTAATAGCGTGCGGAGTTGCCAGAAGTACATTTCAATCTTTATTTACTAACAAATCGTCAAGATTAGTCTTTTTTAATTACGTTTAAATTGATTGTAATTGCGGCATGAATTAATTACAATAATTATATCTATAACGATTTGCAGAATTGAAACAAGTGCATATACAAGTCCAGGATGAAGAGAGTAAACGGGAATTTTGGTCAGAGGCTGTTCGTAAACTAAACGAAGAATTTAAAGAGATCATGTCACTTTTTGATATCGAATTTTGTTTAAAAGTTTATAAAAGTTAAATCTGTATTTCGTTGTATCCTATAAATCCTAAACAGCAATGAGCTTTTAAATCATTCAAAACCTTTTTTTTCAATTTTCATCACAAATATTTTGTGTTATGTCAAATGTTGTCCCATGGGGCATGGGGCGGATTAATTTCTACCGATTGATACAATTGCGGTGAGGATGAAATCTGCTGCTCGATTTTCTCGGTCAGAGAAATGAGCGCACGGCTCTTGAGCCACCGCTCTAGTTGTGGGAAATAAAAAGACCATTATCAAAAAAGTAGAATGTTTATTTTTACATTTTAACAATGTTTAGTCGCAGGCACGCGATACATATTTTGAAACTTTACCAATAATAATAAGTAAATATTTTCTACAGCGATAATTGTTACTATTTACATTTTAACGCTGTGGAACACGGGGACGTTCCCCACATGAGCGAACGTTCGCTACGGCGCTAGTGTGGAGGACCACGAGCGTCTGTACTGAATAAATGTAAAAAAAAAGTTTTTAAATATTTTAATTTTTTTAAATACTACAATTATATGGTACAGTGAAAACTTGTCGGATCACGGGTGGCGTATGTGCAGAGCCGTCTCGTTTACCCGAAATGAGGCAGCCTCTTTTGTTTTCAATCGTCCGATGTTCAAATTTTAAGATTCTTCAAAAAATTCCCACAACACAAGCATCACTGTACTAAATCTATATTTTTTTTTAATTTTTTTTTTATATCATATCTAGCATCAATCTTGATTGTATAATTTTAACTAAATACCTACCAAAAAAATATCAATTTCAGAATAGTCTATTCATCAAGATTGATTCGGTCAAAGGGATTAAACTAAAATATGACTAAAACGTGTTACTCTAGAATTATACAAAGCGGTCGGCCTATGTTTAGCCATTTCACCGGTCGCACTGCGTCCGATTTCACAATACATAATACGAGCGTGGCGTTAATATTACAACTCTCGATTATATAATTTATTACTAACAAGGAATTTTACCATTCTCGTCCAGGGCCAATGGGCTCATAGGAATGCCACATTCTTATAGGGTTATAATTATAACAAAAAACCCTGATTATCAAACTTCATACGAGCACAATCGTGTTAAAAATCTCACTAATGAACGAGGTCAACCTCGCAAACGGTCGAGTCGAACTGTTCATATAAACATTTATATATCATATTTACGCGACATATAATCCGTATCCGATTCATTATCTCTATAGAATGATAATATTTGAGATGATAAATCCAGGCTGTTAATTATAAATAAATATATTAATTTTAACTAATATTCTTCAAATTGTAAAATAAGATTTTTAACCTATGTATTGATACAATATCTCTATAGCGATCCGGCGGCGATGCGGGAGCCTCGGGTGCGGCTCGTCAGGCTTCGGAGCACGAGTCTTCGTTGTCCGCCTCCCGTATGCTCGTGAAGAAAGACGTCAAAGCTTTCAGCATAACCGCTGAAAAAGAAAAAAACAATAATACAATTAATAACATTACTTTCAGCAATAACATAACACTCTGTTCTCGGCTCCTAAATATTTTAAATAACCCGATAAAAAGACATTATTCATGGAGTAGTGTTTCCAATTGAAATGTTGCTCTGTAATTGTTTTATTAATACAATTAATTGCTCAAAATGTGGCGTATTTGGCGTGAAGTTTTTACGATTCATGCAAATTTTACTTTAAAGAAGCTACTAATTCGTTTCCATATCAGATTTAATTATTGGATTCGATGAGCTAGCTCAGGTTTATTTTCATTTCAACTCATTAAAATTCTACCGAAGACTTGGCCGGAACGGGTGAAGAAAACAAAAAATAAATCTCTGCTGCGGTTGACGCCGTTCTCCAAAGTGTTCTTGCGAGTCGAGTCGTCTATATTTTATTTTTTTTTTTTTTTTTTTTTTTTTTTTTTTTTTTTTTATTTATTTGGTGCACAAAACACATTATAATCTTTACAAAAATAAACTTAAAACTAATAGTTATGAACAGGATTCTAATGTAAAACCATGTGCACACTGCAAAATTAATGTTACATCAATAAAAGGCTCATAACTAACAAAGGTAACATAGTAAAAAAAAAAAAAACAATAATAATAATAATAATAAGTTCCTCGACACCAATTTAACGTAACGTTAACCAGGACCACAAGGGTCAGCACTTAACCTACGATGGAGGATGTCTTTAACGACACTAATGAATTTATTGATGTTGCGACAGAATATGTCCACAAGTAAGTGGTTGCTCTTTGCCATCTCGTTATATTGACGAGCCATCCTGGTCAAAGGGTTGTAAAAAGAGATGTTATTCTTATAAGTTTGAAGGGAAAATAAATTGACTTCGTTAGCTCTACGGGCACTAAATCTAATGTTAAGGCTAATGTGAGCTAGTAGTTCGGGAGAGTCTATAATGGAGTGGGTGATTTTGTAAAGGTAAACTAAGTCGAAGACTATGCGTCTGGATTCTAATGGTTGAACTTTAAATTTCAGGAGTCTATCGCAATAATTTAAGTTAGACCGGCCAGGTTTTATACGATAACATAAAATTCTGAGAAATTTCCTCTGAATTCGTTCAATATCGTCAATGTGCACCTTATAATTCGGCGACCATATAGGACTACCGTATTCTAATATACTTCTTACGAGGCTGAAGTATAAGTACAAGGTGCTACGAGGATTTTTAAAACCTTTTGTGGATCTAAGAATAAAACCCAGTAGATGGTTTGCTTTAGACGTGATGTGACTATAGTGGGCACGGAATGAAAGCTTGTCATCGAACAGGATACCTAGGTCTTTTGCAACATCTGATCTGTTAACTAATTGACCATCTATGACGTAGTTCCATACGATTTTGTTTCGTTTATTAGTAAACGATATGACAAAACACTTGTCTATATTTAAATACATGTAGTTAGTCTTGCACCATTGTGATACGGTATTGATATCACGCTGTAATGTTAAGCAGTCATCTAAATTAGTAATAGAAGTAAATATTTTTAAGTCATCTGCATATAAGAGACAATTGCAGGACAGTTGTTGAATAAGGTCATTAATAAAAACTACGAAGAATAATGGCCCTAAGTGGGAACCCTGAGGTATTTGAATTAATACCACCCGAACTCAGATATATTTTTACCTTTTCCCTCTGGCTCCATCTCTGAAGTCTCCCATGCGATAAATCCATCCACAGATATTACGTATTGCTCGTGTAGGTATTGGAAAATATCTAACGTCAAGCCTGGAACAAATGCAACACAATTTTAGACAATTAACAGAATCGCAGAGAAATAAACTTTGATGTCGATTTATAATATACATAGGTCTGGGCCTCAGATTCCTCCGTTCGTCCGTTTCATAGTGATTTATCGATGTAAAAGAAGCGAGTGGATGAACATGGAGAGAGAGCGCCCAGCCGGAGCCGACGCTGCCTACGAACGCTTGCCAAATCCAAATGGATCGGAACTCACCCTGCGGGTGTTCCAGCCGATGGATGAGCTGCTGAATGCCGAAGAGGCAAGCGGCTTCGCGCTGCGCCTGCGAGTCCCCATAATCCCCGATCAGGGGCGAATACTTGTTCATGCGATCGTGGCTCAGATGCGGGGTCGGAGTACGCTCGGGGCCAAAGAGGGCGTGTTCGCATATCGCTTGCGTGAGACAGCGTAAGAACCACTCTTCACCGGTAGAGGCGCCAATGTTGTCCTGGAATCATAATCCACGTCCCCTGTACTCTTTCATATAGCTCTTTTTTTTACCTTCATACGTGTACATTATGTTACCTAATTTATATTGTTAAAATCTTGCTAAGAAAAAAGGAAATTCTCTAGAATTGTATCGAGTGATATTTTTCCATTCGTGGAACAGACTGCAAGTTAAAAAAGTACTCTTAGAATTTGACGCATTCGATATCACTCTCTACTACTATTTAGTACTCTCTTTATTAATATCAGTTCAAATTTAAAAGTTACAGTTAAAAAGCTCAGTTAACAGTGACAGCTGGTTAAGGAGACGATCGTTTACCTTGACCCATCCCCTGAGGCAATCACAGCTTTCATCGCCATTCATCAGCTGGAGCAATTTGCTCTGCGTCTCGCAAGGAGTCATGATCCGTTTGGTGTCTTCGATACTCTCTGAATCCTCAGAGCTCTCGAGAAACTCAAAGTGGTTGTCCGCCATCCACTTTGTAATCTGTAAAGAATTCATCAATCAATACATATTTTTTGTTCTGAGCCGGTAATCAGTTCTATATTAAGTAAGATAAGAAACATTTACATAAGAATATAATTACCATGTCGGAGTTCATCCACTGTTTCAATTGTAAGCCTGATTCCAGCCACTTGGTCCTAGTAAATGTTTTGCCCATACTTTCCTTGAGCTCGGCTATGACAGATTTTAGAAGCAAATTGCCCTGGTCCACTGAAATCAGGCTCTCGGCAGCCTCGTGGACCTGGGTAAATGTAATGTGCTGCAAAAAATATTAGTTTGAAATTAAAATAAAATTTATCTAATGTAATAAATAAAAAATATATATTTTACTGTCCGCCTCATGCTTCTATATCTATATAGATACAAAATATTATAATATACATAAAATAATTTTATATACATAGATTCGATAAAGACTCACTTTCTTTTCTATATGGGGTGCGATAAATTTTCCTAAGTACGAGTATAACATCGGTATGTCTATATATAGGTCTGGACCGCATTCGAATATTTCTGCCATTCCGATCATTAAATTCTCTCTCGAAATCGCCCCACAACTGACCACGTGCGTCACTGACTTTGCTAGAATGCAAATATCTTTAGCGCTCCTGAAATCATAATATTTCATTTAAGTACACATTTGAAGTTTACCACATTGATGGTAAATTGGTGAATGTTGTCAGATTGTATAACGGTTTGTAAAAATATAAATAATATTGTCACATGTTTTTAAAGAAAATTCACTTAAGCATTGAATGTAAAAAACACTAGTCCAAGCCAAAGGTTATCCAGAAATTGTGCTCAAAACAAGTAAAACTTCACTCACTTCTCGAGCGCAACGTTAAGTATTTCCGTAATCACCGCTGCATGGTGTTGCGGGGCGAAGAGCTTGATCTCTTCGACTAGTTCATTATTGTCAAGGTTCATGATGCACAGATCCACCAACTGCTTGATGAATTTTCGTCGGTCCTCCGGAAGAGGTTCTTGAACAGCGGGCAGAGGGGGCGGGGACAGAGATGGAGCGGGCGTCGGCGGCGCTTCGGATTGCAGGGAGGGCGAAGGCGTAGACGAAGGCCGAGCCCCTCCAGTGGAACCGGAGCGACCGCCGGTGGCTAAAGTTGACGATTGTATTACTTTCGAGGAAAAGCAACTACACGGAACCACACTTTTTATTCAATACACCTAAAGCTGTGAGACCCCGATATAAAAATAACAGTGGAAATCTGAAGCCAAAGAAAAATTTTATTTGTGAATTGCTTATATAACTTCGTACAAATTATACTAGCTTCAGCTCGGTTTAGTGATTATTTCTCCACTTTGAGTGACAAGATGGGATTTTTGCAGATTTTCGGAAATTGGCTTCAGACAAAAGTTGAAGTTAGTCAATATTTTAATTATAATTTCTTAAAATAAATATATTTATTATAGCTTTGAATAGAATTTAATCAACATACTAAATTATTAAATTAATAATAAAGTGAAAGAGAAAAAAATCACTCACGGTTCAGGCCAACTATGAAAAAAAAATCATGTTAGTCATAGAATATAAAGAAACATTTACAGTTATCCCAATCATGTTAGTCTTCTAGTTATTTAATCAACAGCAATAATGTACATGTTAATATGTATGTATACAACAAAAATAAATGTTCGGTACTCACTGAAATCAGAGCGAGTGTTGAAGGTCGATCTCTCTATTGACTTTGATTGTTGATAAGCAGCAGGGGAAAGTTCCTTGCTACCTATAAACCAACAAACAATCAATCATAATAAAGATTAAGAGTAATTTTTTTTAAATTCAATTATAACCTTTTTTTTAAACGTAATACAAATATAAATCCAATAAGATTTCTTCGTAAATTTTTACAGTGATCTGATGATATACTTCCTTAATAGGGAAATTAAATGCATTTTGTTCTCACATAGCAAATTATTTTAAAAGCAACAGTTACTTTTAGTAAGATGGATATAAGTTCAAGAAAAAGAAAATACCTCTCAGGGTAGTCGGGTCGACCTGTACATTCTCCAGAATGCTGTACATATTCTTGACAGGTGCAACCGCTTGAGTCTTTGTTCCCGAGCCCTGGTTCCATGCAATGTTGTGAGGAGCCAATTTAATAGTTCCTAAGTTCTGTAAACAATGTTTTAATACATTAAACTTTAAGTAAATAAATGCCAAGTTAAGATGAAAGTGGATTTAGTGGCTTATTTTTGAATTAAATATAGGTAAGAAAAAAGACAGCCCAGATTAATTCATTATTATGAATTTAAATTATGAATAGTTTAAAAATTACATCCAATACTGATGCACTGTCGGAGGCTACAGCTCAAGCTGTCAATAATGAGTTATAGTCAAGGTTCAAATTTAACGACGTGGAATAAGTGATACCTTATCTTGACTTTTTTTGTTTGACACCGATATATTATGAGGATCCCGAAGGTCCTTACCTTTGGCGGCATGGCCTTCAATTTGGTTGTGTCGACAACAAAGCTGGTTCTAGTTGCTGTAGTCTTCCATGAATTATCCATAAAGTTATTGCCCTGCCTTCGGCCTTCGCCTCCACGTTTTCTTCCACTTCCGCTGTCATCACGTCGGAAACCACCACCAATGGGCGAATTCATCAACTGTAAAAAGAATTAATATTCTGCTATCAAAGCTAATAGAATGCCACTTCCGACACTAACAAATGACATGTATATTTTAGATTGGTTTTCCTAATACCATTAAGACAGGGGAAATTCTTAATTTTGTTTTAATATGGACGGTAGCTTATAAAAATACAGCAATAACTAAAATAAACAAGTAAATAAATAGACTTAGGAATAAATGACTCTTTAACTCTAAAAATTTACCTCAATATGTCTCTGTTGTTGTTCAGCCTCCTTCTGAATCTGGTCCATCATCTTGGGTTGTGAATCAATAACATTCTTGGCCACCCATTTGCGCCTTCTTAGTTCAATTACATCCTGTATGCAAAATCTTTATAAATATTCACTCGAAGAATGACAATTTACAACATTAGCCGTTTTTAGTTTTTAACAATGCTTAATATATAATTAGCTTAGTCTTTTTCTACTTCTTCTTCGTAAAAAAATTATTCTTATATTTAAAACATGACTAAATAGATTGCCTATTAGATTGACGAATGATCATGAAACAGATACTGAAATCTAAGGCCGAGACCTAAAAATGCTGTTGCGATTTTTTTAAAGTAGACATTAATGTATAATTGCAGAGAGAAACCAAATATTTAAAAGCCCATTAAATCGCACAATCGGCATTAAAACATAGGCACAATGTCAATACTCGGATCAAACGCAGGCTGAAATTTCCCCGTACTAGACTATCTAAAGTTAGTAGGTAATTCTTTTTTGGGAAATGGGATACTCTTCTTTAATAAAATCCCAGAGGCTCTTTTATCTCTGCATTTTAATTAATTTAAGAAATGCATTAAAGAAAAGCTATGTAAAAAGGCTAGGCTAGGCAGTTAGTGATTATCTAGTTGATAAAAGGCTCTGAGACTAGTGCCGGGCAGCCTACTTCTAATTAATTTGATTTGCTTTTTTAACTCCTTTAAAAAGGTTTTTTAGGCTTTATCTCTCGGTCTCTGTCTTCTTTGCCGAGGATGCCTATAGGTAAAATTTATTGACGTGGAATAAGTGATATCTTGATGATCTTATGTTCCAAAATAAACGTATATTTTTTTACCTGTATCATAAATCGCACACGACTGCTAATCTTATTACTCTTGCGATCATTAACAATATCTTGCATTTTGTCCATTATGGTGTCCAACTGATCCTTCACCTCACCCTCCACTTGCTCCCCAATGGTGGTCAGAAGCTTACAGAGACATTCAAGTTTTTCCTCTTCCGGCTTATCAATTAGGTAATTCATACAATATACCATAATTTTCGATATCAATATTTTTAGCTTGTACAATTCACCTGAAAATAAATATTGAATATATTATATTCTTGTGCAGCACACGTATTATTTCATTTAATTCACTAGTTAATAGTTATAATACATTTTAAGCTTTGGCTAGCATATCCACATACTCTAGCCAATATAAAATATGATTGACACAGATAATCGCAATAAACGCAAGCTTTGTACGTCAAAACAGCATTTCGCAGTTCTAATATAGGCAATTCTAACATTTCGCATTATCACCGACTTAATATAGTAATAATCTAATTTTGTCGTTATAGTGTTACGTCAGGATGTAAATCTACTTAAAATACTTTGGCTTCGTTATAGGTCGGTGATAACTTTAATAACTTAGGGTAAATTTTATGAATTCCGCTACACTGCTACCAGACTGCACTTCTCAAAATTATTATTAATACAAGTCAGCCCTCAACACAGTAAAAAATCTGGGAGATTTTATAACAAAAAAGGAAGCGCGATAGGCCTTTCAAATTACAAAGTTTGTCAGCAGTTCAGTTATTTCGAGCGCAACAAATCCTCAAAAGGGGATTTTTTAATTTTTTTCTCAATTTCTAGTTATTTTCACTGTCTCATAAAACATTTTATCTATACAATTGCATTGGCAAATTAATAAGCATGAAAGCAAAACAAAACAATCGCAGTTGCACAGTAAATAAATATTTCGAATGGCTGCAAATCAGTCATGATTTGATCCCAAAGGGATAACCTATTGGAAATGACAAAATCGTAGCACAATGTTTAGTTATATCTGTGTCAATCATAAGAAAAAAATATTTAAAGCAGAAAATTACATACATTGAAACTATTTTATTAATATGTCAAAAATGCACATGGCACATCTTTTATGGGTTATTATTTTAATACAAAAAGCGAGCAAATCGATGTTTTTATCGTAATGTAACAATTATATTTATTTATTCGTATTCGTACTCGTCGAGCAAAGTATGTAAGGAATATGAGTAAAGTTTAATATAAAAATAGGACGTACCAATAAACCTGACATTTCCAACTGACCGCATGCGAATTCGACGCTGGACTTCTGCGAGTTGTAAATGCAGCTCCTTTTTCTTTGTCTGTTAAGTTTAATAAATATATACTATTAATCTTACAAAACTCAATAAAAATTGAGAAATCACATACTAATAAAATACTTACGGCGTCATTCGACTCGGCAATCTCTGCCTCGAGTTTGAGAACGTGCTCATCTGTCTTCTCTTTGATAAATTGATTTTGACATTTGCTAATTATCATCGCACGGAAGTTCACGCATTGTTCGGGTGAATTTGTTGACGGTACCTGATAAAATTATATTTCTTAAATAAGATTATTAATTATCTATATGTTTTCACAGATGCTCAGAGAATTTTATTTGTGGAAAAGACGCTAGTTTTGTTTGTTTATTTATGTATATCTGTGAGTTCTGGATTTATTATAAAATAATCGTATTTCTTTTATAAAAAGTGACTTTCAACTTAAATAACAAACTCTAAACGTTGTTTCCTGAAACAAATCATTTGGGCAACACATTTGAGTTTCACTCCCTCATATACATATACATTTAAAATCATTTTTAAAGTGGGACCAACATTTATCGATTTGATTCTTTAGGTAGCTTCAGTTTATATAGCTAAACTTGAGTTGTTGTATGTCAATAAACTTATTATACATTCGCCAACTTAAACTCGACAGACTGTATAAGTCAAGGAAGTTGCAGGATACTGCGTGGCGAGAACGCGCATGCGCAAAAGGACATTTCATTCAACGTCGCACGCGCACATTTATTTCTACGTCGTTTAGAACTTTAAAAAAACTTGAAGAAATCCTGGATATCATTTAATTTGGGGAAAACTTTGCGATTCCATTATAGCAACAAACAATTGAGTGTAAAAAAGATTATGTAAGTATAAAATTTCGGATACCAATACGTGTCGCTAAATAGTATTAAAACAAATCAGAGTTTTTAGTGCATAGTCATAGCAATATCACATGCTATTTATTTATTACTAGATGGTACATAAATTTATGGACAAATTCTTGAACCAAAGGGAAGGCGGTTCATAGTCAGGTAGAGGCATTAACTGATTGTTTAACATATTTTTTTTTTGACGTATAAACTTCTAACATATTTTTATACGACGCCGTTTAGTTAAAAGACTAGGCTGTTAATTAAACGGCTAATTAAGTTGGCTGCGACATATTGCGATTTCATTGATGAATTATCCTTTTTTAATTCTACGTATCAACACTGTTCAAAGTAAGCAACTTGTTTTTGGGCTACACGAACACTGTAACATCTCTTTCGTGTGATTTATATTGTATGGGAATGGCATTAGATAACTCGACTGACGATGAAATATTGAGACTAATTGTAGGTATAATCTTGAATTGCAATCTTAGACAACCTTAAACGTAATGTTTAATATGTTTTTAACAAAACGAAATGTCCAAATCTGGGGATCCTCCCAATTCGAATAATATGTATCAATTTATTTATCAAAAATATCTGTATTTCAACCCAAGATCAAAAAGTATACAAAGTAATATGAGCTAATTATGATAATAGTATTCCCGTGTTATGAAGGTTAATATTGACCAGTGAAGGACGGAAGTACCTATTGAAATATCCTGCGTCATTCTTCGGGTGTCTTTTGCTTTTGAATAATTCAATAAGTCTCGCATCTTATACACTTGCAACGTGCTATTCAAAAATTGCCAACCTCGCCGGTGCCTCAGGCCGGAAATTTTTTGAATTATAAAGTAAATATTTATTATTTTGATACAGCAATGAGTTTATTGTTTATTTAGTGTAATTGTCGTTGGAATTACCACGACAAAAAAGATATTCCTAACACCGCGTACCTTCAATGTCGAAAGCTTGTTACACATAGCAGCATAGGCTTCAGAAAAGTTCGGCTCGTCAATAGCCTTCTCGAAGACGAGATCAATTACGCCTTCCAGACGCTCTTGTGTGTCAATTTCGAGTGACCTCACTTTGTCAACCAGAGTATCAAACTTCTGCGGCGTCAATTTGTTAAGTATACCGCGGAATTTCTTATACAGCTCCTGTACAAAGATATGAAAAATCACATTAATCTTTCGCGGTGAATCGAAGCCATGATTTACCGTAAAGATATTATCATTTTCGTAGAAGTGACAATTTTATTATGGGCCCTAAATATAGGTGGATGATAGTGGATATAGAAGCGTTAAATAGGACGGGCATTATTATTATTAAATGACATCACTTAGGTAAAAACTTTTTTATAATACAATGGATAGATTAAGGAAAATGATACCTGAGTTTTCAACTCCTGTTCATTCAGACTCTCTTTCTTTAGTCGAGTTGGTTTCCAAGCATCTTTACTCTCATTGAGTTTCACTTCTTCACGGAGAGAAATATATATATTTCTTCCCGCACTGTTGCTGGATGGTGAACTAAGTTTCATGCTTCCTTTTCCTATGATACGGTCTATATAGAGATACATTTTTAAGAGTACGAAATTACCAACAATTTTAGGCAATGTTTAAGTTAAACAGTTATTATTTTTAAAACATACCTCTAATTGTTGTACCTATAAAGCTGTCACATATATAACAATTTCTGGGTATAGTTTGAAAGCGAAAAATTTGTTTCATAGAAATCTTTAAAATATTGAATAATTCTCTCTTACCTGGTGGTGCGCCTACATTTCTAGTGTCTTTCTTGTTGTCCCGAAGAATAGGACTTCTCATGTTACCGGGACTCATATTCTTAAGGAATGTGGGGAATAAGGAGTCATTTGCTGGTCTATGAATATGATTGAATGACATAATTGTGTCTAATTGCACTGTCTGTAATTAAGACAAAATATTGAATTTTAGTTATAATATAGTTTTTATTAATAATTTGTTTTAGAAACGCCTTAATACACAAATTAGCTATAATTTTTATATGGCTCAATAAATATAGTTTAAAAAATAGAATCTTATATCCACTACATTGGTGTTGTTTGGAATAAGACCTACCCGTAGAAGATTGCAAGACTCGAGCAGTGGTGAATTTGGTTTGTTCTTGCACAAAGGATCATCTCTGATCTGCTTCAGTAGGGTAATATCGTAAATTTTCTTTCCATTACGATTAAAAGGGGACCATTGATCTAAAACAGGGTAAAAGAGTCAATACTAAAACAATAAATGAGATTATTACATTTTATACATAATTTTCAACTTGTTAAAAATAAAATATATTACACTATTTTACACAAAATTTCATATTGTACAACATAATCTTTAACCTTAATTAACTTAAAAACAAATCATATTTGTTTGAATTATATATTTACCTTCACTGTATTTATGTTTCAGTGTAAATACAGGCACTGCTGGTTTAGACGGCTCAGGCGTCTCGGGTTCAGTCAAGGGAATAACATCTGATTCCACTACATTTAAATTATCAGTCTCATCTCTTCCATTTGTACAAGTCTCTTTGGCACTAGGCTCAGTACCAGAATTCTTGTTTACTTCTGTACCAGCATGTTTTTGCTTCTTTTTAGAATTCTTTGTAAGTTTCTCGTTCTTATTCATGTCTTCTTTTACAGTCTCAGGTATCTCAGTAATATTACCATTTGCGGTATCAAGATCTATGAAAAAGAATCACATGTTTAGTAATAAAATCATTTAAAATATATATATAAAAAAAGAAATAGACAGCAAATACCTGGTGATGTATTATTGAGATTTATATCTTTCATTATAGATTCAAGGTTATTTCTGGCAGCACTCGCTATGCTCTGTGTGAGCTTGGCTTGGGCAAGACACACACTGTTCTCTTCTTCAGGAGTTTCAGGGCGTGACACATATTCTTGAGCTACTTTTTCAATACTAGACAATAATTGAGAGGAAGTAGGCGTTTGTGATATAGGGAATGTCTCTTCAGTATTAACTATGAGTTCAACTTGTTTATTAGTGTTGGTTTCAGTCTCAAATCTTGTCTCTTGTTTCACTTCATTTTGTGTATCTAACTTAGTTTCAACTATGTGACTAGTATTGACAGGTTCCAGTTGATTGTTACCTGTACAATAAATTATTAATGGGTATATCAAGAAAAAATACATAAATTGACACAAATAAACTAACACATGAAACAAATAAACTAAGAATTGCCAGGCAAACAGCCACAATAAAATACACATGGCCATTTTAAAACACACAAGACCACTGATCATAACTATCCAATCGAGACCCTTATATAAGTTCACAAACAAATGAAAATAAAATATGTTGCTTTATGAATAAGAAAATCATGTTATGGAGGCATATTTAAATTTCTTTGAATACATTTGCTTACAACAGACAGTAAACACAATGAGACGCATCTCTCAAGGACGAAAATACAATGCAAACAGAGATATTTTATATAGTGATTGCAAAAACTTATATAAGAATGATAACTTCAAAAACAATATATTATGTTGCTGTAAATTTTACTATAATACTCTAGTATATGTATATTAATTACCTAATACAAATAATAGCTGTCAAGCTTAAAAGCTCAAACCTTATAAAAAAATTCGTGAGCGGTCAGAAAGTAGCTGTGAGTAGGTATGACCCAAATGCCAGGCTTATGTAAATCACAAGTGTCGCAACATGCCAGCCAATTACAATAAACAGAAAACGATTGAAGAGAAATAAATTAACATAAAGGTGCCCTGGGTATACAGAGTATTATACATTTTCTGTCACACCAATACATAGCTTTTTCAGAACCAAATTCGCACTCTAAAAATAGAGACAAGTGATATCCACACGTGGGTAATTTACATTTCTCACTGAAGTAACCTGGATAATATATTTTATAAATTTTGTGGCACAATTCACTAGACTATTATAAAATTTAAACTTTTAATTGTATACGTAGTAAAAGTCGTACTTTATTGCGAATTCATAATTGACGGATACTTATAATAAACACATATTTAAAAAAAAATATTTTTAAAAATTAGCTGTCAATTCATAAAAATATTGAAAAATAAAAATATCATGATAAAAACATGTTAAAATCAGGAAGTCATGTTGTGACTGAATTAGCAAGCGCCATGTTGAAATATTCCATTTCCAAGCGCGACATATGACCTCAAGCACAGAGTACACAAGCGGCCTTATGCGCAAGTCCGGAATTAATCGTCAGACATCGCCAATTTTGTCGTATCATACATAACCCGTTCGTATACATAAATACCTGTTTATATATAATTTTCTGATTATATATCAAGCGCAATCATTTTATTGGTTAATATATATTAGTAATAATTATTATATATATTAGTAGTAATTAGTTAATATAAATGTAAACAAAATACAACAGCTGATATTGGCTATGGTGTTTATGTGAATCATAACATGGAAATCTTACATTGACGGGGGTATACGTCAAATTATAAAGTTAGAGGTACTTTTTCAATGAGAAGCGTACTCGATGTACGAATTTTTACCTATGAACTTGGAATTTAATGCACAGAGATGGAAAAATAGATTGCTAGATAAATCTTTAGAAATTAATTTAAGCTGAATATTTCCGTAATAGAATAAAAGGAAAGGATATAATATTTTTTATTTGTGTGAATATTACTAAATTAATTAAAATAATGTCAAGCAGATCCGTAGTATTCGTTCATTTGAAAGGAGAAAATATATTCGGCATTATGGGTCGACCAGATTTTTTGTAATAATTTACATGAATACCTTTTTTTACCTGAAGTTGAGTCCATAATAATCCTTTTCAACAACAAAACTATTATAATAAAAAAAACAGAGATATAGAGTGGGAATAGGTAGATAACTAGTATCCAACATCATTAAACATACAGCAAGATTTGGGCATCTTAATTATTTAGATTATGTATACCATGATATTTCTGTTTTGTGTTTTTCCTGCTTTATCTAACCATTATAAAATCTATGAGTAAAATATGCAAGTGTAGGTTAATTTTTTTGGCAAATGTCATTTTATACAAAAAACATGTCAATAAGGTATAGTTTCTGTGAATAGGAAATTATACATTTTAATACATTATGGCACTGTGAGAGGCCTCTTCCACATAAAATGGGCAGACATATATACTGATACTAATAAAAAATAATGAGAGAGAAGAATCAGTTGTCTCATTCTTTTTTATTAGTAATATTGGTTTCAAGGCAATTAAATAAAAAATACTTACAAATAGGCCCATTCATGTTGGATTCCTCCTGTGGCTTCTCCTTCTCCTCTGAAGGCTTGACTCTGGGTTCTCTAATCCTTTGAGGTTGAGGGGGTAACATATCTGTAGTCAGGACTACTACATCTGATTGCTTATCGGTTTCGTTGTGAGGCACATTTGGTTTTTTTGCTTTCGGTTTCTGTTTATTATCTACTACAATGGAGTTTTCACTAATCTTTTGGTGTTTCGTGTTTGTCATTTTAGGCACTATATCAGGACTGTCGGATATCGCCGACACGATGGGCGTTTCAACTTCCACATCGGCTCCTATATTATCGTTAACTATATCAGACTTTACATTATTATTAGAAATTATTGCGTTTTGAGGTTGCTCGGGGCTGGCCATCGCAGGCACTTCGTTACATTTTGGTACATGGTTTGTTTTGGCAGTCTCGCCGCTAGATGGCTCGTTGGCAGCTTGACTAACCATCCGTGTGAACTCTTCCACGATACTGTGCGAGTTGTCCTGTTGTCATATAACAATAGTCAAATATGTATAAAACAAACACAAAATTACATTAGTTTTTATAAACTATGTGAATAAGTATTTTTTGAGACATTTAAATATATAAGGCTAATTGTATTAACTGTTTGAGTGCCTTTAAAACGTTGAATTCCATTTTTATAATAATGAATTAGAAACACATACCGCTAGAGGCGTCTGCCTTTCACTCGAGTTCTCACTCACATTTTCCGATGCAAATAAATCTTCAGTAAATATATCTTGTCCTGTGAAAAACAATTATTTTATTTATGAAGAAGATTTACGGCTTATAACTAAATAAAAATAACTGTGTGTTACAATAAAAAATTCTTCACGATACAAGAATTGTACAAACTTGGTGTGCACCAAAAATTATATCTGTCTTAACAGATAACATACAATTAATTTTTAACATAACTGCTAATCACTTTGACTTAGACCATAAAACAGGAAAAGTTACTGCTGAAATGAAAATTCTAGGCACAATTAAAAAGAAAGATAGATCAGAAGTGAAATTTCAGAAAGAAGATACCTAAAGCAAACATTAAAGCAACCTAGAGAATATCTAGAAATCAATGGGCCGTCGGCCCAGATATTGCTGAAAGGGAAGGATCGAATGTTTGTCGTCTGGTGAAGACTTACATGAGGTGTGAGTAGTAGTGAGTAACTTTAGCGAGTGAGAATTACTTACTAGTGACTGGGTTAATTATAGGCACCCGGCGCGAGGTACGTTTTGCAGGTGGAATACGCATACCTGTAAAAAATGCTTTTGTACGCTCGACAATAAATAACACAAAATCTCTTGCATATTTCAATTTGTACCGCAATATTTAATCTATTAACACTTTTATAACTAAAATATTTTTTATACATACCAGGCAATTGCATATGTGATTGTTGTTGGGGCTGATGTGCCGGAGGCACTAGCGGACCTGGTGGACGAGCTGCATTACTCCCAACACCTTGACCGTTATAGTAGTCTGGTGAGTAAGTCACTGGTTAAACATATAGACCATTAGTATTTTCACCAATAATAATAATAAATACTGTTTTTATGAAAGTTATGTTTTTACAGAAATATAAATATATTAAAAGCGGCCCAAATTCTTGCAATTTATTTTTAAACAGTTTGATTTTTTTATATCTAAGACGTGTGTACAGGAATCCTCTGGGATCCGATTAGTAATCTATTATCTATTTATAATTAAGCCTATACAGTAAGATAAGCAAAATTATTACTCACAAGGCGAAGTGTGGCTTGGATTTGTGTTGGGGTATACATATGACATGTATGGATAGTATCTGAAAAAAATACAGTTATTAATTAAACATACAAACATACGGTCTTTTTTGATTCTATTTCATCAACCAACTACACTTTGCATAGAGAAGGAAAACTATTATTTAAGAAATAAGTTTTAATACTTCTCACCCAGGATTCGTGGATCGAGGCTGATATCCCTGAGGTATTGACATATGAGCGGTTGGGAATAACAATGTCGGATGGTACATCACCGGTCCACCAGTCGTACCCGCCGACTGTGCCATATAAGGCTGCTGCTGCCTGTAAAAATTGCACATACATTAAAATAAAATATAAACAACCTAGATAACTATGATTGTCTCCTACGCGATATTAACATCTTAACCACTGAACTAAAGCAGCGTTGGCCGCTAGGCTTAAGTTGAATTCGTAAGTTCGATTCAAAGCCAAGGTGAAAATGGTGTTGGCAAGATTTCGTGCGAATTGTCTTCGTCTTCGTCTCAGTTTGCTTACACACCCGACACCACAGCCGTTGCCACATCTCCGTTGATGATGTCAACCAGTGTTTCGCGATCCCCGCCGATTAATACGATTATTACCCCCGGTCGAGGCTAATTATTTTAATGCCAACATTACTGTTTACCAAATATGTAGAGTGTGTGTTTCTTTATTTTCCATCTGTAGGTAAAACAGTGGACATGTATTATCCAATACTGTACTAGATGGCGCTAGCAGTCAACGCGGATGCAAAAGTCAATGTCTCAGTGAATATTGTTTAACTATTATGTTGTTGTAAAAAGCCTAAATAGGATTTAATAATTTTAATAATAGACCTTAGTCGTTTCTTTGTTTTCAGAGAAACGCAATTGTTTATTGGAAACTTATATTTCCAAATAAGATAAGGTACATTGTCTTGAGTAAATAAGAAATATTTACCTAACAATTCAAAATGTTTGGCTAACCATCGCGAGATTAAAAATAATTCTTACGCCCTGATGCTTAGGCGAGGCCGATCTTTGAATAGCGACTACAACATGCAAGTGTGGCAACGTCGCAAACGTATAGGATGGGCCACTTAAAGATTTATTGAATTATTCAAAAGCAAAAGGGACCTAAACATTGACGTAAGTAATTCAATACGTATACTCTAATTTTAGTATAGTGTCATGCTTTGCTTCTTTACAATATTAAATTTTGGGTTAATATAGCAACTAAATATTAAAATAATATTTTATGGCATTACGTAATTTTTTTACTTAGACACAGGTAATATTACTAGTAAATACATTCGCACTGCAAAGAAAATTCTAAATTACACAGATTTAATGTACATGACAATTTCAGCTCGTCGCGCACAAACAAAAGGTTCTCTTCAATTTTTTTTAATCAGCCCAAATAACACTTCCCCTCTCACGGTTTTACCGTAACGGTTCCCGTTGGCTGTACCCCGGGAAGCAGATGAAGACTCGGATTTGCTAATTTTTCCTGTATATGGATGGTCAGCATTGGGCTGCTTTAATCTGCTGAACTACCACTTGGCACGGCGATATCGCCGCCCCAAGTAACTGATCATAGGTAGTTCGACCACCCCATCTCCATTCTTCTAAACTATACTAAAATATACAACTTAACATAGTTATCGATTTCCATGCCACCTAAACCTAACTTTACGAGTTCGAATTTCGGTGTTGGTGTGCGCGCGCTTCGTAAAAATTCAGTCTCATCGTTTTTCTCCATCGCGCCAAAAGAAGTATAATTTATTTTAAAAAAAATCCTTACCTGTTATGGGTTGCTGGTCTTGTGGAGTGCTGAGCAGCTCTATACTGGAAGTTGGAATACTGTGGCCTCGCCGCAGCCGTTGCGTTCGGCGGTGACACATAATTATGGCCCTGGAATTAGTTTTCAAGCCCACTTTAAATTTATCTCGGCCAGGTCGTGTGGAATAATTACATATTGCTTTGTTTAAAGTTCATTAAAGGATTCAGCGTCTTTCTTCCACTATATTAATGCTTCGAAAGTCCGAACGATTTATATTTTGTTTTAATTGAAATGCAAGCGCAACGCTTACGTATAAGAATAACTTGCGTCTGGGATTTGATACAGCCATCGCTCTCATCGAATCAACGAAATGCTTTCAACTTTGTTTACTCAAGCAAAATTCGGTATAATGAAAAGAAATAGATATAATGAATACATACTACATAATAAACGCGTCTTAAAATTATTGTTATATTGTTTATTTCATTGTGCAGTTTGGATTAAAGTTTCCTGGTAAACAAATGTATCCTTACAAAATAATGCAATTATACTTTTAAGTGTCTAGTTACCACGAAGTTATAGAACTGGACATATGCCGATAACAAAATATGGAAATAGAGCGAAAGGGTGTTAAATGGAACGGAACGCAGAACTGAGCAAAGCTTTATTAATTTTCTTTTTTTAAAGACATATACAGCTTATTCAAAAATATTTTTTTTATAGATCATTAATACGGGTTCGATAGCTTTACCATAATTGGTTGATATATTTCGGATATTGAAGATATAGAAGTTATCATTATGTTAACAAATAGACAACATTGGTGGACATCTTATATATTTCCTTAAATAATAACATATTAATAAGGCCCCTCTGTCAATCGTAATCAAACTGTAGCTGTATTGAATAATTTATAATTTTAAACTTTTTAAAAATAAATAGTAAAAAATCTTATGTATGGTAGAAAAAAGAAAGTTAAGTTATTATTGTTGCCTATCAGCTACTTTGAATATTAGTTCACTTACCATATTATTCTTGGTCATCTCAGGCTGCGGCGGCGCGGAAGGCTGTGGTGTCGACGGGGCTCTCATAGTCGGAGCGGTGGCAGCTGCGTTGCCGCCGGTCATGTAGGAAGGACCAGCCGCGCCACCTGGGTGGTAACACTCCGCCCCGGATCCTGGTATAGACACTGACACAACAAAATATCCAATTAAATCTTGCTTCAAATCGATCATAGACAAATTAAATAAATTTAAGTAATTGATTACTGCATGCGTCATTTAATGAATAAAACAGTTTTAAATTAGCCGCTGCGCGTTTGTCAGTTAAGTACGATTAGTATAGTGACGATATCCCTACTCATCTATTTGGTTAACTGTTAACGTAGCATTTGTCTTTACAAAAGTGCTGAGCTAACGCCGACCCACCTGGCAGTATCATGTATCATGATGCCTACTTAAAAAGTTTAGAACAATCTTATTAAATACAATACACTTGTGTATACATATATATACAAGCGATATTTATGCATCGTAAAACCGTATCGAAGGAAGAAAATCGATAACACAAGGCGATTCTGATTAAAATACAATCCATGCGAATTGTGGCTGTATTTTCACTTTGGGCAAATCCGATTTTACAGCAATGAGCTGAAACAGGCTAAATAAAAAGGTATTTTCTTCTTTGAAGCAAATTCAACTCACTGTGTGGTGTTGAGGCCCGCGGATAACTGTGTCATATTTATTAAGGAAATTCATTAAATATTATGGTCACACGCTTACACGAAAATTTACCACAAAAATGAAATGGCGCTACAAACTTCTTCTTAAGCCTATACATGTTTAAAAAAAGCGATTGTGTGGTTCGCCACTTACTGGATTGAGATCCGACGCGGTACTGCGAAGGGCGATTTACTTTAGAATGAAGTATGGCTTGCTGCTTAGCTGGCGATTGCACCTGCTTATGAGCCATTTGGCTGTGGTTCAATTGCATTCCGTGGTTGGGATGGTTCATATGCCCCACATGGGTCATATTGCTATTTAACTTGTGCCCATTGTGAGTCTGGTTCCTAGCAGTCCCTTGATTGTAACTGGAATGACGGATTTGGCTCATGGATTTCAAGTGGTTCACGTGGTTCACCTGGTTGATATGCTTCTGGTTTTGATGGTCGGGTGTGACATGATTAACATGGTTTACTGTGGGGTTCATGCGGTTGGCGCGCTGTTGGTTGTGTCCCAGATGATTAAGATTGGCCACGGGAGCGTTGTGGGGTGTCGCTAGGTGGTGGCGGGGCGCAGCCACAGTATGTGCCACTGCGTGGGGCATATTCAGCGACGACTGGAGATTCTGTGAGATGTCAATGGTCTGCTGCCCTCCAGGGTATCCACAACCAAGCGGCAAATTTCCATACGAATTGTTACCTCTTATCGCGACCATCTTAATTTCATGATACAAATTTTTCAAAAATTGAGCAAGCCAAACGTTGAACCATTCCCAAAACTGTGGCGACACAACCATTGGCGAGGCTCCCGTTACACTAAATTATCTAGCACTGGATACTAAATTATTGCTTCTCATTTTGTACTGGCTGGTGAATATTTCTTATAATATCTAGCTTCTACTTTCAGCACTTAATTACGATAATATTTTAAAATTCCCGAGCGAATAACGCATGGTGCCAATAAATTATTTGCAGACCGCATTCACAATATAAAGAGTAATATAATGCAGCAAAGGAGAAAATCGATATGGAAACGGCGCGCTACATCGGGCGCTGTTTTTCGTATTCAAAATATTAAGCAGTCGTGAGTTCAGTGATGATTTAACGAGCATCAACAACTCCGAAAGCTAGCACTTTTATGGGAAACCACTTCATATAATAAACACAACGATTTATCGCGTAATACTTAATAAATATACAAAATTCGTTCAGAGTACACCCTTCACTCCATCACGGTTTTATTGTATAAGCGAGGGTTACGAGCGGCCGTAGAGGGAGAGGGCACTATGGCATCGCCACAGGAGGCGTTTCGCATATCGTCGGTCGCCCCTGCGAGAGGTCGCCGCCACTATTGCGCCGGGGAAAGTTTGTCGCAGAATACACTGCGCCGCGGTGACGATAACGAATTGCCTTTGTCTCTTTTAAAAGGCAATGGTTAAGATGCATTTAATTTCAGTATCGGGAGTCAAGTGAATTTTAAACTCCAAATGTAGTGGTTTTAGTAGGTAGTGATTTTCTTTTCTTTCACTTATCTATCCTTTGTTTAACGCGTGGCGACGTCTTAAGATTTAGATGTTTCAATTCTTTTTAAGAAAAACAAATAAGGAATGACAGTAATTAATTTTCTCTTAAGTAATTAATTGTTAAGAAAATTTACATTTGGAAGCATGAAGGAAAAAAATATATAAATCGGTTTAAATTTAGTTTTTATAAAACAAAGAACAAACATATTTCATTTGAAATGTTTAAATAACTACGTACGGTTATTTGTAATAAACTGAATGTTAATAAACTGCAAGAGATGTTTCGTACCGTGAAATCAGAAAAAACTACGCTTACTACTACTATGAAAATGAGAAGCCTTTTTATATTTTAACATTACAGCCGGCTATAAAAATAGTGTTCACAAATTAAATGACCTGATATGTTTGCCGGCTGTTAAACCAAGAACATAGATAACTATAGGTAGTATCTAATAACAGTGATTTTTTTACTATCAACAAAGAAAACTACTGCCTTACCATACCTCGAATAGAAACAGCATCTAAAAATTATTGGTACTTTTAAAAAAAAAAAATGAGATAAGGAACTTTTACAATTTTGACAGTGTAAATGCAAGAAAAACATGACTTCCTTATTATTAATAAATTTTGGTCAAAAATCCGGGTCAATCAAAACAAGTTTTACATATTTGTAAAATTTACCTTAAAAAATTAGTTTACTTTTGAATCACACAAAAATACACTGATATGACTCCATTGCCATCCACTTTGCTTCTGACTGATAAAAAAAATCATTTTTAAGTTACAATTCACCAATAATTTATTCACAGAATGTTTTGCTGTTATGGTAACTGTTATTAATATGCAACATTATAATTAAATATCAAACACTGAAAAACAAGCCCTTTATAATCTACCATATGTTATTATGCTCTCTTCCTATTAATTTATTTCTATTTTAGGAAATATTCACATTGTTTGACTACATGTTTACAAATCAAAATACATTGTGAGCAAATGTTTTGTAAACAATTATTCTAAAGTGATACATGCTACTTGTATCATTAAAAAAGTTCATTATGAAATCATACAATATTAAGTTACATTTAATAATGTATTTATTTTGTTAATGATTTGTAATTGAGTGCTTATCTATTGAAGCAAATGTACTAAGTCACTGTAAATAACTTAATGTATGCATTGGTATTAATGTAAATGTCTATTTCGTATTGTTCATATTTACACTAATAAATATTAATTAACTTATTAAAGAGGGATCACAATAAAAAAATGGTTTTACATTAAATATTACAATCCACCAAGTTCTTTGCTGAACTGGTCAAAAGAGGTGTGATAGTTATATCATATGATGTTATACTTGAGGCTTGTAGCATTTACATTTTAACCTCAGCGAATACTGGCAAGCCCAACCCAAACCAAGCTTTTTGTAAGCTAGTTTGTAGATAGACTCCAACTATACCGAGGCTGTGTGTTCACACATTAGTCATTTTACTAAGGGGAGTGTCTTTAAATTTAGGAGACATGAATCACACAAAAGAATCATTCTTGGGGGATAAAGAAACAAAAACTTAGTCTTTGTAGCGGTATCTTTAACAGGGTTTCTACTACCCCACCCCAAAACTTTTCTAGTATAGAATTTTAATTTTAGTAACAAATATGCTACTTATCAACTTCAAATTGAGACATGTAGTCAGAATATTGTGCATCAATTTGACACAGAAGTACCATATCTATAACAATGAATGTTCAACTAGACATTCATGTGTAAAGAACACAACATGGACAGCCAACAAAGTATGGGATATACAGTTATAAAGCTTGCTACAGAACTTTAGCAATGCAGATTTTTGACCAAGGTCGCATGGTGCAAATTATACAACAGAAATATTTCTGATTTAGCCTATGTAGTTAAATTCTGTCGCAAACCCAAAGAATATGAGTGAGCATACTTAGGGGATGATTCTTTGCACCAGAAGTGAAGATACCTTCCAGGGGTAAGTTAGTTAAATTATACTAATGTTTAGGATGGCTGTAGTCATTATGATGTTGTTCCAAATGCATGATAGTTGAAGAATTTACAAGCTGTTGAAAAAGGGTTATATTTACATTGTGTGATTTCCTAAGAATAGGAAAAGATATTCTATGTGTAATGCCCTTATAAGGACTGCTAGTAATAATAACCTGCAAGTAATAAAATGTAAATGTTATTTTTAAATATGTTATATTACAATAAATTAGTTTTTACATTTATGGCATACACTAAGTAAATTAAATTCGCCATTAAAAATCGCCTTACAGAATAAAGATCTTAAATTATCTTTTTAAAATTTAATAATATAACTTATAATACTACTTTTTATTCATTTAAGCAAACTGTAAACTCTATAAATTATTATTCTTCTCAAAAATTGAAGTTTGTTAAGTGCTCAATGGATCAAAATCCCCATCTCCCCAATACTTACTTAACAGTTGTTAACACAAGAAAAAATATGTTCTACTATTAATAATTATAATTATTACATATGAAACTTTTAAAAGAATACTCCAGCTCAATCACAATTAGTCGAGAATTAAGTAAGCCTTGCTTCTGAAGCCTTCTAAAACAATAATTACACTTCCTACATTTAATGTTTTGTAAAATGAAAAACCACACAATCACTCTTCGCAAACGCATTCTGAAGTGGACAACATTACGTAAATAAAACATAGGTAAATACAAAAGGATACGGTACGGGACCGCGCGGTGGTGCCAGCGGCACCTGGTTGCCGTTTCCACTCATATCGTTGGCAGCATAGGTCTCACGATACGTAAACCACTCTAGGTGGCACGCTATTCAGCCTTTACTGATACTAGGACACATCCGGCAATACGGAGACCTTTACTAGACGTCACCGTGACAGCTTGCACGTTTTAATTATGAGCCTTCGTCAGCAACGTTTCCAGCAAAAACATTTTAAATCACATACAGCAGCACAATGTAGATATACCCTACCTTCAATAATATAGCATCACTAGGTATCTATAAAACGAACCAGTTACCAGTGCCAGTCACTAAACACTAAACAAACGACTGTACAAAATGGCGGATGTTAACCAATAAACAAACGGACCTGTCGCGGTTGATTTAAAGTTATTATTAGAAACACTGTATATTTATTGCTGTGGTTTGTTAAAATTTAAATAAGTATAAAAAAATTTCAAATATGTTTTTGTAATAGCAAAATATCACAATATAATATATTTTATTTTTTGAACTTGTCATTCGATCGTTCACGTATCACATTACCACAGAATACTGTACTTAAGAGTCACGCTGCACGCATGGAGCAGTGCTTGCTTTACTTTACTTACATGTCAAAATACATTTTCGTGATTTGTTTGACGATAGGCGACCTCTATGCCTACCGATCTATGCTGGCAGGTCTATGTCCTAAAACTAGTGAATTTATTGTGCCACTGTAACAGTAGTTTTTATAGTAAAAAAAGAATTGAACCGGGAAAAAATTGAATTCAGCATTGGAACGCAACTTAAGCAAACTGCCAAACTTTATATTTGTCTATGGTAGAGATAGATTATAATATGCCACGCACCAAAACCCAGCAATTATGATGAGTTTAAAATTAATTTTGCCATGAACTAAATCTCAATGAGTTAACACTGTAGAAATTGAGAGAATATTTTAAAACGTTTTAGCAATCGGGAGAGGGAACACATCAAGTAGACTACGTAATTATTTTCGTTCGTTTCGTTCGCAAGGGCTATAAAATATTAAATTTGAAAAAAAGTATACAGCAAGACAATGAAAGGCAACTGAAATGTCAACGGCTAAATCGGCTAAGAAACTTATATTATGTACTAGCTGACCCGGCAAACGTTGTTTGTTTGTTTGTATGTTATTTCTAGGAAACATATTTTTAATTCTACTACAATAATTATAATATTTGATTGCCATCTTGCAACCCTATTGTGGATCTGTGGATAGATTAAAAAAAATCGAGATGTAAAAATAGGGGGTTGATCAAGAGTGAAAATTGAGAGAGATATGAATATTTTTATTGTCATCACAAAAAAATTAAAAAAATTGCCAAAAAAAAAAGTTTATAATTAACAAATTAACAAAATAGGGGTTGGTCGTGGAGGAGTGAAAAATTCAGGGTCATACAATTTTTTTTGAAGTGAGTTTCACTTGCGCATGAGCTTAAAATTTTTACAATTAATGTAAACGCAAGTATGCAACGGAAGTGTCGAAAAAGAAAGAGAGAGCGATCGAGACCGATTGAGAGAGAGTAAGACAGGGCGAACGTAGCATGAAGCAACTAGCGATGGAGTGAGAGTAGGGAGCAAGCAAGTGAGAAAGATCGAGAGAAAAGGTGATATTGAGCGATTGTCGTATCACGCACAGTGCCATGGAGCGAGAGGTTTGAGAGAGCTATAGTAAGAAAGATTGAACGAGAGAGAGAATAAAGGATATTGAGAAATAATACATGCTTTATTGGTTTTTTATATTATCACGTAGCACGTATACAGTGTGTAAACAGGAAATCATATACTGGAACATGATCATCTATTGGGGCTTTTATGTTAGTAATAATAAATTAACAAAGTTTAACTTCTGACATGTGTACTTTGTACGCACGCACTTTATTTATTCTAAGTCATAACAAAATAAAAAAAAATCTTGCAAATTTTTTTTATTAACAAATAAAAAATAAGGGTTGATCCTAGAGGGGTGAAAATTTAGGGTTGCGTGTATTTTTGTAGAGTGTATCTTAAAAAAATGATAACGAAAAATTTTGTCTAAAAAATAAATAAATAAATTTAGGGGTGGACCCACCCTTAACATTTAGGGGGATGTAAAATAGATGTTGTCCGATTCTCAAACCTACCCAATATGCACACAAAATTTCATGAGAATCGGGAAAGCCATTTCGGAGGAGTTTACCCACAACACCGCGACACGAGAATTTTATATATAGGTAAGACTAGCTGACCCGGCAAACGTTGTTTTGCCATATATACTTATATTATTTGAAGGAAACATTTTTTTAGGTCAATAAAAATTAGAGCTGTCACGGGACGCCTGGCAGATGTGAAACATCGACATTATTTTGTAAAAGTTATATGCAGAAAAGAACAGATTGTGATAGAAACTAAATAATATGTCATAATGATAAAATCAAATTTTACGATTTTTTTCCAGATAACGATGACTATTTGTTGAATAAACATTATTTTCATTAAATAAAATTTTAATGTGAAATTTACTACTGCATTTAGACTGTATATCATATAGCGTGGCGATGCGTCGCCACGGCATGCGTCGCCACGCCAGAAATCGGTTTTACGTGCGGCTATAGATGTTTCACATCAATAATTATCTACTGTAAGTGTTCGGGGATGTACTTATATTCGAAAGCGTTATAAACAATAAAAGAATGCTTTATGTAGGGTAATAAATTAATGTTTATTAAAGTAGTAGGTAGTTAATAAGTACTTTTTATGAGATTTAAAGAAATTCATTGGACATGTTTATCTTTATATTGTTTAATAAGCTTATAAGGTTTAGTTTTATTTTTAAATAACTTCCAATTTATATACCCAATCAGAAAAGAAATGTCACACGTATTTAACGATCCATTTTGATCTACCTTTAACACAATTGGTAAGAATCAGCAACCAGGCCCAGCCCTAAATATGACTTCAGTGTGACAACATCATTATTTTACTTAAGGGAGCCATAGTTAGTGCTAGCATTGTCGCGTAAGGAGTAAGGACCTGAACTCAAAGGTCCCCATTAGATTCAGGAGCGTCTACTGCACTACAGCGCGTTAAAATATTTTAATGTTTACCAAGACATAACTTTTTGGTTCAGTGACGTATCAATTACAGTTAAAGTGTATGTTTGATTGTATGGAGTTCGAAATATCTTTATCCATTTCTATATATTATGAATATTACTAATTAAAAATATTACTTTTCTTGTGCTGCGTAAACAGAAAAGAGTGTAAGGAAAAGCATATCAAAAACTGGTGAATTGATATGACTTTTTTAATACAGTTGCTCAAAAAGTGGCATATTGCAGGGAGGTATAGCGTTCGGAAAGTGGGCTATTACACACTCGTGCTTTTTCTTTGCCATTCCCGCACTCGTGCGTTTTCTTTGCCAATTGTCAAAACAATGTGTATTAAAAAGAAAAAACCAACCACGAAGGTTTTATTAAAAAGATTCATAGAAGTTTTTATGATATATGATTTCTAAATATTATAATAATTGGATTCAATAAGTTCGGTTAGGTTTCTTTTTATTTCATATCAATTAAAGAAATATTAAAAAGAATTTTATAATATATGCAAATACGTATTTTTTAAGTTTACTAATAATTGGATTCAATAAGTTAGGTTAGGTTTATTATATTTCATATCAATAAAAAAATAATAAAAAGAAAAAACTAACCATGAAGTTATTACTAAAAAAAATCACAGAAGTTTTTATGATTCATGCAAATATTTTAAAAAGAAGCTACTATTTGTTTAAATATCAGATTTAATGATTGGACTCAATGAGTTAGTTTTGGTTTTCTTTCAATAAAAATAGTCTACTGAAGAATTGGCTGTATAGGCCAAGTTCCCTTTGCCTACCCAGAATGGGTGAAGAAAAGAAAAAACAAGCTTTGCTCATATTCTTTCGAGTTGAGTTATTTGTTGCACAAAATGAGTAATTTCGACGATATTTTATTTGAATGAATACCACCCGAACGCAGTATAATTGCATAAAATGCTTCGGAGAACAATTTACCGGAAACATATAAGTCGCTACATATCTACGTGCAACGAATTTATTCCGTAGAGAGAATAGAAAAAAAGCAAATAGTTTAATTAAATTGCTTAATTTTTTCGCAACTGTATTAAAAATAGTCGTTCAGTACACGTGCGGTACCGTCATTGCAACTTGTCCCGACTGTCAACCCTCACCTTCGGCTGCGCCTCGGCTCGGGTAGACATTCGTCGGAACTCGTTGTAATGACAGGCTTTCCGCACTTGTAATGAAATATACTATTAGTGCACAAGCTTATATAAACATCGTCAACACACGTGCGTGAAAGCTTGAATATATTATTCGATTTTCAGATAGCTCATACACACAGGTCAAATTGATAAGATAACCTTCTTTTGGCGTCGGTTTACAAAATAATAGGCAAGTGCCACGAGAGAATTTATATGCAATGCGACGAAATTAACTTAACCTACCAGCTTAACTAGAAATACCAGCACAGCTAAGAAAACATAAATTTAAAACTGCTTCAAATTCATTTCTATTTAATTTACAGTAATCAGTATACTTAATGTGCATAAAGGCATGCCATTTAAAATAATAGTTTGTGATTGTATATAACTTACCTACGTCTCTTAGAGGCTCTTCAGTTGTTTGGTTTTCCTTGTATTCTTGAATAATATCTTCGCTATACAGATACAAATTTCCATTGTGTTCATGATACACCTTTTTTATAATATAACGATGTTTTAGGTTACTATGTTGGTTAAGTTCCAATACAGAAGGGTCGCATAGTAAAGGGTGTGCTTGAGGTTTATCATTACTTCTCACTTTTTTATTTCGCGTATAGCATTTTTTGCAGCGTGACGTTTTTTGAAAAACCTTGAAGTTCGTCTCTTCTGTGACAAGAATATTTTCCTCTATTACTTTAAATGTAGTGCTAAATAAGAACGGACATTCGTCTTCATTGTTATCATTTTTTTCAATACCGTTAGTTGCGTTCCGTTGTACCCCAGAAGGTTTTTCCTCCATTTCGCAGATAAGTCTCACAATTTGTATGTATGACATCTGAAAAAAAAAATAGAATAGTTAAGTCTACATGTTGCTTTCTATGAAAAGGTAGCCTTTGTATGGCTTGATAGACCCTGCGCAGAGACCAGGACAAACATCCCGATGACGTCTCTTACCCTGAATTGCTCAGGACTTGACAATCATAATTATACAAGATCGCGACGCCTGGGGCTTTCGAGGCGTCTAGTGGAAAGTTATTCTAGGTTTAAAATAGTATTGTCCCGGACATTACATCACAATGAAATGAACACTATGTAATGCTTCGACCTCAGATTAATACTGATTTTAACGATGAATATTTAAAAGGTTTTGAGATTAATATATTTTATCTTTCAAATGTTTTCGATATTTTCCTGACATCACTTTTCAATAAATTTAAACTAGGTTATGGTCCGAACTAAGTTTAGTCTGTTGGAAAAATGCAAAAGTTATATTGAGAGAGACAGACTAATAGTGTTGTCAAAATAAATAAAAATATGGCTATAGTGAGAAGGCGCCACTGAAGTAATTTTTATTGTAAAAGGAACGACATTGTGGTGATAGTTGAATTAGAAGAGAAGATTATGCTGTATAATAAGAAATAAAGAACATTTTTTTCAAAACATTTTCTATGGTTTAAGTTCTACTACTAAATAAAATTTTACTATTCCAAATTGATCTATATTCAAATATTAAAACAATGATTTACAGGTGTTCTACAGAGTTTTAATTCTGTGGAAATGAAAATTTTATAAGATACCGTTACATTTCCCCATGCATGAAAGAGCGTTAACATCAAAATCTCAAAATGAATGTGTTTGTATAAGCGTTTCGTTTACTCGAGAATATGTTGTTCTTCTTCGTATGTTGAAATGTATATCTATATTATATATGGTGCATATAAGTATTATATGTAGCAAACAAGTTTCATATCTATTATGACTAGATTTTTTTACATACATGGTACAAAACGCAGTGCTTTGATTATTTGGTATTCATCTTTGAATTGGTATGTAATTGTCTTTTTATACTAACAATAAAGATTCAAATCGACACTATTTATACAATTGTATTTACTTTAGTCTAGCTGCTCCCAAAACTTTAGATTTGAAATTGTTTTATAGTACTTTTTTTTAAATATTTGTAATTTTCAGCAATTACTTTGATATGGCGTCGTTTTACCGATTTCTATATTTGGCCACTGGCTAAAGCTTATGAATTCGGAAGATAAATAAAAAAATGATTGCGTATTACTTACGGCGAGGCGAAAAGAAGAAATTGCACGTGGTGCAGCATGAAAATTCGCAGATGTCCCCGTCTATATAATTGTTGAACAGTCTTTTCTCTTCATTGATGATTACAAATAATTCGCAACGTACACAAATAAGTGATATTTTTTAAATCCGCCAGAAATTAGCACACATGGCATAATGAAAGACTGTGCACACTTCAAAGGACTACAATTTATGTTGTGTGGCGTTTGTTCGCTGAATAACGAGTTTTTTGTAACTACCTCCAAATAACTAAATCAGTACAAATTTTTCATTTGTTAACACACCAAATATTAGCTAGGCTCGGAAATTTTTATTTATTCACTCCACTTTTATTCCATACTAATTTTGCTATTGTGTAATACTATATACTTGGACTAACTTAGTTTTTATTATTATTGATTTGGGCCTTTTAATATGCACCACTAGGCTGAAAAAATAATATATTTTAAAATTTAATTATAGATACTCGGCGTACTATTTTACACATTAATCGGTTAGTGGGTTCACACAATCTGTTTTAAACCTATCTTTATCGTTAATTCAAAGTATTTCTGCTGAGAGATATCGCATGTCAACAAACCGAGATCCACGAATCGTAAACACCTATTTTAATAATAAATAAGTAATTTTCTTGGTTATATGTTTATTTTTATTTGTTGTATAGCTAAGACCATATTAAAGTTTTTTACTTTGTTGGCTACGCTCTTAGCAAACACTATGACACGGTAGAAACTGCACCAGAGCCGAAAGAATTATCTCCAATGATAGATTAACTGGTAAAGGCGAATTTTAAGAGGTGTCTGATTCAGTAGTCACCGAAAGACTTGCCACGGTTGACTTACATGGCATATAAGTTGCCATTCTGAGAACGACTGTTCATTTCATATAATAGGTATTCCACTTCGCAAATGTTTTATTAATTCGGTGCAACTTTGACATACGAGTTTAATTCGTGCCGTACCTTCACTTGTAACGGCGACTTGTTTTTAAATAATTGCTTAGCGTAGTTGTTTGTGTATTTGCTTCTATTAGCTTCTATTGGCTTCGACTGAGACAATTGTATTATATTGACTCTAAACAGCCAGAACATACAGCATTTGCAATGTACATAATTTCGTTATTATTTAAGTAAATTATCGTTAAAATATATTAAATTTACCTTTTTCTACCGCATTAGTGATGTAATTAAACTTAGAAATTATTTTACGGATTTCGGATTAATAGGGTATCAATAAAACTACCAAATATCCAAACTATATCTTTTTATTAATAACATTGGCACAATAACATTTTTATAAGAAGCTCAGCCTGGCCAGCCTTTTCGTTATGTCATTTAAATTGAAAACAATTCTATTCCAGGCACTAAAATATATATTTTCAATTAGATATTTATATTCTGTTACATAAATAATAATAATTTTAATTGCTTTCAAATTTATTTCAAATATTTTATAATGTATCTCATGGAAAACGGTTGGTCAACTAAACAAAGAATATATTTACCGTAATCTAAATAAATGCCCGGTTTCTATATTCAAACTACCAGTCGTAATGATTTTCTTCGAATGTTTTTCCATAAATTCATTTTATCGATAACAAAAGTATCACAGTTTGCGTTCACTACATTTCACCAAACTATAAATGCATATTTAGACAAATAAGAGCATTTTCATCTTTTGGTGAAAATGATTACAGTACATTTAATTACCCATCAAAATTCCGGTCGCGGCAAGCGTTCCTTAACCTTAATGTTCAAACTCATTTGTACTTTAATAATCCAAATTGTGCGAAAAAAAAATTCTCTGTCTGTCAAGAGAAAATATTTTTTTTATTACTTTGAATAGTTTAGATTGTTAACGTGTCGCTTTTTTAAACAGTCCGTTGTACTAATATAAAACTAATTTTTGAGAAGGGAAAAAATTGTGTTTCTAATAACCATTACTTTTATATTATGAAACATATTTTTGTTCGTTACCGACTTACAATTATTTAATAAAGCACAAATATGCGCATCGTTTTGTGTGTTTATAGGAAAAATGTTTTTTATATATTTTACATAGACATGTCAAAAATAGTTGCGATCATGATCTCATCGTGAGACTTTAATCTAAGAACTAGCTCAAAATACAATCATGAAAAGTTTTTAAATTTAAAATTATGGCAATTGTACAAAAACACGAAATGTCAGGTTTATCTAAATATAGGTTGTGTCCGCCTCGAACGATGGATTCGTTGCACCTTTTAGATCTTGAAGCTTCGATATATCATTTCTTTTCTAAAACAAAAAATGAAGAAGTAATACATATTATAATATTATAAATAATATCGGGACGAACGAAAGTTACACGATCTGTTACAGCCTCTAACGATGGGCAATTGAAGGCAAGAGACTGGCCGGGACGGGAGTGAACCTCTGAGAAGCTTTTTAGACTAGCACAAGACCACAAGCACAATTCTAATTGTTAACAACAACCCTTTTGCATTAAAATCATCAGTCGGACAGTAACATCAGAAGTCGTGGATTCGATTTCGTTCCGATGTTTATAAAGAGACTTGAGTGCAACGAAAAGTGCAACTATAACAATTCATTTTTTTATATAACGGAAGTAGTCTGGTGTTAAACGATACCGCCGCCCATAGACACTTACATTGTCGAAGGGCTCGCAAGTGCGTTGCCGGTTTTACAATCTATTTATTATAACTATTCCGTTTATAGGCAGAGATCCTGATGATATTTTATTCCCGGGACTCGAAGGCACGACTTTAGGTTTGACAATAAGGAAACACTACTCACCAACGAACGGTACACTGTATTTGTAAGCCTTTTGACACCTGCAAAGTGTTTTTCTATATCATTCAATTTTTTCCCCTCGGTCTCCGGTAAAATGAAATAAAATACGAAACATCCCGTTAGGCTGAAACAATATTGATAGACAAATATAATATATTAAAACCTGTTTTAAATAATTAGGAGTACTTAAAGCTTGGGTCTACAAACAAATAAATAATATTTTAAAAGCATTATGGCTTTTGCCCGGGAATTAATAGTTTTTGTCTTTTTATTAACAAGTTTTTGCTAATAACTACTTTACTCGAGTTGTGTAACCTAACATTAGTTAAATTACATATTTATTTTAGTCAATACAGAAGCGTAAACCAAATGTTACAAATGATCGCATAATTGAAGCCAAAATGTCACAATTAACATGTTAACTAAGTAATATGTACCTGATAATTCCATAGAATCCATATGTGCCCCAAATGGACAAAGAATCGACCATCCCGATGTACAGTTTATTTGTCAGGAAGCCGAAGATGTAGCCGACGGCACTCGTCAACCCTGCGCCTCCGGATCGAGTTTGGGCACCGAAAACCTAATATTGTTGTTAATTAATGTTCCCACCACAAATAGACATAAGCACGTTAGCCTTTGTGAACAATATTGAAAATTTTATTAATTATTATGTATTTTATTATACGATGTATATGTGATTTCAAAATATGCCCTATACTCCAAAATAAACTTTACGTTTTACTATTAATTCAAGAATATCAATTGAAGTCGCCTCGATTTACTCATTGAAACCCACTGACATATGACCATCACATAATATGTCAAAATACAATGCATTTTTCATGTACGAGAGTACACTCGATTATATCATTGACGTTACTTACCTCTCCAATAAGTAACCAGGGTAACAGCCGAATTCCCGTATGGGTAATCAAAGCCAATAACATTAAAAGTGTTGTTGGAATCCACGAATTTGGGTTATTCTGAAAAAATATGTCACGATAAACGTTGTTGAAATTAATTAATTTATAATAACCGGACGGGCATCACCCGATGGTGAGAGACAGCGACGTCACACTGCCAAAGAGGAATGCCACTGTTTTTTAATAATACTCGATCGTTATGTCTATATTTTTTTATGCACATTATTATATTTCATTAAATGTTTCTCCACATTGTCGTATTGGCATAGGCTCTAAAGATTCAGTGTGTATTTCTGATATAAATAAATAATATATTATACCTTACCATGGTTACTTCGGTTCCCAGTGAAGAATTGTCCGCGCGCGGTAATATATTCTAAAATAAAAACACTTTTTATTATTATACTATAAGTATATTTGTAATGGTGACTACAAATCGTTCAATATGAGTCAGTGTAAACTTCAAGCCATACTTGATCAAATTTTTCAATCAAAATTATTAGTTTAAGAAGTAACAGAGACAGGTTGTTCTTGAAATAATTTTGAAAAGCCCAGAAAATCTTTTTAATGATTTACGATAGTTGATTTCTTAACATGGAATAAAATTGAAACACAAGAATGAAGCAATTAATTTTATCAATTTTTTAATAAAATTACATACCTTTTGTATATAGGCATCATACCCAGCAACCAGCAGACAGCAGACTGCGGCTCCAGCTGTCGAGAAGAATGTGAGTGGTCTTTTCCCTGTATAGTGGACCATCAGAACACAACCTCCGGATCCAACAATTTGCAGCACTCCAAGAATTAAAGTGGCATAGTACTTGTCTATCGGAGCCTCCAGCATTTGGAAAATTGATACTGCATATGTCTGGAATAACATTATGAAATATATTCTTTTTATAAAGATAATGTATATATTTTATTCCATTTATTAAGAAGTTTTATTGCTTATAATATTAAACATATAAACAACTATTTTGACCATTACATAAAAATATTTACATATAATAAAGTACAAATAATTAGCTGGATTGTACAAGTAAAATCATTATAATTAACATATACTAAATTAGGTTAGTTAACTATAAGTATAATAGAACATTTATTTCACTAAAGAAATTAGCTCTCTGTTTAGATGTTAAATTTAGTTGTCTATTGTATAATACACAATGAATTGAATAAAGACAATTTGTTAAGAATAAATGAAAGAATACTTCAGTAAAAAGAATGAAATTGGCACAGATTAATTATGAACTCAAGAGTTAATCTTTGTTTAAAGTCATGGTCCACTTAGGGCCTTAAACATTGCTAATAATAATATGCATAAATGCTTTTCTTACCTGTAAAGTCGTCATTCCACTGAAGTGTCCAACGAAAAAGGCATAACTAACGAGAAAGAAAGGAATTAAGAAACTTCTCTCAGTATAGTGCAATAATCTCTCATATACTGTCTCCGCTTCACCTTCTGCTTCTGAAATATAAAAGTTCCCAATTATAAAATTACAATGTTTTTAATCTTGTTACTATCTTGTAACTATAAATACCTTGTTTTTTATTATAAAGTGCTTCTATATCACGCAATTCAGCATCCACTCTCTGTGTGGTTGTCCATCCCCGAAGCCATTGTAAGCTCTGAAATTATAATTATATATTTATTTAATTTAAGGTATTTAGCTATTTTAATGTACATGTTTATTTTAGACATATATAACATAATATAAGAATATTTTATATTTTATTCACAATAGCTTGATTCTACCTAAAATATTGTTGGTTAAAAAGCAATAATATTATTTATATGTTTAAGTCAAACCTTTCTGGCATCATTATATCTTCCTCGTGAGACAAGCCAGTGTGGAGATTCTGGGACGAAGCAAAGTGCTATTACAGCAAGGACCTAAAAGTTTGACATACTATTAATTTACAAAAATATCAAATTATATATATAATTATAAAAATCAAAACTCAATTTTAAAACATTATATAAGATATTTGAGAAAATATTAGTTTTCTGTTTAAAGTTTTTAAAGTATCTATACTTTACTTTGACTTGTTGACAATGATAACAGACAAGAATAAGAAATACAATGGTATACCATATGCATACTAACTTAAGGTTATTCTTCAGAAGGGGATGGCCTAGAATTTCAAATCAGAAACAAATAGTCCTAATTTAATAATAAAGTAATATGGCTATGTTTCTCCATTCTGTACTTGGTATAGCATAGCTTAATAACACAACAACTTTCCTAATGCCTCATATAACTTAATTTTTTGAATTTAATAAGTCACCTAGGACATGGCTATCAAAATTCATAGCACTATATCTTAATATATATATTTCTTGTGTGCATGTGTATGTGACTGAACTCCTCCTATATGACTGGACCAATTTAGGCGAAATTTTTTGTGTGTGTTCAAGGGGATCTGGGAATGGTTTAGATTCACAATTTTGTCCGCTGGACAATGTTTTTTTAATTAATTTTCAATTTATTAGTTGCTGTTGTGTTTGGAATGTTTTACATTGAATCCGACAGACGGCGCTACCATCGCACTGTCAAATTTTAAATAATATTCGAATTTTAATTTTAGTCTGTCCCGAAATTTAAAAAAAGTTTTGTTATCATTGTGTTATATCGTGTGTGACCATGTGCTGGATCGTTAGATATTGTCATAACATTTGAATAATAATTTTCATCAAAATGGCTTATTAAAAATTGAAATTTTGAAATTAAAGACGTGTAGACAGGACAACGTCTGTCGGATCCGCTAGTTTAGTAATAAAATTTCAATTTTCTTACCGTGAATATTATATTTAGTAATGCCACATGCCGCCAATAGAGAAATAAACCAAAGAGAAACTGTGTAAAGACACCTATGATGATGCACATAGAACTGGTAGCTGTAAGAGCTCCACGCAAGTGTGGCTGAGTAATCTCTGCTACATATGTTAGCACCTGGAATTGGAACATATCATCAAAATTCAGGAAGCTGTATTTGTAATAAAGAATAAATATTTTATAATCTTATAAATAAACAATCAGTTCTCTATATAAATTATTTTAAACTGCTACCATCACAAACTAGGGTATCTATTAAATTTGTATTAACTTTTTTTGTTCTGAAATGACTATTAAGTACTATTAAATTAGGTATATACGCCACTATTAAGAAATACATACCAGCTTCGTATTCATTTAACATTTTAGTCATTTTTACATCGGTTTGTTTTATAAGGTAAATGACAAGGGATAAAAGTGAAATTCACAATTAGTCACTATTTTAGGAAACTGACTGACAGTGGTTTTGTTTATGTTTTTTTACACATTCTATGGCCTGGTATCGACCTTAAGCCGAGTATTACTTTCTTTAGATGTTTTTCTGAATGTTTATTTTGGTTAGTGTTCTCAAAGACAATTTGCAAGTCAAACAAAGACAAAAAGTCGAACTACAGTTTATATTTATTTAACGTTGCTACTTATATCTGTGAATACTTTATGGCGGAGACAGATAGTACTATCACATAAAGTTTTTTATACTTATCTAACAAATAACGAATACATGTAATATTTAGGATATTCTTTGTTTATTTTACAATAAAAAGATATTAGAATAAATTATAATAATATAAAAGGATATCTTGCGTTAAGCGCTCTCTATAATAATTATTGAGCATCAGGACAGTAGAAAAAGTATTTTGTAATTCGCACAAGCGTTGATCCACAGAGGACGCTGCAATCAAATTTATCCAAAGTTTGGTTGCTTTAAATATAAAACAATCTGCACCTTGAATTGAGATCCTCTTCTAAGGTTTTTAAATCGGTAATTTGAATCTTACCGGACAACGCACGCCATATAACCTAGGAATTTTCGATTTACAGTTGAATATAAAAGGCTAAAACGTCATCTAACGTTGCAGAAAAAATAAATTTACATGATTGGTAATTTTCTTTTTTTTTCTACCTTAATTTTTTTCATAATAAACAAATGTATTTTTATGTACTTTATGATTTCGCGTTTTAACACTAAAGTGTAAATAGCTTAAAGAGATTTTGCTCGACCTAATTCTCTTAGAAATATCGAGGTTATTGAGTCAATGTTGAGAATGCACAAGTCAGATGCTCATCGCGCGGAAAGGTCTTTCTGTGCATTGAAGGGCTTTTATAATCTTGACTACCTTTATAGGAATTCGGAACTTGTCATTTAAGTAATATCTATTTAAATGGCACTTGGCACATTAACAAGAACCTACTATTTAAGTGTGTCTAGAACACGCTCGCATTTTATACGCTATAGAATGTGTTGCTTAGAAAGTGATCTGCATGAAACTTTAAATAAATAGGTATTAATAGATCTGTTTCAATTGCTAACTAGAAATCTTGGAAATAAATTTGCCAGTGTTAGAAATAGGCCTACTGGTCTTTAGGAGTACCAAGTGAAATAATAACCATTTTTTTTAAATGGAATAAAAATTATCGTAATCTTATAATAATCTATATACAATCACGTAATTTATTATTACGAGGCATATCTCCGCATCACCTCGATGTATGGAATACATTTTTTCTTTGATGGGATACCACGGCCGCTTTAAGATATTTTCTGCCATTTATTACTAAAATATCCAGTGGTAGAAACTCGTAAGACTTGCCCAATTACTAATTTGTCTTTTTTCCACCCCTAGTTAACTTATTATAACAGAAATTAGAATATAATTAAATTATATAGACCCTCAATCCATTATGATGTAGTCGAATAAAATAAAATTATATGGCACATATTCCTCCAGCCTCCTGGAAATGTGATTTTTCTGTTGCAGATGGTGTATTAACATAAAAATGTATTTTGACATCTTTGAGTCACTCGCTTTTAATTTAAGCAGCGTCGATTCTTTTGCAGTAGGTACTTTACCGGTGCTTCGAGAAGTCCTCCCGCCAGACCAGTTAGAATGAGAGCCATGTAAAGATGCGAAGTGTTCTTCGAGAAATAGAAGATCAACCAGGCTATGAAGAATGGGATGTTAACCATCTGCATAGCCCGTCGTCTTCCAAGGGGTGCTGTTACTACGCCAGAGAGAGCGCACCCCAATGGCACTACTATTAAATTTATTGAACCTGAAATTAATAGAACAGCTTGAAAGTTGAACGAAATTCAACTTTATGCAATGAACGTTAGGTGCAATTTTAAACGGTCCGTTTAAAATTGGAACTTTTTTTAATCTATAATTGAGACGAAACATAATAAAACAATCCCTACACTAAGGCTCTGTTTCACAATGTCCGGATAAGTTCCAAATAAACTATTTATTACTTTTTGGTAGGATAAAAAGTATTTTTGCGTTTCACGACTGTCAGATAGCGCTATTTGTCATGAAACGCGAAGTATCTTATTTTTAACATGTATCTTTCGAATAATTTATGTGTTGCATAGCTATTGGGTACTTTATCCGTACATTGTTAAACAGGCCCTTAGAATAATTTTATTATCGGTTAGGTAAAAATTGAAGGTTCTATTGTCTATAATGGGGCCATTATATTAACACTTACTTATCCAAGAAACTTCGGAGCTGTGCAGCCGCAGTACCTCCCCCTCAACAGGGTTCTGCACGGCTGGAATTAGGATGGTGGGGAAACCCAGAGTCATTCCATAACCTAGACAAAATATTTCATACATTACATACCTTAATTTAAAATAATTATAAATATGAATAAATCCAGAATGAAATCCCAACGGAAAGTAAAACAGACATTTTCTTGTATCTGTTTTAATGTTTGTTAAATTTTGTCAAGTGAATTTTCTACATATCAGCGATTATGAATAGTCATTGTCAAGAAAGAGGGGATGAAGCTCCGCCCCTAGTCATTATAACAAAACCTAGGGTTAGCTGTGACCTAAGTACTGTGGGTATCGTATTACCCGTGGGGGACGCCCCCTTTAGATACTCAACGGTAGGGGGGAACGCTCCTATGTACTCTGTGGACTTGTGCGTTTAAACAAAATTTTCATCCTTTAAAGCATATAAAGTAATTAGAGACGGAATAATGTTCTAATAAAGTGCAAATAATATAATGTATTATGCATATGATACAGATATTCTGGCTGCACTAAGCAGTTGTTCTAGTGTCCAAATTTATTTTAACACTACAAAAACGCACCTATTATAAGACTTGAACTTAATCTCATCCTTATTATATGAGTATTAAATGCGACTATAATGATGTTAATATACATAATATCTTGAATTAGAAAATGAATTCATTCACAAGTTAGCATTTAACTTAGAAAAAGATTAGTCTCTCAATTTCACCGTCTTAACTTATACATTTTCTCCGCAAGCCTCTAACCCGTTGTTTCTAACAGCCAAGAGCAGGAGCAATTGTAAATAAAAATATCCTAGAGAAATACAATATTTCCATGCAAACAGTTTCAGCCTAATACAGATCAGAAGGTTTCAGAGATGCGCAACACAAGACGCGTTTCCTCCAATAGCATCTTAAAAATTGATCCCAGCAAAATAGGTGTTTGTGAAGCTGGGGCCCTGGACTAGAATACGGCAGGCGTGCTGCAATGCAATAGAAACTAATGGACGAAAATAATCAAGATTGTGTTATCAATGGAACTGGAAATACTCGGTCTCTGAATTCATTAATACATAATGTATTCTCAGAAAATAAACAAGATGAAATAGCTAATGTTTCTTGCCCCAAGTAAATTAAAAATATTTTTATAAACTTAATATTAAAAAAAAAAAAAAGTTTCGTCGGATTCGAGTCAATTTGAATGTAAACGTGCCAAGAGATTTACCTTAAATACTTGTAGTTAGTAGGTTTTAAATAAATTATTGTACGTATTTTCAACATATTATGAGTAATGATAGACCATAAGGATATATGTATAAGAACTTATTCATTTTCATTGTTAGTGTTTAAAATGTGAGCGTGCTTAATAGGTTTGAACAGTTTAATTTGCAGAAATAATTATTGTTTAAAATTTTCTTACACGATATTACACTATTCGCTATTACATAACTTACTTTATTTTTTGATATGAACTACTATGTAGCTCCAAAAACTGTGGTTGGATAATAATCCACAGAAGTGGTTTCTTAATGTGCTCTTAGTACGATGTATTGGTAAATCTAAAAAATGTTTAGTTTTGGTTTGTTTGGACTGTGCGAACATCCGAAAGACACTGACACCGACAATGACAATGACAGTGACACTGAGAGTGGGACTTTTATCTATGTGTTAGCAAAGGAGCCTGAGCTTCTTTGGTCATATAGCGCGCAGGCGTCCTACTAACTTGAAAACTTTTGATGACCAGTACAATGGAAGGCACCAGACTGGCTGGACCTATTTAGTTAAACATTCCCGTGTTGTTGTCTAAGAATTGCTTAAATCCAGTCTCTCAGAATATTTCTACTACACTTATTAATCTAGTTGTACTTACTTATTTTGTTCCAAATGTTTGTTTTAAATATACCTGAATTTACTTGAAATTCTTATGATGGAATGTGTCCTCAAATTTAACAATAATTTTGAATCATATTTTTTATAACGTTGTTGACGTTATTGGCCAAATGTATCAATAACATAAGTGTGTATGTTTTTATTTAAACCAAAAGGGTACGATAATCTTTTGCGATTTCAATCGGCATTAGTTCGTACTATATAAGTCTATAGAGAACTAAGGAGAAGGGAAGTGAACGCCATGCCTCGGTTCAAGGTATTTGCGGGTCAATATGTTAACGTTGTTTTTATTGAAACTATTAAATGGCTATATAAATTCATATAAGGCGCATACATGTACAGAAAGTAATAAAATGAGATAACCTTAATAACTCAAACTTACAACTCAATATAACTTTATTCATTTAGGTTACCAAGTACACTTATGACCGACAACTGAAAAAATGTTAAATTGAATGTAAATTAACATTTACTACCTGTACGCAAGTCCTCCTCCTCACCTCTTATCGATTTTCTTTCGCGGAGTGGGACTCAGTTCCCAAATTCTTGTAACTGTAAATTTTCTAGATCTCTATATAAATATAATAACGCGAAATATACTCTTTCCGCATAAAGCCTCACCTAGTAGTAGCAAGTTCTTGACACTGACAGCAAGTAATTGCGGAAGCGCAGTCCGGAAGTCCTTACGATATCCGTAATGGTTCTCCATAATCTGATCCTTTTCCACCATCTGCAACAGTCAGTAATAATTGAGGCCTCCAAATCTAGCATTTTAAAGAAAAACAAAATAACGCTGCCAAAAAGATAAAATCATTTAATGTAAATATATATAAAAATGTTGGTATATTATACTAAGTTTCATGTAATAAGAATGTTGTTGAAACAAAAGAGTTTGTAAGGCGCGTGATGCTCATTTGTTTTATAGCTAGCTGACAATATGGTCTTAACATTGTTGTAACCTGTAACACATAATATAAGAAAATCAAGGCGCCAAATTGAGTTGCTTCTTTTGAAGGTCTTTTTCCCGTAAACTAATCTCTACGCTACGATTATTTATAAGTGTCTCTCAGTTCCACGACCCTACTTCGTTCGGATAAATATCCCTGATTGAGTATCAGAACAGTTGGAGCAAAACGAACAACCTTACTTGCCTGTTCAAAGTATAGAATGACCCACATAGACTTCCAACTATTCAAAGTTAGAGTGTACTCTTCCCTCATAGGCCGACAACGCACCCACTAAAATTGGGCTGCGATGACTGCCTTTTATGGACGCCTATAATATATAAAAAAAATAACTAACAACTTCACAGCAAATATACAGAGATTAGATTCTTATATATAATTCTTCTGTGAGTGTGTGTCTGAACTCCTCTCAAACGACTGGACCGATTTTGACGAATTTTTTTGTGTGTGTTCAAGGGGATCTGGGAATGGTTTAGATTCACAATTTTGTCCGCTGGACAATGTTTTTTTTAATTAATTTTTAATTTATTAGTAGTTGTTGATTTTGGAATGTTTTACATTGGATCCGACAGACGGCGCTACCATCGCAGTGTCAAATTTTAAATAATATTCGAATTTTAATTTTAGTCTGTCCCGACAGTTAGCGCTGCGATCAAATTAAAAAAAAGTTTTGTTATCATTGTGTTATTGTAGACCATGTGCTGGATCGTTAGATATTGTCATAACATTTGAATAATAATTTTCATCAAAATGGTCCAGAATGTTTTAGCTTATTAAAAAAAGTTTGAAATTTTCAAATTCACGTGTAGACAGGACAACGTCTGTCGGGTCCGTTAGTATACTATGTTTTCATGTCCCATTCATTTAATTCAGATATAAATAGTTAAAGAAAATTTACAGTTCAAAAGTATGTCACGGACTTAAACACTGTAGGCGGAATATAATAACAAGAAGTACTCAAGGTCAACATTTAAGCGCTGAGAATCCAGCAAGGTTTGGGTGACTTTTAATGATTTAATGTTTTTTATGTTATATTCCTGTTATGCTATTACTTTTGAGAATTCATGTTCACGTAGAACGCGCCTTGAAATTATTTCTTTTCTATTAAAATCCAAATTTTTTTAGACGCTAAATGAAAATTGACAAATGCCAAGACACGTCTTCAGTGTGTTAATATTTTAACACTGAAAATACAAACGATGTTAATCAGCAGACACAATAACTATCGTTAAAGCAATATACCATGTACATATCAAGTGTCATATGTCAGTTCAAATTTGAGTTTTCTTATTGAGGATTATGTTTCTATTTAGTTTTAGTTATTATTATATATTTTATATTATGTGATTGCTTGTTTATTTTTTTTCCTTGCTCCGTTTCACCTCTCATTGACTAGCAAAAAAGCTGGGGCGGCCGCAGTGTAAGCGGAAAATAATAAACGGCTCAAATATAAGAGCCTGTCCTCCAACTTCGAGTTTGTTCCCTTTGGAGAAGATGAGACTGATATTGAGCCGTGAGGTTCAAGTGCACAGGTGCTAATCAAAGATTTAAGTTGGCACCTGACAGATTGCAATTTGCACTGGAGGAAATACTGCCAGCGTTAAAGGTACACTGCCATAGGTTAAGATAATTATAAATACCTGCATATTTGTTTAATAATTGTGATTTAAAACGAAATTTATTTGTTAGCTTCAACTCCTTAACCGCTCAATTTTACGTAATATACTTATAATAATAAAAAAAAATTTGCCTAGCTGCGACTAGCCTTCCTTTTCGGATAGAAGATATACAATGAGATGACTACATACTATGACTAAACTTAAGTAACAGACAAAATTAAACCAAAGCATTGTAAGGGTGTGATAATTTAACGTGTGTGAAATAATTTAATGTATAGTATTAGTCCACCTCTAGTCTACGTCTACTGATTGCTAATCGATGCTCTTTAGAAAATCTATTTTACTATTCTATTTCAACTGTAAATACTTAACGAAGAATTAAGTTTATTGTACAAAAATAACCCAGGAAAGCAAAAAAAAACATTAAAGTGAATCATGTTTACAACTTTTGTTTGGTTTATCCCTTTAAACTTAGCTTTTAAAAACCAGTGGCTCCAGAAGCTTTCACAAAATCACAACTGTAACGTGATCATTTGCATTTTCTAATTGTGCGTGATTCTGTGCCTGACACGTTGTCGCCTTCATGAGTATATGAAAAGCTGATTTCCTCTCGATATTTTCCTTTATCGTAAGCGAGTATTGAATACGTAAATAAAGATGTGCATTGGCTCACAGCCTGGTTTCGGATCTCTGGTATGTGGAAGTATGAGTGTTGCAAGCAAATTCCAAGGCTAATACTGCTCGGTCTAATACTAGACTCTCTTTAAAATCTGTGTGATTGTAGTCACTTTTGGAATAATGCCCTTGATCTTTTTCCTTTTTTATCGTTATATAAAATAAAAAAAACATATGTGCAATTCACACATGGTAGAAGTGAAACCTTCAAAAACATTTTTTTATTATTAATCATATATAAATTAATCATTTTCCATTATCTAAATGTGTGTGTTCTTTTAAAACAGTATATTTTAATGATAAATTTTAATTTATAAGTTTAATATAAATTTTTAATTTGGGAAAAACTAAAACATCGAAAGTTTGAAATTCGATCAAATGAAAAAGCGGCAGTAAAGAGAGGCTGTATAATGCCTGCTATCTCATTTTCTCCCACGTTAAATCATAATATGATGAATTGATGTTTCTGTCTCTCTTTACCGCTGCATCCGGTTTGAAATCACGACGATTCGAAAGAAGTTTATCTATCTCATTTTCTCCCACGTTAAATCATATGAATTAATGTTTCTGTCTCTTTTTACTGTCGCTTTTTCGTTGCATCCGGTTTGAAATCACAACGATTCTAAAGAAGTTTCACTTCAAAAATAAAATAAAATACGTTTATTTTGGAATATAAGATCATCAAGGTATCACTTATTCCACGTCATTAAATTTGAACCATTCCTACTCACCGAGAGAAAAAGCCGGCGTAAAAAACTCTCGGTACTCTTTTAAAAAAATAGCAAATCATCGAACAAAACAACAATAGTATTGTCTTTTATGGCGCTTCTAAACGGGCCATCTTTTGCTGCAATTGATGGCTGCAACACATGGCCCGGCAACATTGCAAACAATGTCAGCCACACTATGCAATGTTGCAGTAATGTCCCGGCCATATAGCCAAACATGTTTTGTGTAGCCACTTATGGCCGATATGGCCCCGATGGGTTGCCGAACGATCGCTAGGCTATCGAATTCAACTGCAATATTGCACAGCCAGTTCAATTGTTGTTTCAGTCACTCTCTTTGTTATGGCATAGTGTATCCTTTTCTACGCGACATGAAGTTTGCTATGAGTGAAGTGTGCCTGTTGCTATATTCTGTGTTTTGCGATCAGCTGGATTTTGACAACTACGTAAAAATGGTTACTGGTCTAACAAGACAATTACTGATTTTATTGAAGAAATACATTTGCACCCCGAGTTGTGGGATATAAAAACCGGCTCATAAAAAGATAGAAATTCTAAAAAAGATGCATGGAATGAAATCGCTGAAAAGTTTGGCATAACAAGTAACGAGGCTTACAAAAAATTCAGTAGCCTAAGAACTTACGCAAATAATGAGGAGAAAAAGAAGGAAAGTGGTTTGCTTAAGATGCGATATCGTTTCTCTTTACTCAAAATACCACGAATATAGGATTACATAGTGAAAATGAAAACTTCTAACGTAAGTATCTTTAATAAAATATTTTAGTCATTATAAATGTACATATCTCTGTATTACGTATGTTATATATCGATTGATAAATTGAACTTCTTCCCTCGAAATCTTTTGCAACTTGTTTCCATTCTGTTACTCCTGACGGCATCTGAAAGGCTTAAAGATATACTAAAAATTTTATGCATTCACAGGCGACTGAAACTACATACTGACATCAGTGCTGACCCACGTGAAGTCGTAGAATCAGAAACAACCGACACTTTGGAAGCCGTCGATACTACTCCAAAACCACGTACTAAAAGGCTCAAATTATTAGATTTATATTTTATTAGAAAATAAAAACGAATATGCTGCTACTAGATACCTATTATTATTAAATTTAAAAAGTACATAATAGTTACTACCTATGCGTAACATATTTAATAAACCTATGTTAACTTACCTTGATGTATTATTTTAATCCTTCTATAATAGCTGTAGACACCTCTTGTATAAAAGTTGAAATCTAACACTCGGAACAGGTACATAAAACTTTTAAATGAATCTCCTGTTGCCAAAAACCGTAGAGTTATCGCAAATCTCGTGATGGCGATGAAACAGGTATTGCTGTTCTCATGTTTGTATCATTTCTTTTTATTTTTGGTCCAATTTTGTTTAAGAGAAAGTCAAAGTCGCCTTTTGAAATTCTAGCCAAGTTATTGAATAATTTATTATCAAGGCTTATTACTGCTAGACTCAAATTGTCTACAATTTCACGCCTATTTAAATAAGGTCGAATCCTTAATCTCTTCTTTTTCTGTTCTTTTAAAATTAATATAAGCTGCTGCGACAAGTGTGATTTCATCAGCCATTGTTGCCGGTATGTGTGGCCCGTTTAGGAGTCTGCATCATGGGCCATACTATTGCTGACATATTGCAACACATGGCCCGGCCATAGATTGCTCGGCCATCATCTGCATTAAAACATTTTTGTGATGGCCGGACAATTAATTGCCAATAGTGCAGCCATCAATTGCAGAAAAACATGGCCCGTTTAGAAGCCCCATTATTAACATAACTTTTACACATTTAAAGAAAAACACTTTTAGTCGATACCAAATCCGGGGAAATAAATACAGATAATACAACATTATATTATATTCTAACCTTTTCTACAGCTGTGATACTTAGTGACATTTAACACCTTTGTCTTCAGTCACCGTGACCACGCACGCTGTGAAGCACGCTAAACGTCGGTTAAATTTAAAATTATGTCTAAATAATTATAAGTTTAAATACAATACAAAATAATACATAACTATGATCCGTTAAGAAATGTTTTTCTTTAAATACTACAATATTTAAAACAAACAAATATAACAAATTAATTAGAAGTAGCCTGCCCAGCACTAGCCGTTTTATCAACTAGATAATCGCTAACTTTATAGTAAGCCTTTTTACACAGCTTTTCTTTAATACATTTCTTAAATGTATTGAAAGGCAGAGATAAAAGAGTAGACTACTAATATTATTTATTAGTCTGTTGTATTTTAGATAGAACGTTTCAAAGCGACACAAACTAATAGAGACAGGTAAATTACGTATAATTATAATGTAATGTATACAATTGCAATTTGACATAAGTAAATGGTACGCACGTTTTGAGTGACAAATGAAGGACAAAGGCTTAAGTAAAACTAATGCTGTATTAAATTGGAATAAGATCAAAGAAATCCCTATTTATAGTACTCGGCAATCGGGCAAGAGGTTCGCCTTATGTTAAATGATACACATGGAAATTCACAATGTGTCTTCATAAGTCATAACGTATTTTGACATACCCCTTGTGTCAAAATGTATTTACCTGTATTTACCCTTGTGTCAAAATGTAACAGAAAAAGGGGCTGTAGCCCCTTTTTCTGTTCATTAATTGTTGCGCTAATATTTTGCAAATTACTAAAATTAATGAATTTGGTTAAACTCTTCATTACCAGAATAGGAAATTCCTACTCTATCGCCTCGACCTTCGTCCGTCCGCTATTTAATGCAGTTTTTGGCGCGAACCACCACAATGTGGAGCCAGCTGAAGTAAGAATAGACTGTACCAACTATTAAAGGGCTTTGAGAGTGCCGGGCGGCGGTATCACAGTGCGTTTGCCCCCTGTTCTATAAAAATGACTAAGAACTTCAAGACCTCTCGAAGCTTTAAAATTTATATTTCATTTCATATTCTGTCTTTTGTTACAGTATTGCGTAGCCATTGTAAAATGCACTTTAGTACGAATAAACAAAACCTATTTTAGCGTTGTGTTGTTTCTGAGTCTGTGTTATTATGATCTATCTAAAGTATTCGCGTCAGTCTTCGTATTTACGATGTGAAATTACTTTTGATGTACGTTTAGATATTGAATAAAAAGTTCTACAATTCTTAAGTGTGTTAATTACAATTGACTATAATGTCTACGATTGCCTAGCGTGTGTTAAAGTTACTGTATTGCACTTAAACACACGCGAGGATGTTCTGTGACTAAGCAGACTTTGAGCATATGTCGGCTGACACAAAATTACACGCATTACGCAACGAATACACTATCTGTATTACGTTGTGTAAAATTTCCATATTCGAGATATGCCTAACGAAACGCTCGGTGTTACTTTTTTAACATACATTTAGCCCTAAGTCTTGTTACTGAGTCTGTTTCCAAAACACAGATTTGGCTACCCAAATTCGTGAATACGTGATATTAATAACGCCTGGTTATGGCCGGCAACACAACTTTGAGCCTTTTAATTCTAACCTACACTCCCTTTTCCCATAGATATATGGAGTGTATACCTACTTCTTTCTTCTTTCTTTAGTGTAATACACAAATGACATCCCATACGGGTCAATGAGAAATCCGCAGTTTTGAATATAAATTAATAAATGAAAGTAGAAACGGCCAGGCAGGTGATTATAAAAATCATTAGTCGCTTGCTATACATATACATATATATATATGTATAACAGGTTTGCCCAGACAATTGTGTCTTGAGGCCACGACCATCTAGAATCATGTTATATTCATACTGCTTATATATTTTTCTCATTACAACATATTACGTGGAAGCTCCAGGTCTGTTACTCCTTTATCGACCGAAGGATATAAGTGATGCTTGCGTTTTCTCAGAACACCTCAGATTTGATATATCCTTTGGGATGGGGATGTCAGACACAATTACTTTGGTAAGACAATCATAATAAGCCTTTATCCAGATATATTCACATTTTAACGAATTTCCATTTTAATCCTCTTTTAGTGTGTGCCCTTTTTTGACAAAGGCCTCCTCCAAATCCCGCCATTCCTCTCTGCACACTCTCTACCACCAGCTGGTTTTTTTTGGTCTTTCCACTTTCTAAGTAGTCTCCATCTTTTTCGTTTGCTGTACCTTAGCCAGCAGTTTAATAGTTTTTTGCTCCACTTCTCTGTTTTTTCTCTTGCCGTGTGCCCCGCCCATTTCCACTTTAGTGTGTTACCTTAGTTTTTGTTTCTGGACGCTGTGTGCTGTAACGCTGTAAGAAAAATAAGTGGTGGCGGTGTGGTAACACACATAATAGGACAATATGAAGCATTCAACGCTTGTTTTAACCAATTTAGAGAATGTAACACTGATATATGCAAATTTCCTAAATTAGAGACGTCTTTATGCCTATGTGTTGGCATACATGTTAAGGCATATTTTACAGTGCACAAATTCGTTTTGCCATTGTCAGCGAAACAGCTACTAGAAAGTAGCTGTTTCATTATTTATTTATTTATTAAAGCTCAGCTCATCATATTTAATAAATCTACAGTAACATACAAGTTATCTTTTCTAAAATACATGACAATTATATGGTAAACTTAAATGTTACAAAAATCATATAATAATACACTTCCGATTTTGCTTTGTGTTAAACATAAATTTACTAGCAAAAAAGCGTATTTATGAGAATGGCACTTAAAAATATTTTGTTTAAAATCAGCCCACAACCGAATATTAAAGAGAAATACGAATTAGGTTTTCATAGAAAGAACGTTAGTTCTACGAAGTGCCGATTTGCCGTTAATATAAGTTGAGAAATTGCTTGCGTGTTGCCAAAGTATTATGTTTTGAATGCGCCAAATGTTTCCGTTATGCAGTTAATATCATACAACTAATCGTTTTTAATGTAGTATAATTGTTCCTTATTAGGTGTTTATACTTAATATAATAAATATTCATCTCGTTAAGTTTTTTAATCAACATCAATTAATAAAAATAAAATCTGTGATGTTTATGTTGTCATTATATCAGAGATCCATATCTTCTTCACAGTATAATGATGAACCAGGGCCAGCATTTCAATATCAATACACACACATTAAACACTTATAATGTACCCATATATATAATTCCTTTTTTCTTTCCATTTTTTTTGTTATTTTATTATTATTATTTAGTTTGTTTCTGTATGTTGTTTTGTTAGTAATAAATGTTATGGAAGTACAGCATCGAGAAAAAATGCACACGTACAAATCAGCGTTTTGCCTACTCCTAATATATATTAGACGCCGTGTGGCAATCTTAATCTTATTATTATATCCGCATATTTTGACTTGAGGACCACTTTCTTCCGCCAATCATTTCTCAATTCCCTTCGACATATATATCAAAAGCCATGTCTTCTCAGGTACTCCGAACCCTCACTGAAATAGACTACGCATGTACCGTGGAGGTGGTGGTGGAGCCGGCAGTACAGCTATTGGTAGTAGTCCGGTATCCTAATCTTGTCAATATAAACTGCGAGATAAATCGAGATGCTTTCATACTGATGAAGAAACATCGGTGTATCAGGTTCTGTGACGTAATGAATTATGAAAGCCTTCCAACCCACTACTTCACGTTTCATGTCAAGGAGCGGCTGCGGTTCAAGTTTGTCAGCAATAGCAGCATCAATGCAGATCTTAATGTAAGTACATACTGGCAAAGTACACTTAGGGGTGTCAAGAAAAATAAACTTATTTGATTTCTAGTTCCACATTTTTGGAAACAAATTAACTCATTTCACATATAGCACAATATGTGCAACCAGTGTTTCCCAACGGAGGGCCCACGCCACAAGGAGGGCTCCCCATAAGAACCAAATTGCCCCAAAAAAATATAAAAAAGAGTGTGTGTACTCATGTAGAGATGTTAGAAGTTGTACTTCTTTGGCGTATGGAAAAAAAATAACGAAACTGCAGTAGTGATTAACGATAAATATTAAAATTATTCAAAAAGATTTTATTTAAATAAATAAATTTTTAGTAAATACTATCACAAAATAGATTATGGAATAATCCTTCCAGTAGTAAAGAGTGAAGTGTTCCTCGTGGCACTCACTATATTCTCTTTTTCTGTGATAATAGTCCACAAATATATTCAGGCCCACTTGTACCAAGTAACGGTGACCTCAGCACGGAAGAAGCCACGCAGAGGATGCACGTTAAAGAATGAGACGAGTTGCACCGTCGGAGAGGATCACTTCTGTTTCACCAGCGGGGTAGTCTGTGACGGCATCAAAAACTGTGGTGTTGATGACTGGTAATTTGATATTGTTTTATTTGATGGGGCTAGTTTTCATTCGGTTCTTGGTGATATAGACGACATGTACCTGGACTATCCAACACATATCTCATGATAATTTTAATAACCTAGGATTCCTTTGAGGACTCAGCCTCAGATCAATATATACAATATTGTTCATTTGATAAAATAATGTCAGCCGTTTGTGCCTGTACTTCGTCAGTTGGTGGGCTTAAGGACTCAGAGTCCAGGCTTAGTATCACTCCCGTATGTTGAAAATGTATTGCTTTTCTACGCATGGGAGGGGTCCACCCTATATGCCAACAAAATAAAAGAAAAATCCATTGGTTTTAACGGGTTTAAGCCACGAAGCCAAGTCTAGATATTAATTCAGTTCAACACGATTACACACTTGAATGATTAATTCATTATGCGATATTTAATAAAGCAACGATGCCGCGAATAATGGCCTAATTACTACACGCGTCGTAATTATATACTTGTAATTTGTGCAACGATCTGTTATGTGCTCAATATTATAGATGACGAATTATAATTATATTCAAAGCGTTGTCTGCTTAGCACTAGATGATTTTCATTATTCAATGTTATGTTTTTTTTTCATAAAGCAACACAAACGGGCAGGAGGCTCATCTGATGTTAAATGATACCGTTTACCTACCTACCACCTACTGTTTACTTATATCTGAGTAAATTGTACTTATCTCCAAAATATAAAAAAAAAATCAAACAAACCGCTAGTCTTAAATAGAAAATTACCGGAAAAGTTTTTATAAATTACTCTTTACATTCGGGTATGAGAAAATGAATTTTTTTTGTTGTGCATTGATCAGGGTTCATACATTAATATAATATTTACATTAGCATTAGCCAATTAGTTAAGATTAGTTTAGCCTAATAGATATTTCTTATAGACACATTCGCAAGGTTGCCATTCAATGGCTTTAATATTCAATTATAAAAAGGATTCGTAGATTATGCTGGATTTTTTGCAATTTACGTCATGTAGCGGTACCAAACATCATAATATATATCGTGTGCAAAACATTAGTTCAATCTGTTATCACCTAATGTAACTCAGTGTGGGGTGGTTCTGCCAAAACTAAAGTTATTAGCACTAGAAAGAGCTCAAAGAGCAGTTATAAAAATAATGATAAAAAAAAAGTTTCCCAACTGAAGAGTTGTACAAGTCTTGCAAACTATTAACGACGATACGCCAGCTCTACATTCTCTGTTTAGTTGTGTCCATAGGAGGCACGCAACTTCTCCACATAGTCCAGACACACCAAAAAAAAGGCCAACATAATATTATAATAGCTACGCACTTTGCAAGACTATTTTTGCATGTAATAAATTAAACAATCTGAGCGATTGTTTAGTTTATTATATGCCTCAATTAATTCAAAACAGAAGCATTGTTAAATCCTTTTAGGTACATTTTTCCATATTTATATATATCCATCTTTTCATGCACACTATCGCTTAGATTTCTTTTTTTTTTCGTTTTCATCTCCCACACAATTACACAAGTACACATTCATCATAATATATTCATATATTTATTATTTTTATAGTATCCCGTTTTTTTTATTTTAACAATTGTTTTGATTACAATTTGTTGAAACTTTGTAAATTTAAAGAAGAGCGAAGCTTCCATGTCACATGTCTCTGACTTACTAGGGAGGTCTCAATCTGAATACTATTGTACATATTGCTAAACAAATAAAACATTTAGATTTTTTTTTTGATGATCATCTCTCAGAAAGCAATGTAACGAAATTATATTCAACACATAAATATAAAGTTATTACAATATAATCTACATAGTTATTATAATACCAATCGATAAATAGAAATAAATTTAAAAAGTTTGGACTTTTACTGCTGTTTTAAATAAATATTGCAATATTAGTTTGAAAGCAATTTTCTCTAAATACTGACCCGTTAAAGAACTTTATCAATAAATTATATTTAACCATAATATAATAGAATTAATGTGGCAACGCCGTAAAGAAATCTTTGCAGTAACTTTATTAAAGGTTCACAGTAATTCAGTTTTCCTACGCAAATATAATAAATCTCTTCCAACCCTTAAGATTCTTCCTACAGCCAATGTACACACAGCCACCTCCCGCCATATTCACTTAAATAGCTTTTATCGTTTTACTACATTTGTTCCAATGGTATGCCAACAACCACTATTATTCAATCATTGAACGAAGAACTCAGGGCCAGCACCATTATGTGTTTACGCGGTCGACTGGACGTTTCGTAATGCCTCAGTGGAAAGGACGCGTGGAATGTTTTTATTGAATGATCGAATCATAATTTACGTAACACACATGACAAGATAAAAAAAACTTATTTTTATAACTGTAAAACTCTATCAAGTTGAGTACCTGAGCTACGCGTGGCGCCATGACCGCTAACACCTCCCTCAAATAATTAAAATGGCTAAAATCTAGGGTAAAATGAAATGAAAGGACAAGACATGCTACACGAGATTGAGGGCCGAGATGCACCAAACAAGAAGAAAGTCAAACATTCTTAATTTCAAGAAGACGCAAAAATACTTCTCTAGGCAAGATGGTACCATGATGGCTGGCAAGGCTTGGCTTTGATGTTCCATGCCTGCCTTAACAATTCAATTTTGATTTCTTATTATTATACAATTACACGTATATTTCTATCAAAATCAGTGTCCAACTAAATTCAACTAAATCACATTGGTGAAGGTTTCCAGTGAATTTACAGAGGACGGTAAAGGGCGTACTAGAGGAAGATGACAAGCCTGCGGTCAGAAATGGACCAAACAAGAGGCTGGTAATGACCAGGTGATGAGAAAACATGCTACGCCGTCGTTGATTCGAATGATCTGTGACCGTTTTTTGCCTGAAATTGGAGGATTATATGATGAAAATTCTTTTTGTCTCTATTATGTCTATATGTCTATTAATAAAGCTTTATAACTAAATGTCTTCTTACTAATGAGTTCTTCTTACTCATTTTCATACTCTCAAATAGCCTATGCTGGTCGTGGATTTAGACCCCGGCTCTGCACCAACGCTCGTATGGCCATACTATCGTGAGGTAAACGACCTGTTATATGTCCAAAACTAAACTAAACTCCGAATTATGACATCTTATAAGTTGCATTTCACAGGTTCGACGAACGCAAATCTACGTGTTCTCTTCCCATTGAGAGACTCAGCTATGCACCAGTTATTGCGGTCCTTGCTGCCATGTCATGTGCACTGTTGGCACTTGGCCATATAATCCAACGGTGTTTGCCTCCACTCGCAGATTCATTCTTCATATTCAACGCGAACGAAGACAACCGACTCTGCATAGACCCAGTTCTAATTCCACAAAATAACACTCCACCAGAAATCCCGACTTTGAAGAGGACGTCTATTATTCCTGTAGGTCTTTTTTCGTAGTCAAAAAACTGAACAAAATACTTACTAAAAATAGTCTATAATAGCCATATAAGGACACCGCGTATATTACTAAATTGTTTAAAACAGTTTTGGAGTTGGTTAAATTTTTGTAAAGGAATTTAAGGAAGGAAGACTAGCTCGTGAAGGAGAGTGCTCTTTACTTGATATAATGTAAGTCTCGTGCAGTTTTAGCTTTAATACTTCTGCGAGACGAGATGTTAGGTAACGTTAAAATTCCCTTACGACAAATATTAAATTTTACAAGGTGTTCTCGTCATCTTCAGAAGAAAGCAGCGAGATTTTTGAAGATAAGAACTTCGGTATGGAGCTCCGATCTATCGATGTTACAGAGGAAGACACATCCAAGGTACTGATGAAATTTAGAAGGCACTTCTTAAACCCAGACCAATGTCCCACATTAACAATCCTAAAGCGGGTTTCTTTCCTCAATCCTCTCTATAGCTACTATATATATTATGTTATAGATTGATAGATAGTCTATAAAAAGTGATAAATTCTAATAAATAACATGGTGATCAATAAATTGATATACACCATTCATTCTCCTTTGTAACAAAATCATATTAAATGTCTTAGTCCAGACAGATTTAATAATTAAAAGGAAAAATGAGCAGTGTTATCTTAGTTGCTCCAGCATGCGACTCTCATGACTGAGGTCGTAGGTTCTATTACCGGCCGTGGACCAATGCACTTTCTTTCTATGTGCGCATTTAACATTCGCTCGAACGGTGAAGGAAAACTAGGTTTAGGCTTGCCTTTGAACTAAAAAGTCGACGGCGTGTGGCACAGGGGCTGATCACCTACTTCTCTAATAATCTTTATTAAGCTCTGGGTCTGTGGTTGCATGTGATTTTGTTTCTTTTTAATAGAGAAGTTGGCCTACTCAATATTATAATATATTTTAAGGCATGCCGATTTCCTAACGATATACCTTCATATAAGCACATTAAAAATGAGATGCCGAGAAGCCCCCGCTGCTCTTCCTTCTAACCCAACGTATTAATTACAACTTTTATACTTATGTAAGAATTGCTTACAGACAGATATCAAGCCAGAAGAAGCGAGAATCAGTAATATAAAAACGATAACTGAACGAATACAAGACACATTCAAGTCGTTCACCTTCTCCAAACGGAGGTCGAGTCAGAAGAAACAAACGACGATTGTATGATTTTATTACATTATGTGGGATTCTATTAAAGTGTAACTGTGACGACATTTTATTAACTAAATTCGTCTGAATAACCCCATAGGCTTATGCACAGGGGGCAAACGAGCAAGAGGCTCATCTGATGTTAGCTGATACCGTCGCCCATGGACAATCTCAATACCAGAGGGATCGCGAGTGTGTTGCCGGCATTTTTAGTCGTATTGGTTCGGAAATACTTCATACAGCTGGTTCCGTACAGTGGTGGTGCGCAGTAGAAACTGCCTTAAAATCCAGCTGTATGTAGCACAGATAATTCATTCTCCCAGATACGTCTGTTATTCGTTAATTTTAATTATTGTTATTGATTACGATTTCAAAGCTTAATTTTAATACAATATTATAATGATAATGAAATCTATCTAAATTATGAAACAATTAAACTCTCAATTAAAACAATATTTATTAAGTACATGTAAGAAACATACTCACATCGATAATTATTAATGATTAATCAACTAATTAAAATATAATTGTGCTGCTTATTTAATGCCCGATTAATTAACGACTGATATAGGGCAACTAAAGGATTGTTTACCTTCCTTTTGGGTCTATGATGAATCTATTTAAAGAGTCACTCAATAGCGCGTACCATTGTGGAAAGTTTAGACCCCGAAAAGTATTACTAGATAGTATAGTCAGATGATAAATACAAATCTACCGTCCAATGGTTACAGGCTTAACCTGAATTTCAGGTTCATGCCGAAACAACAATGGTTGCGCGTTGGTTTCATTTAGTAAAGCTGACATACGTCCTGTTTCTTTTTATAGAACCATGCACCTGACATACCGGGCATACCGCCCACGGACACTCAATGCCAGAGGGCTAGCAAGTGCGATGCCGGCTTTTTAAGAAATAGCACGCTCTTTTCTTAAAGGACCCTTAAGTCGAATTAGTAATAATGTAACAATACAAAGGTATTGAGTGTAATATTGTTTTAGTAGCAGACATAGAATTATGTTCTAATAAAACATGAATGCACTCGAATGTTTATCCCGAGCCATATCTTGATAAACCTAAATAAATAATTCCTTGGTAATATTGATAAGATAATTTCTGATTCCAAACTGGTTTAAACCTGCGACAGGCGGATTATGAAACTATAAAAATAGTATCGTTAAAATGGCTCTCGAACATATCATGTCTTGAACAATTTCATGGTCATCCCTTGCCCTAATCGTCTAATAGATCTCGAAATAATGCATTAGACTACTCAACGTTCTAGCAGTCGCATTTGCAAGTTGAGATGGAAATATTATGGGAATCGGTTTGGGGCAAAACATTAAAAGGCAACGTAACCAAATAAAATCTATTATCTCTAGAAATCTAAAATCTAGGGTTGCCTGGAAGAGCTCACTTGTTAGCGATAAGGCCGCCCGTTGCATCCCTTGTAATTTATATATATTGTGTTATTTGTGTTTCTTTCTAGCAACGAAGTGTAAATAAATAAATAAAAAATCTCCACACATACCCAAGGTTAAATTGACTAAAATCACGATCTAAAATTATACATTGCACACAAATAAGAAGAAAAACGCCTTTTTTGTGTAATAGGAGGCAAACCGGTAGGAGGAAAGGAGAAATATCCTGACGTTAAGTGAAGCCCACGTACACTCACAATGCGAGAAGGCTGACAAGTTCTTTGCCTTTTAAGAATTGGTACGCTTTTTACTTGAACGACCCTAAAGTCGAATTTATTAGGGAATACTTCAGTGGAATAGGTCCACGTAGTGCCTGAAACATCCAGTTGTGGATCGATGGATGTGATGCGATTTGAGGTGATACGGATGGTAAGTATGTATTTTGTATTCTGCTTGGCGTCCGATCATGAAACTCAACAGCAGGTATTAGTCCGAACACACAGTGGCTTTAAAAGACTTTTTCAATATTATGGATGATACAATTTTTTAGATTTATAATAAATTTATATTTTAAAGGCCTGCGTTTTAGAATAATTTTGCAAGTTATTGTGAAAATCAAAATTTTCGTAACAAACTTTTGTCATCGAGCATAAGGGATAATTAGAGGTTTATATGTATTTCGTTCCATTATACAATGCTGCTTAAATTAATTCTATATCGACAAGTGAAACCCGTATTCAATTATTTAAATGGTAATTAGCGAATAGACATTCAAAATGATTTTGTTTCTTAATTACCTTATGGCTCATCATCATTTTACCTACCTCATTCATTAATTCATTCATTTTGTCATATGAAGTCAAAGTACTAATTACGCGTTTTCACCAAGTGAAGTAATTCAATCAAATCAAAATTTATTTATTCAATTTAGATGCGACTAAAGGCCTGCTTATGAATGTTAAAAACGTTTACAAAATTCGCGAAAGAGCAAAACTACACCATCTGTTCGCAAGACTACCAGGAGGTCTTTTTCTGAGAAGAACGGGCAAGAAACTCAGCAAGTTTTATCCTCCCGTTACCACAACGACATTTAAGTTACATAAGTAAAAATAAATTAAAAATCTATTCTGTGATTTACCACATTCACCATTACATTACATTCACAACCCATCCAAGAGAACAAAGCAAATTATAACAATATAACTGTAATTATTGTCAAGCGTGTTTATCTTCTAGGTCATTAACTGTGTTATGTGTTACCTTTACACATTAAGGTTTTTTTATATGTGTTTTGAATCTGTTGAGAGGCAGTTCCAATATTTCACTAGGAATCATGTTATAGCAGCGTACACTTAGGCCTATAAATGAAGTATTTATTTTCTGCAATCTGTAAGATGGCTGGAAAAGATTTCCCTTATTTCTTGTATTCCTATTGTGAATGTCACTGTTCTTTAAAAGATAACTAATATTACTACGCACAAAAACGATACAGTTGTAGATATATTGTGACGGTACCGTCAAAATACTGATTTCCTTGAATAAGTTTCTAAGTGAAGTGCCTGGTTTCAAGCAATAGATTGACCTAATAGCACGTTTTTGCAAGATAAAAATAGATTGTATATCTGCTGCTTTGCCCCATAAAAGAATTCCATACGAAATTACGCTGTGAAAGTAACTAAAATTTACTATTCTGGCAGTTTCCTCGTCTGTGAGTTGATATACTGACGCTATTTAAGTTAAGTTAATTAGCCAATATTCAAATTCCCATTACTTCCTATATTGTTTACTAGCAGCTTCCGCGAACTTCGTTTCTCCTTAATGCCTAGCCTACCTTTTTAGTACATGCCAACATGGAACATTTTGCTATGCTACCCCCTTTTTTATTGAGGGGAATGCATTTCCGCACAGAGTGTGGAACTCGCTCTAAAAGCCCTACCTACTAAACCCCTCCTACCAATCACGTCACTGTTGGGATAACTTGGGGTCGCGTAAGCATTCTACCAAGAGACCCCGTGACTGGCTGCTACAGCAACCATCTTCCATTACATTGAGATCACCTTAGAAGTCTTTACTGTAGGGTTGCAATTTCTTGCACCCAACACGTGATTCGCCGCCATGTTCTCGCTTGCACATATAATTAATGGTTATTGTGCCTCACTCGACATAGATAGGTATAGTGTGTCGTGGACTTTTTTGTAGATATTTATAAGATCTACAATTACTTAGAACATTTTATGGTTCTATCTTTAATAGTTTAGGCTGGGTACGCAAAAAAAGAAACTTTTTTGGTTGATTTTTACACCTTGTGTCCGAAAAATCCTAATATCTTACGGAACTCTATTTTTGTTCAAAATTAAATATAGCCTATACTATATTACTCGTGGATAATGTAGCTTTCGAATGGTGAAAGAATTTTTAAAATCGGTCCAGTAGTTTATGAGCCTATTCATTACAATCAAACAAACAAAGTTTTCCTCTTTATTAGTGTAGATTGCAGGTTTGCTGTACTTATGCTAAAATTTTAACGTAATATTCAGACGTTTTAAAAGTAAACTATTTATATAATTATTTGGCAATCAAAGTGCCATTATAGTTGTGGGATTCAATCTTTAATGCATTTATGTATATTTTTATATGTACTTCGTTCTGGTGGAAATAATGGACTTATTTATATCGTATTATTACAACAGGAAGCAACGTATTCTTGTGTACTTGAATGTAGTATTTCTCTTTGGTAGGTAGCACATGTATGAACATCGCGATGTCCTGCCCAGCGCCTCTCTTTTATGTTGTAGAGTGTGGGAAGTATAGGACATAATCGGTCCATCTAGTTGGTGAATGGTCACGCGATTCTTTTTCTTTTTCTTATTCTGATTATTCTGTCTAATCACGAACAGTTCCTCACTTAAGACAGGCAAGTCCATAGGCGGAGTTGGGTCAAGACTGATGTATATTTGCGGAACAACAGAATCGTATTGATTTATGTTAAATACATATTTTTAATTAAAATTGCCGTTGCTTAATTACTTGACTATAGGCATACCCAGGGCCGGATTTACAGGTCTGGGGCTCTCAGACAAACAACAACAAAAGAGGCCCCAAAATGAACAGGTTTTTTCATTCGAGTTTTTTAATAAATAATTTATAGTAGAACCAAGTGGATTGGTTTAGTATAACAGTATAACAAACATATTCAAATATGTATAACAAACGAAAAGTTGGTCTAGATGGAGCGTACGACTCTGGTATTTCATCACCAGGATCACGTAACAGAGAAATGTGAGGCCCATTTCTAAAAAATCCAGCGGCTCTGATTTTTATGCTAATAATATGAAATGCTAAATTGTTCGTAGTTTCACAAGATATGATTTCAATACGAAGGCTTTACACACAATCATAGAAAGATAATAATATCAAAATCGTTTCATATGAAGATATCAATCCATTTAAATACATCACCATAAAGGTGTTGCAATTGTTACAATAAACCCGTGACCCAGAAAATACATGTTTTTAATATCGCTGATTTAAATATTTTCATCGTAGTGTATATATACATACTCAACTAGTCTTCAAAGTTATTATCCCGGATAAGATAAGTCTCGTTTCTCTATTTCACCCTTACTTAGCGGCTTATATCCTTACTTCCGCCTTTAAGAATTTTTTTTTCTTTTTCAACTTCTACATATTTTTTATTAACAGCTTATGTATGGCGAAATTTATAAAATATCGTCATAACGATTATACAATTATTTCTTGTATTTTATCCATAACTTCGTTGTATATACAGAAATATAATACAATTGATATAAATAAAAAGAAGGGCAACTGGCGGCCTTATCGCTTTCGAGCGATCTCTTTCAGACAACCATTGTGAGACGAAAATTTTATTTCATATGTAAGAAGTGCAAAAAGATATAATACATATTATATTTAGAACGAATGAAACAAAACATAGCAAAATATATATAAACAATGAACAGGACAATAATAAAAAAGAATAAGTGCACATGAACACAGATAATTTCAGTTAAATACATTTTTAAATCACAGTATATACCCCCGTACGCTTCCCAAAAAGGAAAACTAGACCTGCAAGAGTAGGTAAGCGGGGAATGGGAGCTTGGTGACATGAATCGAATAAACAGCAAAAAGGTTATGTTTCCGGCAGCGGTGATAATACTCATACAGTCTCATACTCGCCCAGCAAGTATGTCATCAAACGAAATTAGATTTTTTTTAAATTTAAATTTGATAAGCGATTATCAAGAATTTCGTAAGGTAAAGGTATGGAAAGTAGTTGTACTGTCGTATATAAGGTTCTAAGGAAATTCTTGTGTAGGGTACACATTCGATATCCTATAATACTTTTCATAAGGTGACTGAGAGGTGGAAAAGTCAAAAGACCAATATGAAGGAAGGACATTTGAAACCCACGAAACTGCATTGATTTACCGCGACCGAGGTCGTTTTTTACCGATTTAATATAAGAGGATACGAAATAAACGTAGAAAATTACACTCATTTGTTCGCATTGTCCATTTAATAAAATACTCATCAAGAAAAATGACTTTATTATTCTTTACATAAATTCATAATTAAAAGTGGTTTTCATGTGTAAAGTAGATATGTAAAATATGTAGTTTAAAAAATAATACATTTAATGATACGTAAAAATACATTTTCCGATACATATTATAATTTTTATAATTAGAAAAGATATTTCGGAAAGCCGTATATTTTAATTCATCTAACATAGCTTACATTTCTGGCCAAGGAAGTATGAATTGTGAACTTATAATAAAAATCTGGGCATGCCGAATTCGAAAACATGACCTTGAGGTTGAATCGAAACGATACACGGTAAAGCCATCAAACCACTATTGCTGATCCACTAATAAACTTAAAAAACGTAGACAATTGTAGCGCTAGCAAGTATGAAGATTTTTATATATTTTATTTTATTTTCTGCAATACATAGATAAATAAAAAGAACACTAAAACAGAGTGACTTCCCCGTAATAAAGACTTTAAGTAGTGTTATTTCACTTTCATATGGCAAACATCTTTATTCGTATATTAGGTTAGGCTTTAATTACTTATTAGTCATAAATAAGGCTAGATCGTAAAGTTTTATGATGTCTCAGTAAGTACACGTGTTTTTAAAACACACAAATACGTATATAAGATTAGTCTAGAAATTGGGTCTCGTGTATATTCACGATTAACATATAAATATATACGTATACCATAACAAATTCGCATAAGCTACTAAGCTAGTCGCGTACAATGTTGAGGAATTTTCAATAGTATGTGTATTTCGATGAATTTTCATGGCTTTGGCGTACACGATAGTCCGTCAAATTAATTTCCTTCATAAATCATTAAGAAACAACAGTAAGTAAACGATATATTATGTAGTCTTTACTCGCTTATATCCTACTCATTTAAAAATAATTAACGGAAAATATAAAATTCATTTGTCAGCAATTGATTACTAGAAAGTGTTTTAAATATAATTTACCAATTTCCGTTAACGTACGATTTGTATATAACGTAATATCACATTAAGTACATTTAATTTAAAAAATATTACCATATAATATATACAGATGTCGAATAATTTTGTTATATCTCGCATCGTAATGTTAAATCACTCACCTTCAAGTAACACAATCGCGTTGTAAGACGCAAACACTTCAACTGACACGGCTTAAGCAAAATAGCGAATGCCGAAACCAAATTATACAAACGATGCAAGTGAACAGTTTCAGTCTATACTCTATGTTGACTTTAGTCGCATGAAAGGTACGCCTAATAAGTTAACATTTAACTCAGGTTTTATTTTTTTTTTAATTAAACAGCCCCGAGGGACTAGGATTCCGTGTCGTGGGCAGCTAGGCTCCATTTGACATTTTACGTAACACATTAAAAATAAACTACTGTTTAAAATAAGTAGATCAGTTTTCCATACACCATTTTATCTAAACGTCCTTTTTCATCACAGCGTCTACTTAATTTGCCAGAAAGAGAATAAATTGGTAAAAATGGAGCAATTAGATTCAGAAAAGAAGCTCTAATACTCATACAATAAGGGAGAGATTAAGAAACAAGTTTTTATAGAAATAAGCGGGGACTCTAGGACGGAATTTGTAATTAAAATACGCAATTATCAACCTTTGGGTCGTTTAAGCCGGCTGTGCATGAATAGAGTTTTCTCTCTACGCGAGTGTTCCCAACGTGGTGCCCCCGCTCCACAAGGGAGCAGTTTCATTGTGGGGGGGGGGGGGGGATGAGCTGCTAATCGAAAATTTATTAAAATTATTTGGAATTTGAATTTCAGTTATTGATTACTTGTTTTGTTTTTTTTTCACTAATTTCTTCCTTCGTCATGTATATAATTATTGCAATTAGTATTATATCAATTATTAACTATGCACTTTCTTTGACAAACGGATCAGTTATTAAAAAATATGAATGATTAGACTAGACGTCTGGCACCACCTACCTACATGATTGATTTGTGAAAAATTGGCTTGCTATTCTAGTGGTTAGGTTAAAATGCCCACAAAGGCTTACTATTAGTGTCTAGAATGAAGTAAAGCTCATCGGACCTGTGCCTGTCCTCAGGCAGCTATTGTGTCGGGTAACCCATCGTTGTATGAGGGATGGAATATAGAATGTGGTCGCCTTCGTGGTCGAGTGAGCCTGACGAACAGAATGACGTATATTTGCGTATTTCCGTTATCTATCGAAAAGAGACCCTTGAAATAGAACCTCAACACAATTGAAATAAGGTGCATATTAGAATGTAACTGCCTAAAAGTATCTCGCAGTTTAGTGTCTAGGGACAGCCAGAGAATGGATGGAATGAAGGCTGTTTGATTATGCTTGGAACTGAAAGAAGAATCGCGTGGACTGGAGATTCCTGTAATGTATATGTTTTCTTTTTGAGATTATACTTTGGAAGACCGTTCGCATCACTTAGAAGTAATGATAAGTTTCTCTGTGCTCATCCAACACTTGCTGTGATGAGCTGAGATGAGTTCGGTGAAGAAAGCCATCGCGACGCATGCCTAAGACCCAAAAATCGATGCTGTGTGTCAGGTGAAGAGAAAATTAAGAGAAAACGATCACGAAAAATCTGAGGCTAAAACTTCCGAAATCATCAGTAAATGAGATCTTCGCATATATACTCTGATAAGCCTATGTTATGTTTATATTACCCTTTCTTCCTCCATATATTATTCATATAGCAGGAGGCAAATGATGTTAGGTGATAAAGGCACCCATAGACTATATACATACATACGTACATATATCTGCCGTTCTTTGCCGGTTTTTTAAAATATAAATAAATAAAATAAAAATGTATTCATTGAGGTACATTCTTAACACTATACTATGGAGACAAAGTCGTATTTGTCGAATTAGAGCTTAGACTTCAAACATTACAAACACAGAATCAAGTATGGTTGTCGAATCACACGGCACGCTTTAGCAATTACATTAAATATTATTATTAATCATGTTTAAAATAGGATATAAAAAGATCCCGAACATCATTAGCCATGTCTGAGGAGGGTTGCAGTGAAAAAAGCAATCTGCCTTATACCTTATGCCAACATGGGGTAAATTAATGAGTTGCCCAACATTGCAAAAGTTCCCTCACGTCTATACTGAAGGTTTTTTAAACTTATTCCGCTTAGGCTAAACTTAAAATCACTATAAAACGCGAATTTAATCGTATTTATATGCGCAATAAGAAATCTGCAGTAAAAGTAATATGAAATGGTATTGTGTGATAACATTGTGTGTTTTCTGCGCGGCCCCTGCAACATTCATTTCCAGTGAATCGGAGGCTTTACAACAGGCTTTTGTGTTAGTTGATCTTCTTAAATCAGGTACGAAACTTCACATAAAATAACGCTAGATTCATTCAAAAATAAAGCATTTTAATTTAATAACTATCGCAAATATATTTATGGATTAGTTTGAGAATCACGTAGGTAGAATTACGTAGCTAGGTTCGTTTCTATTTATCTTTATTGTACGTAATTTTATATATTTACGTCAAGACTTGTTTTTAATATTAAGAGAAAACTCTGCAACCTCCTTCGAATTTTGGGAATTTCCTTACATTCAGAATATGCAAGAATGAACAAACAAAATTCCTTTTTGAGAACTGGAGTGGCTGTAAGTACACCTGAACAGCCGACTTGCCCAACTACAAAACACCCTGCGAATAATGATCATTGTAAGTACATCAAGCATTTGTATTACATAGTACATGACCTTTTTGTCTACAAATATTTTCTACTCCATCTCTCAACTCCGAGTTGAATAATTTTAATCGTCATAATTCTTTTTATCACATACAGCATGTTTTCAATTACATTATATGTCCCGGCTTAGTCGCCATACGATTGACACAGAATACACGAAATTCACTGCACTGGAGGAAAGACGTGCTGTACCAATGATGGGTGGTGATGGTCTAGATATATAGGATCAGAAACACTTGATGTGCAGGGGCCAGTTTGTCTGAACAGGTTGCATCGCATACCAGCACCCGGCCCATCTTCCATGGAATCAAACTCATACCGTCCGGTCTCTTGCCATCGTCTCTTGCAACTCCGGTCGGCACGTTGACGGTTGCAAGGAACCGGCGTATGCTATCGTTGAGTGAGGCATGTCTTGAGAAGCGGCCAGCACTTTTTTGGCATGACAAAAAGCTTTGATAGCGTATATTGTAGATGTCGCTACACTAAGTGCTATCATGGTTACTGGTCCACTCATTTGTCGGACTCTAAGGCATAAGTAAATATGTATCATCTTACAGCATTCCCGTTGGACGGAGGAAGTCTTGCAGTCCCTTCCCGACGACTTCTCTTAAACAATTTGACCCCGGGCTCCGCAAATAATGCGTGGAAACGTTTACGTCTTAGTAAGGACTCTATTTTATTAACATGTCCGTAATTTATAAAATTTTAAAGGGTTAAGTATTGAATGTTGCTGGTTCGGCTAAATATAAGAGTCTTTCCTCCAACTTTGATTTTGTTCCCTTTGGATTAATTTAGATTAAAGGTTTAGGTCGTCGTCTGGTAAATAATACTGGAGACCTAAGAGCCGGTGCTTGTCTCGCTCAACAAATAAGTATCGCAACACAGCGAGGAGATGCCGCAAACGTTAAACTTATACAGCGACAGGGACCAAAGCTTTTAAGTTTGTTTTTATTTTCTTTTTATTAATTTTTAATTATTTTTCTTATGTAGCTTAAGAAAAATGTAAATACTGTATATATGTTTGTTAAGAATACTTAGTTTAAAGTATCTAATGTATGTTATTCTTTTCAGAGAGCAGGCGGCTGGAATACGACGACATGTTTGGGCCGCATCCTGGTGAAAAACACAAAGAACCCACATCTCAAGCTCAACCAACGTCAATTGGTAGGCCAACATCAAACTTAGCAACATCCATACCACCACCACCTTTAGCAGAAAGCACGATTTTGACAGCCTCAGAAGTTACACATCTCTCAACACGTTCTTCTATAGATTATGAGCAGACCATAAAAGCAAAAATAGAAGGCCATAAAGGTAAATCTGACGAGGTACATGAGTGGATGACATGATTTACATTAAGCATAAATTCCTAAGGTACAATACGTTAAGTTGAAAAACCGACCCTTTTAACGCGCAAAACATATATTGAAAATGTAGAATGTTGTGAAAACATATATTTTATAACTTTAAATCTTAATATACTCTTGGTAAACGTAAACCAATTACTAAGGAACCGATATACTTATAGATTACCAATGATTTATAAAAACACTTTAATACTTTACGTATTGTATTATTAATTATTGACCCGTACTACTTATAAAACAATAGTTCAAATACCGGCAAACATCTTGAGTAAATGTTGCCTGCGCAGAAGCGATTTTTAGGTTTCACTGGGACACGTGACACGTGTCGATCGCGTGATTGCTAAATCAGTTGACGTTTGTGCCCCGCTCTGAGATACGATGCGCAAACTTTCCCCTACTCCCTTGTTTAATGCTCAAGAAGTTTCCCGGTATCTGCACTCAATTGAAATCAAAACACTAAATTTACTAGAACTTAAATTTCCGTAAATCATATTGTCTTACAAAACAAAACCATGTTTGATGAAACATGATATTTTTATCTTAACTTACTTATTGTTATTTGAGTATCAGTCATTACCCCCTGGGTCTGGCCTATACGTACACGCCACGTCATCGAAACAGCTAGATAAGTAGAACATATATTGAACCACAGAACAGAGGCCGTAGTCAAGATGCCTTAACAGTAGTGTATGTAGAAAGTCAGTGACTTAGTTTGTATGAAAATGACATTCGTTTTCCTACATACACTACAGATAAGGCATCTTGACTACGGCCCCTGCGCACTTTGTAAAACGCACGTTTTTGTATGCAAGTACGATGTCGTTCTCTCAATATCCGCAACGCTGATGTCTCTACATAACATAGCTAACGCGCGGTACCTCATTATTATGTTCGTGGTTGCTATTGGAAGTACAGAGCAGTCTGATATTAGGACAGCCCGACCGTTTAAGAGCTAATTATTTACTGCAATGGTAAAAGCAACTCAAATATATGCTTTTAATTCATCATTGATATACAAAAAACCCAAGATGCACACTCAACGTCTAAAAAACGTCCTCAAAAAATGAGCGCAACATTCTAAATTGTGCACTCATTTCAAATAGTCTCGCGTCTGGGAGCAGTATATCAATGTTTTAATTCTATTTTTTTTGTAGCCGTCAAATTAAAATTGACCAACCAAAAGAAACCTACGAGTAGAGACCCCGTCGTCGAACAGGTGGCATCCGAGATCATGAACGAAATGAAGGACAAGACTAATTCTAAATTTAAGGTCGAAATAGCACCGCTTTTCACTGCTAAAACAGAACCATACACTAGATTTGAGAATGTCAAAGGGACCTACAGGATCCATCAAGCTACCAGCAAAAGATATCCTATTCCCTTACCAGAAAATAACGCGTTTTGCTTCTATCATCCAGATAGTCCATTGTGTCGAACATTCATTTAATCACTTATTCTAATACGAGTACAGTAGTCCCCCTATAATATGGTAGCCCTATCTTGATTTCCGTTCCCCATACGTGGATTATTAATATTTCTGTATAATCTGAAATTAATAATTTATTGTTATTTTTTAATATTGCTCCAACTCGGCAAAAAGGTATTTTTTCTTCGTAAAGATATTCATTTTACCAGTTAAACTAGTTTTTGACTTAGGATTCAGACTACCTACTCGAACTTGACTATTAAATATTACTTAGGCTGGTTTTAGTGTCACGCCGACCACACGCGCATCGTCGGCGCTGATGGTCGAGATAAATGAACTGACAGCCACAATGATATACATAATGACGCGTAGCTAACAGCGCGCCATAATTATCGTATGTGGGCTAATAAGGCATATGGCAAATTAGGTGATTAAACTTGAAGCAACTTCAGTCGTGCTTTAGTTACTTAGTAACAAAGTGTGTGAACGTAAGCATTCCTATCATAAATTGTTGCTAAATTAAAATAAAAATACAATATATTTTCATATTTTATTACATTAAGAAACCTTAATTTTGACAATATCCATTACTGTTTGAAAATAGCATTCATATTTCTTATTAATTAAACTTATTGAAATTTCAGAAGTTCCAAAAAATGCTCATACATAAAAATCTTCATTCATTTAGTAAAGTGAGGTAGTTATTAGTTTCTGAACTTATACCAATTACAAAAATGGCTCTAAAAATAACAAAGAAAACTTGAATTGGTACATAACTATGTGTAAAAGGTATGCTTGGCTGCTTCGTTCAAAACTAATCATAATGTATTGGGCCTTAGCGTGATGAGAAGCAACGATAGCGCGGAGTTGGCCCGCCTTGGCCAACATTTCACCGTACATAGCATTCTTAAACATCAATAAACGATCCATCAATCAACCATACACGTAAATGGATTCGCACTATATAAACGTTATACATTAATGAATATAACCACATAACCAAAGAAGAATACAATTCGACTTATATATTTGATGGGAATTAATATGGTTGAATCAAAATATGTAAACGAATCAGTTTCATTTCAAAATTAGTCGGATGTTGTTAACTTTGAACATTTGTGTTAAAAATGTGTTACAAAAAATATTGATTGATCATATTGTATGATTACTGTCAAACAAAATGTAGTCTGGATGGGATAAATGTCATACGGTCATAGTATAGGGATATGGGGGAGGCGCGACGCGGGTAGGGCGGCGGGTGTAGTTCAGTCTCGGGCCGCCCGCCCACGCGCGCCACAACTTAAACACTACTTCACAACGATACAATAAACTAAAATCTATTTCAGCTTGCTAAACACGAACATAATGATAATGAGGCTAACATTACGATTCCTGCTTTACCTGGAAGGAATAACAACACGCCTATATGTACACTGTCCGTCCCTATCGCTTCTGTCTCTCGTACGGCAAAACACAAAGGCCGCACTACCGAATACACACATGAGCGACATACTCGGTAGGCGCGGTCGCCGCTATCGACAAAAAAAAATACCAAATCACTTAAAAAATAATAACACCTCGCCAGAAGCAATCGGTGGTCAACTGAAAAACCGGAAATGGCCCGCGGAAATGTTCGGGCACTCGTGTGGAGGAGTCGACGACGCGTGTTCATATAGTGCCTGACACGCTGACCCGCTCTCGGCTCACTCGGCTATCGGTTAAGTACGCTTTTTGTACTGCTCGGGGAAAAACGAATATGTGTCGTCTAAGAAACAACAATGCCGGAAATCGCCGGCTCCGCGGAAGGGTCGTCGACGTTTCCTCGAAGCCAGCGAAATCAATGCCAAAGAAGGGAATACGCGCGTGGTATCGACTCACGAGCACTCCCTTCGTACAACGTATATTCGTTCTTCCGTCTATATTGTTAGTCCGATGCCCACGTACCAGGTACGTTAGGACAATTTTTACACTCTGAACAATACTGCTACATTGATTGATGGATTTACAGAGTTAGGCCGCCGTATGCGGCGGAAAGCCACCGGTTTCTCTTCAGCGCTGCCGGCCTTTGGCAGCGCTGGCACGACGGGTAACGATCGAATCTGGTACGTCACTCTCCTACTACTACTACAATATTCAAGTCATTTATTTGATAGAATATCTAGTCGGGAGCAGAGGAACGGTAATTGTTGATATTTATGCCAATTGCGAGATTATTTAATAATATGTGGAAGTAAAACAACACGGGGGCAAGGTCGCGTAGGTTTAGCGGTGCGGCCAAATCTTCAAACGGATAGCCGGTTCGGTGTCCGGGAGCTCGCTGCCACCTAACTAACATAGACTAACTTACTTACGTTGACAAGATCGAAACTAAACCGCGAAACATAGTCTCACAACTTCCATATATTATTATCACATTCATAAATATAATCATCTAAGCTTCCCAATTTTGATATCATTCACTTAATTCTTAATCTCACAATATATCTCCCTTGGCACAATTATAACACAAATACTACACTCGCATCAAAAGCGACGACGCGTTCTCTACCTAGTCTAGGGGCCGGCCGGCGGCGGGCCGACGGCGCGTTTCCAACGTTGGTCGACGGCGGAACCGGCTCGGCCCCGAAAACGCGACGACACAAAAACCGTTATAAAGCTAACAAAATTACAAAGAAAACGATCAACAAATGTCACTTATAAATTAATCGTACACAAGTCCTCGACGTCCAATAATCACCGTGAGGTACAAATCTCTTGGAACGTATCATTCGGTGCGCGAGGGGCGCGTCAGTCCGCGTAGAGACGTCAACAGTATTCATCAATCGCCTGCAATCGTTTCAGGAAAGCCTCAGTAAAGCGAAAGTCAGTACGACCCACACACCGTAACATATTAATCTATATCTCAATAACAAAACATAATACGCGTCTGTATAATCGATTCGTCTACTTAACACTTGTATAAGAACCTAACGTGGACCACTATTGCATTTCATCCGTCGGATATATATATAACGGTAAACAATCTAACAATTATATACTTCATGAATATATGAAAAAAATATGTGTATATCTACATATGTGTAAAATACATTTGACAAATCACTCGCGGAACTTACAAATTTTATGTTTGAACAACGACTCTTTGCTATTTACAAACTCTCCCATCTTTATAATATCGCTATAACATTTGTATCAATAAACAGACAATCATGTAAATATATAGACAGCTAGTGTAAAGGTGTGTCCGCGGCGGCGGCCGGGGCCGGGTGCGGACATAGCTTTACGATATTAAAGTAACAGTAGCGTATAAGGCCGATCATATTGTGGTGGAATACGCTAGCTCTACTGGCACTGAGGGGGAGGACGCGAAACGCAAAGAGGCAAGTGCATCGGAGGGGCGAGTGGGTATCGGGGGGTTAGGGGGGGGGGGCGGTGTGTCGGCGCGGTGGGGGTAACGTGTCCGGTCTACTGCTGCTGGGGAGGCGGCGGCGGCGGCTGCGCAGCACGGCGGTGCCGACCCGGCGCACTCGCCTGAGCCACCATGGCGCGGATGCGCCGCTGAGCAGACTGCACAACATAACACTTGGTTACTAACATCGCATCGCATCGCATATCACACATCGCTCAGCAGACACTAGTCTAGCTCCTATAACTTATGCTATTCACATTACTTTGTGTATTCAATACCTCAACTTAAATACCTATTTACCATTGTTGTGAGCAATTTATATTATGTGTATGAAGAACCACTAATTTGCATGTGGTGCTAATTCTCAAGTACACAATCTATATTATTAACTACCACAGTATCTACCCGAATGCTACGGTTGACTGATAATGGCAATAAATAATGACTTCAGATGTTTGGGAATATCGAGAAAGTTTTTTAAGTTATAACATTGCAATGCACAAAGTTCATGAAAATAGCAATTATATAAATAAAGCCGGCAAAACTTATAAGCATCCGACACCTACAACTAATACGACTTCTAGACGCCGAGCAACACGTCAGTTCTTCAAACGTTTCATTGCGATCTAAAGAAAAGACAGCATTTAAAATTCAACTATAAACATATCTACTTATTTAAACATAAATATATATATGTAAATCATAATACACAATCTTTTCTTCAACTCGCCCAGTCGCAAGCCTTAAACTACATTACACTAACTAAGAGTTACAAATACTATAATATATACGTTTGTATGACGTACTATGTGTAGTGTATAAATTTGAAGCTCGCACACATCCGTCCACTCACGTCCCAAGTACGAAGTCCGTGTCAATCGCCAATGACATGTAAAACATTCGCCGAGTCAATAAATTATGGAACAGGCACTCACCTATATTCGAGTGTAGTGAGGAGAAACCGTTGTTCAGCCGGGGTCGGGTGTTCGCTACAAAACGTACAAAATTATTATGACAGAGTTGCCGTTACGAAAAAATTTCGCAGTGCCAGCAAAACCCGTCAATACTTATCTTCCACCTCTCCTCTCGCTTCGAACTTGGAACTTTCACATTCATTCATTCAAATACCTTAAACGCGAGCCCGATTTTTAATTACGTGTAGCTAATGTAATAAATAAACATGTTTTAGTGTGTAGTGTTTGTGTTTTATATATAATGTTACATCAATAACCGACCATAAAAGATTACAATATACCAAATATTGGCTGCTATTTTGATTTAAATAGTATATAACTGTTGCCTTTTAATACTTATAATACAATATAATATACACTCCGATAGCTCAACGTCAAAAGTGCCGGTATATATATTTTTTGTATTTAAAACTTTCGACACGAGTGCCATTACTTCATTAAAAACGTATTATTATAACACTAATGTATGTTGCAATGTTATAACTTCAAACTTATATTCTAGTATAATAATAGTTTTCGTGAAGGTCACCGATAATACGACATAATAAGCATCCAAATAAAATTACATTTATTCATTGGTAGGCAACCGAGAACATAGCAGCCAAATATTTGCTATTTTGTCCTACTAATTTCGAAAGCTGATGCAAAGCATCTCAGACATCAAGTCGTCATCCACCACATTACACGTAAGCAAAATACAATACTACGAGAACTATGAATAAAAATTCTCTATAGTCCGATCTTTTCTTTTCATTTGCAAACAAAAACGCATTTAGACATTCTACCCGATGGATTCCATCTGCGCATAGCATATATATGACATACCTGCACACTGTAGAACGGCCCGACGATGTGGACAGTAGTCTCATGGTCCTGAGCGATCGCAGCCGCCGGCTGAGCTTGTTCGGGAAGCTTGATCACCGACCCGGTGACGCGTTGCAGTTCGCGGACATTTTGGCCACCCTTTCCTATGATACGTCCGACTTGGGACGAAGCCACGACTATTTCGACGGTGAGCCGCACATCGTCAGAGCCAGACATGAAGCCCTCCTCGCGCATCTTCTCAAAAATCAGATACTGCGCCTGTAATTTTAATATACAGACTTTAGTAACGTCTCGGCGGAGATTTTTCTCTGGCGGTCGGATAATATACAATTCTAAGATACCAAGAGTAATTTTGCAAGTCACCTTCCACTGAGCTTCGGGGCTGCCGACGATGGTCACCTTCCTCTCTTGCTGAGCGGCGGCCGCAGCGGCGGCTCCGGCTCCGGCGTTTCCTTCTCCCTTGTCCTGCTCGAGCGGAGCAATTTTGACCGAAGCGTTGCTGAAGCGAATAATGTTGCGGATGTGCGAGCCCTTGGTGCCGATAATCGCTCCCACGGCGTTATTGGGTATGTACAGGTAGGTAGTCTCCTGTTAAAACATTTCGATAACTTGAAATGATATTAAATTTGTTTCGATTTATTTATTTAGAGCCCATAACTAAATAATAGCAGATATTTATCTAAGCAAATATTTCCTCGGCTCGTTACGGTATCCAATAAATATTTAAAAAGTTATAAATAGCAGCGGTGCGCGTAAAAACGATAACACTCCACCCAAATCAAAATCGCATTTTATCAACATGCATCACGAACGGCTAATCGTTTCGTTGTAATGTTATTATATGCGACGTACCAACGATGAATCATGGCCCTATGGAAAATTTAACAACCGGGCGGAACAAATTATTATTGTCAACTATGACAACTGCTTTAACAACTCAGTTCAAGCTAAATATTTTGTAGTCATTACCAGTCAGTCATAACTAATACTCCACAAATCAGTTTACTCTATTAAGTCGAGGAATTCCTGGTTCCAATTAAGAATGCCTCGGCACCATAGTATCGGAGTTTACCTGCGAATCACCAGCGCCCTGCTGAGCGCCGCCCTGGCCGCTGAGGGGCGCGTAAATGGGCGGTGGGAAGGGTGGTGGGGCGCCGCAGTAGCGAGTCGACATCATGGCCATCGGGTGCAGTCCCGGGAACATAATGCTTTGCGGAGCTAGCACCTGAAAATATCAGCAGTAAATCATATGGCACTTAAAAGCATAAAAATATTTATGTCCCTTATATCAAATAAACTCCTGAATCTTATAACTACTATTAATTCTTATGTAGAGCAACGCAGTAACATATAGGTACAGTATACCAAATGTATATTTGTTGCTAATCCTATTGTCAGATAAATATCATTATACTCCGAAAAATATATACACAAATAAGATTTACGTATATTAGCAGGCTTTTAAAATTTAGTTACTATTCCGTTGCAACTAAAAAGACAATTCGAGTACTTGATTACCAATATAACTTTTTACCAGGATAACGATATGCTTTCTTCGACCCCATAACAAAGATGCAACTTATTAAAGACAAATGGACTTTAGTTGTGTACCACCATATGGCCCAATACTGGCAAGGTGAACAAGCATACAAACAATTATCAAATCACTTGGACAAACTATGTACTAACATAGAGCATAATCAACAATGCCATATGATTTTACTACAAATTAATCACGACTACTCAGAGTTACAATACAAAAAAAAACATATGTGCAATTCACACATGGTAAAAGTGAAACCGTCAAAAACATTTTTTTTATTATTAATCATATATAAATTAATCATTTTCCATTATCTAAATGTGTGTGTTCTTTTAAAACATTATATTTTAATGATAAATTTTAATTTATAAGTTTAATATAAATTTTTAATTTGGGAAGAACTAAAACATCGAAAGTTTGAAATTCGATCAAATGAAAAAGCGGCAGTAAAGAGAGGCTGTATAATGCCTGCTATCTCATTTTCTCCCACGTTAAATCATATTATGATGAATTGATGTTTCTGTCTCTCTTTACCGCTGCATCCGGTTTGAAATCACGACGATTCGAAAGAAGTTTATCTATCTCATTTTCTCCCACGTTAAATCATATGAATTAATGTTTCTGTCTCTTTTTACTGTCGCTTTTTCGTTGCATCCGGTTTGAAATCACAACGATTCTAAAGAAGTTTCACTTCAACAATCAACTTTTATTAACACAGCATTTTACCGAGCACTCCAGACAGCGTCGCGGTCTTATCAACGGTGTAGGCTACTACCTCGCGAACACATTGTTTGGTGTGCTAGATCAGCATTTTGCAGATAAATACTCTTGAGGACATTGAACTGATTAGAAACAATCAACAACATATGGTAAATCTATGGCATACCAAATTTCTATAGTAGAGAATTAAACTTGCTAAAAAGAACAGAAGCATCGTAAGTAGTCTCTAGTAGTAACTCTCTCGATCAGCATCGCAACTAACGTTTTAAATAAGCAAATATAGAGCATGTCGGAAGTCGAGGATTTTATTATGTCAGCAATGTCGGCTATGAACTTAATTCAGAATCAAAAAAGCATTCAAAATACCCTTGGACACCATCACTGACGTTTATCAAAGCCAACTGAACGAACGAACTAACAATTTTCATCTAAGCACTGTACTTATGTTGCGATACATACAATTTGCGGATCATGTGCCAATACAGTACATAGTCGCGATATAATGAAATCTGGAATAATAACTCTGCAAGATAAGTGCCAAGACAAGGATTTCACATTACTGGCAAGCGGGCAACAATTCAATACTATACAAACGGCACCGAACATCCTTACACCAGATGTCCAGACATCAACCACATTATCAATATAACATTGCCTTACTTCAAAGAAGACGATACAGATATCGATAAACTGAACAGCACTTTATCAAGGCTTAGAATCCCAAATAAAGAGCATGAAGAGCAACATAGATGAAATGCCTGAGCTATCGAGCCACGACATACAATACTCCAGGGCGCGTCCGCAGCGCTCGTCGTCGCCTGGAGGAGGTGTCGGATAACAGTATAAATAAAATCACTTGTTCACAATGAAAGTGAAAGTGTTAGTGCGCGAAAGGCATTCTTGATAATCGAAGATACTGTTATGTAGCATAAGCATTCATTTTTTTTCTTTATCAGTATTTTTTTTTCTCTCATATTAATTAATAATTTTTAAGTGAAAGCAATCTTTTATTTAGTTGTCATTAAAGTGTTCGGCAGCAGCCCGAACACACACATTCACTAGAAAAGGATATTCTAAAATAGTAAACTTTGCTGAACAAACTAATTAAATCCTTAACTGAAGCAAGTCTACTTCAGAGAAATCTGTCTAAAAATACATGTTATGTTGCGCTTACGCAGAAATGTGTTCGTACAACATAAACATTAGCAGTATGTTATAGATTTAGTCTTATTTCAAAATACTTTTAAGAGGATATATTTGTGTTTGGAAGAAATATTAATAAACGATTTCAAAGTTCAAGTGCTGTATTGTAAGTGATACCATGATTATCTCATGTTCCAAAATAAACGTATTTTTGGATTTATAGATTTAATATATAATGACTTATATATTATAAAACAATGTAAACATAATGTATTGTACTTGAACAGATACGCACCTGCAAATCATTTTCGTAACTCTGCCGCAGCTTAGCAGATATTTGTGACTCGGCCTTCGCCATGTTTTCGATGGAACCCTTGACCGTGATGATGCGTTCTAGGTTAAAGCTGTTGATGTCATTGATAGAGGAGACAGTTATTTTTGTGTCAGTCTCTTGCATGATGCGTTTTATTGTGTTACCACCTTTACCAATAATTCGGCCGATCAGATTGTTGTGTGCGAGGATCTTCAAGCAAATCTCACTGAAAATAAGAATTTCTAAATCAGTTCTATAAATTAGTAAGTCATATATATACTTGACGAACTTGATAAATTAATTTTCTAAAAGTAAGTTTTATTAGAAATTGCTTCTGGAAATAAGGAACGTTGCAAGGAAATTATCTTTAGGAAAACTCAATAGCGGATGTAAGCAATTAGGTCCGGAGTAGTAGAAAATAAATAAATAGACATATTTTCGTTTTCTGATACTTCAGAGGTCAAATTAAAATGTAGAAATATCTTTCGAATCGGGTTTAATTTGTGTTAAGCAAGGTTATGAGACGGCTTATTATGAGACTTCAAAACTTGACACTTTCAAAACGTAAAACCTTATCTTTGACCTAGTTTTTAGAAGTACCTAAGTTTTTAAATTAAATAACTAATCATACCCCTTGTTAGTGTTATTGGCCTCCTGTTGCATCACTTCCAGGATACGCTTGCAAGCGTTGGTGCAATTCTCCGGGTTACCATAGATAGTGATCGCCTTCTCCGACGAGCCAACATTATCCTTGCGATGCACGTCCACTCTAGCACGACTCTGCTGGGTGATTAGGCGAATGGTGCTGCCCTGGCGACCTATGATCGCACCGACCATGTCGCTCTGGACAAGTAGTCGCAGCGGAAAGTCCGTAGGCCTAGACCCGGCACCTGGGGCACCGCCACCACGGCCACCGCCCGGCCGTCCACGCCGGCCGCCACGTGCTCCACCATCCGCCGGTTCCACCTTCATACGGCTGCCTTCCAGCTCAAACCCGTTCAGCAAATTTATCGCCCTGTTAAATCCCAACCATTACACATGTAAAACAACGCCACAGTCTACGTTATTAAATACCAATACCAAAGCACCATTCCATCCCAACCCACGAAAAACACCACCCAGACATTTACAAATTAACGATGGGTGTAGCATTGTAGACATTATTAGATCAAAGATGCCAATGTAGATACTATCATAGTTGTCATCTAATTTAAGTTAACAATTATTTGAATATAAGTAGGTAAGAAGGATACATTGTGGTGCACTCTTTATTCTCGGTGTATTACAAATTATTTAGATAATATAATAAATTAAAAAGAATTAGGTCTCGGTCTAGGCTTATGCAATCCACGACCATAATAAAAATCTTCTCAATAGTGAAGTATTAGGTGGTATGATATTTTCTGTAAAAGTTGCATGCATGCTACAATTAAAAAACCATGCTATTTTTAGTTTTAGCTTCACCACCACCACTACAACGCAATAATGCTGCAGTTAGCACGGATTGTCCGTGTGATTAAGTGTGACACTCCGACACAACAGTGCAATCAACATGATTTTCATCTTACAACACTAAACAGTTAATAGAAAGAGATACAAAAGAAAAGTATAGTGAGCGAGAATTAACAAGAAATAATGATTTTTTTAAACTATTTTCTGGGAAGAACGAATTTACTTAATATCCGACAACAAACATAGCAGCCAAGGCGTTTACCATTTTCTATATGACCTTTAATATCAAAGTGCACTAAATCATCGCCATAAATATTATGGATATGTACGTTGTCTGATTATTAAGAATTTAAACCACATCCTAGCATGCAACACGCCAAAAAACTTGCGAAAAGAAAGCACACACATATCATGCAGTGGTTCAAAAGCCATTTACTCACTGCTGGGCCTGCTCAGGCGTTTCGAACGTGATGTACACCGCTTGGGTGTTGGCATCGCGCGCGTTCGCCTTATCGCAATGCTGCACGTTGCCGTATTGAAGTAAAAGGGGCTCGATGTTGTCGAAGCGAACGTGCAGTGGCAGCCCGCTGATCAGCACTTTAGAGGATCGGCTGCGACAAGCGACACGGCCCATTGGTAACAGTAAACAAAATAAACAGTAAAAAAAATAAATAGCCTCAGTATAGGGTGAACGGCCTCAAGTCAATCCAGGCTAGGCGCTATTGTACGTATTGTAGCTAACTTTATCCTAGTTAAACAACAGACGGAAAAGCGCAATACTTGTGGCATATTGTGTTGTACTTCGGTCGAGGGGCGAGCGGCCAGTCGTGAGCGATATGCGACCCTAATCACAAAATGGCGGTGCCGGACATGACGTCATCGGACCGCCGCTTCCCGCACCCCGCGCTCCATTCACAAGTCGAACGTAGTGGCCGCTTGCATTTACGCTCCCGCCAGGTAGTGATGACCCCCACTTAGTTCGTTTACCTACATTCGCTCACAAAGTCTACGATATAAGTTATAAAGCGTATGCGGTTAAGTTTATCAAGATGATACATCGCTTAATTCAATTATCGCTCGCCGGACACCGCACCCAGTATCTACAATATGCGACACGCAAACGATACATTTCGACGACAAGAATGATCGGCAAGCCGGCAACAAAAACTATCGTAAATTTCACATACATATATATATTTCAGCTATATATTCTATGAAATTTACTGATAGTATGTACGTACGGCATCAAAATACATAGTATTTTTAGAACTCGATTATATTGTGCAATGTGTAGACATTATGATAAATTACATTTATTTAATAGTGGCCCGACTATACTCAGGTAAATAACTAGAATACAAAATAAACTGGTTTCATATACTCTATGCAAGCGAGGTAAATTGCGAGAGGGCCTCGCGAAGGGTGGAACATTACACCCCAACTATTCACCAATATGCACTTTACCCAGTTGCTCTATGCATTATATAATATTAAACATGTACCTACGTTTTACCGAGTTTTTATGCCGCCTTTTTCTCTCAGCCTACACCCTGTCTTTGCCGATGAGTAGGGATGACTAATGTGGCAAATTTAATGACGTGGAATAGTGATACCTGTTAACTAAATCTGTACTACTAATTGCGCGCGAATGAGAATAAGGGACATAAGAAATAATTACAACAATTCAGAATTTTTACTTAAAGTGGTAATATGCTACTTACTGCCCAATGATTTTAGCGATAAGGATTTTATAAACGTGTTATTTCAAACCAGGTCGTTGACATGAAATTAATCGGAGCTTCCCAATTTTAATTCTTCGAGCAACTTTACTAACAAATCGAGCGATTTGTTAGTAAAGGTTTTTTTAAACGTTAAATTCTAGCGATAACCAGAATGCTTATGGCAGATACTTGTTTATTTTTTTGTTAACAATAAAATTCATATCAGTACGGCGTAAAAACAAGGTTTTGGTCAAAAACAGCTATCCGGTTCGTAGCTCGAGATCGTGTTTCGTTTTCGAGAACTAAATTTTTTTTAGTAAAGTTTCATTTCCCAAGTCATTAAGGCCGTGTCTCAGTAAACAAATAAAACCAAATATGGCGGTTGGCTGTCGGCCGCGAGCCGCGACCAGTTTTCGAACTTTTTGGCTTTCGTTTGGAAAGTTACAATTACTGAGCCCCCATCCGACCGGTTCCCGACTCGAAAAATAGCGCAAAAATCAACTTGTGGCTGTTAAATTTTCGCAATGCAATATCATTATACTTAACTATATCTGTAATTAAGCGTCGACTATGTCAAAATGTTGTAAGTACAAACAACACACATGTCATTTTACAAAGATTTGATTGATTTCATTTAGTCAATTTATATTTAACTATTCAATTAAAAGATTTACTACGAATATTAATGTAATAACACTATTAATGTAATACTCGCCCTGAACCAGTAAGAAAATTTGTCAGTGTCGGATAAATCTGAGCTTGAATTTAGTCCGAATCACCTTCACATTTACTATATTGGTGCCAACCACCACGACACCTCACGAGACTCAGGCCTGCATGGTATATATTCACTATAATATTTCATGTTATACAATTCGTCCAATGTAAACGGTTTATTTAACTTATCACTATCCTTCATATATATTGTCCTTCGCCATAATGATTTAATATAACGTTAGCTTAATCAATTTATTCCTTTGACAGTGCTCTACCAGGATAATATTGCGTTTAAGTTAGTGAAATGCAATAATCCACGCCTAGTTTAAACTACCAGGCTAAATCGCATTATGCTAGCATAAAGAAAAGTAAGAAATAAGTAGAACGCTTTTCTCATTTGTATATTCGAGCTTATGTGTGTTTTTCAACCAACACCAGTACGTGAAATACAGAATACACACACAATAAGTGTTACAAATTTTATCAGTGACTTGTCCGTTGCCGGCTGGCGCAATGACTCACCAAGCTTAAAAATTCACGCCGTCGCCGCAGTGCTGCCACTTGCGTGAGTATGTCGCTATATTATCTAGCGGCTTTTGAAGAAGATAAGGTAATTTCATGCACATGAAATGCTTGTGTGCTTTCTACACACTGCTCTAGGTTTACTTTCTGTTTTCCTGTTTGTACTTTATTAGTTAGGGTTAAAGTTTACAATTCAAAACCTAACCTAACCAAACTAGATAATAATTCGTTTTTTGGACAGTTATTTAAAATAAAATATTAATATACTAACCTAACCGAAATAGATAATTCGTTTTTTGGACGCTTAGATTCGTACATAATCAGTATAATAAAATTCAAGGTATTGAATTGTAAACCCAACCCGAGTTTGTTGTTGTATATAGTATGTATAATATCGACTTTCTGTCACTTTAAAATGAAATCGTATCAGCGAGTTTTTCATAAAAACTGAAAACTTTCCCATGTCGATCTCGACATCCATAGTAATTCAATGTGGAAAACTGCGGCGCCGGCGCCGCCATTTTAATTACGAACCACGTGCTTATGTGTAAGAAACAATAAACTACAACAAAACTTTTCTAATGCATTCAAGAAATATCTTTGCTATACGTCCGAAGGTAATACAATAGTAAAAACCGATTGGACGACGTACCTGCGATATTTACTTCTATCCATGTTATCAATTGCAATTGGTTACACTATAAGCCAGGACTTATCACACACGCAACTTAATGTAATTTTGAAACGGTTTCAACGACCGAAGAGCGGCGTATCACCACAAGTGACTCCGGTTGACTGCGTCGGCCGTCGGGCTTGAACCGCCTGTAGCCGGCGGCAGTGTTACCGCTATATTAAATTTTAAATTCCAGATAGTATACGGAAAAAGCAGCCAGATAATATTATCTAAAATCCTAACACTACGTGATAGAAGTCTAAAAAACATTATGAATATCAGCCTTGCTCTATAGTTCAGCCAATATTTTTTTTACATATTATGTCACAAATATATACATACATCTAAGCCATACGTATTGCTATTCGCAATAATTTATAAAAAAATATATAGTAAGCTATTAACTAATCAAATAAATTGCCTAGGTACCTCATTCTAAACAAAGGACCATCGTCTTGAAATTTCATTTATAAGCCGATCTAGCGAAGCCATTTTAAAGAGACCAAGTTATTTTCTTTGCTAAATACATCCAACGCTCTTTTTATAATTAAGGGAAAATTTTGTAAAATGGCAACACTGACCCGTGGGCGTGCGATTGCGTCCTGTTGAGAGGGATGGGGGGGGGGAGGGGAGTTATAGTCACCGGGTCGCGGGTCGCGAGGCAGGGTTCCTGCAAGTTGTACTCGAGCGCATTATTGTTACATACTTGCAACACACAATTAAAATACTAGTTTGAAGCGTCAAATAATAGCATAAATTAACTACATTGTCTAGGTTGTGACGGAAAATATGTTTATGACACAAGTTTGGCTCGTCAAAATCACAAAACCATTAATTGGTCCATTAGTCCATTAAACTAAATCTCAGTTAAAAACGCCACAACAAAGACCGACTAAGAATCTAGATTTTCCAATGAGTTATTTTTACGTTTGAAAGTAAATTAGCACCCATTTGACTTGTAATAAATGACACTTCGAAATAGGGGTGGTGAACCCCAAGTTACAAAATAAGTAATCTGTATTGTATTCTAGTACCTAACCATGTATTAACCAAGTGTATTAACATTACGCAAATGATTTCATGGACAAACGACATTTGGCAAGCAAGGATAACTCACGCCATGTTTTTTCATGTCAGATTGAAAACAATCTGAGATCAGACCGTGACAGTCCATCTATCTCCTATCTTATATCAATCCGTCGATTAGTTATTGGTACACTTTTATCAATACTTGGATTAAGATCTCTATCTCAGATGGTGAAAAATGGAATTTTTAATTAAATATTTAATTTTTTTTTTGTTATGTCTTGTATACATTGATTGTAACGACTTCTAATCTGATGAAAACCCTTTACTATTTGAAAGCCGAAGTGTAAAATAGCACGCGTCGGAATTTGCAAAGAAAGCTGCAATAATACACCTGCATCTTAACATGAACTAAACTTTAATTGTTTTTGAAAAGCATGTTTAATAATAAGAATAAATTGATTCTAGTATGTAGCCAAATGACTTACGGGCAATTCTTTTAAATTATTCATTCTTTAAAATTTTATTCATCAGTCACCAGAGAGGTCATACATAGCGTTAATGTCATTGAAATCACGCAATGATGTGGAAATAGTGAAAGAAATGGAAATATGATTTATATTGCATAAGAATGGCTGGCTGAAAGAAAACTATTTTTAAGATAAATAATTTTTTATATATACAAAATGAGAAGTTTCAAGCGTATACAACTCCAGCATGTCTTGGCCGAAGTTTCAAAAGCAGCGCAACTAACTGGGTAATTCCATGTCGAAAGCTGGACAGGAAAAAGGTAACATCGGCTCGCGATATATCTCGTGATAAAAACGATCGATTTAAAACGTTTTAAGAGTATGAGGGGTATAAAAAGCTGTGTGCATTTGTGCAATCTGGCGAGCCGCGCACGTGCGACGTTTCCACCTGTCGACAGGTGCGCGGCGCTCCAACATCTATGTAATATAATATGTATATTATACAAACATGTTACCGGTATGAATATTAACACAACCATACACATTCTATAATTTGACAAAACAACTACCATAAACAAATCAATCATCTATACATATTAATTGAACTGTTTACTTTAAACTTTCTTAGGATTTATTTACGCGTTGCCCTCTGCCAATACCTTATATAGCCCTAATTAAGTATAGTCAAGTCACATCTATATACACACATAGGTACATAATCCATCAGTTGAGGTAAAAAAAGCCACGTTTATGTGTCATATTATATTAACCCGAAAGACTTGATCGAATCTGCAATGTAAGTCGAAGAAAATCTGTAGGACATGAAAACGGATTTACTTATATTACAGTCTAGACTTTAACACGACACAAAATTTGAGACCAAAACCAGATAATTTTCAATTATAAGAGTTCAAATAGTTTTAAATCGTCACGAGATGGATCTTGAAGTCGGGATTGTACCGAGGGCACCATTAAGATAGATTTTATTCAATTTATCGAGTTCAAGGGACCGAAAAAAATTCAAATTATTGAGTGTTTATTGTAAGTATATAAGAACTAGTCTTCCTCGCGTCTAACGGTCTTTTGGCGACAAAGAAACAAGGAGGAGGTATAATTTATTTTTTGAGGAAGGTATAATTTTTCATGATTTACGTACTTTATAGTACTAGCTGTTAACAATCTACCTATAGTTAAATGTTTACATTATTGCTATCTCGTTACCTCCGCATTTAGATATCTAGCTGCCCCTTTCTAGAAGGTACCTTCGTTGAATATAACAGTTATTTTTGTAATGAATCATTGCCAACAGTTCAAAGTACTTACTTGTAGAGATAATTAAAAACGCCAACTTACGATAAGAAGGTTATCTTATTCTACTGTGCCTCTATTATCTTTGAAGAAGCTATTTAAAATCATGAAACACGCGTATTGGTTTTAAATGCTTCAACTGGTGTCACTATACAAAAAATCTATATGGGTTTCTGTGTATAATCTATGTGACGCTACATTTACCCAGATAGTATTATAAATAAACATTATCTATCAATTATTTCTTTCTGGCAAGAAATATAAAGAATTATGAACGGAGTGCGCCAGACCAAAATAAAAATAGCCAACCCCTTGCTACTTGAAGCAAGGAAGTGTACGCGGTCGTGATCAAGCTAAATTCTAATAATAACGAGCCCAATAATGCGTTCAATTTTCCACAACGTGGAAAATGTCACTGGCCTCGGCGGAATTTTGCATTTTTCCATTGCCTCTTAAATAAAAAGAGCACTAATACGTTTTAAAAAAATCGTTCTTAATCTCTTTAGAAAGCCTTATTAATTTGTTTGTTTGGTTTTCATTAAAAAAAATGATAGGGGGAAAATAAAATAGGTTACTTTTCCGGTTAAAGTAACCTATTTTATTTTCCCTTAGGTCTTATCGATGTTGTTATTTATATCAACAAATATGGTTAGTAGTTATTATGTTCACCTTTGCAAAAACATTAGTCCAGTCAGTCATGACAATTAATTCATTATATGTAATTCCAAAAGTTTTCAAACTACGGTCAAGTGAATGGTACATTGGGACGACAATAAATCTCATTTTGCAACCTTGCTCGCAGTCCGGAACATTGTTAAAATTGCAATTAAATTAATTTTTGCTGTATGGTCGTGAAAAAAAATCCAAATGTTCTGCAAAAATCACGTGTTAAATTTGCAACCCAATTTAAGTGTACGGAACATTGGTTGCAAACTTCGAAAATACCTATTCTGATGCATTTACAAATTTGTAACCTCATACGCGATCCGAAACTTAATGCAATATGCAAAAATGTAATTTTTTTTATTTTTTCACCTTCAAGAAAATTTCTAAAATTTTTAAAATTTTTAAATCATCCCCAGTATGGCAAAGTTATCACCTGGCGATGACTTAGGCATGACCTACCAACAAATTTTTCGTGTTTGGGAGTCATCTAATGACCTTGACTTGGTTTCAATTCAGAGATTAGTATGATATTGAACTTGGCCGACTAGCTCCGCGACTTCACTAGTCACGGACGTAAATAGCTTGCATAAGCACAATATGTGCAAATTCAGTTTTCTTTTCTTGCTTACGCAAAGGCAACTCTACTTTGCAACGACGCTGACTTGTATTTTGACGTCGCAAGCACTCTCCAAACGCAGACCAGCCCTGAACCATTCCCTAGTAAAACTGGCTATATTTAATAATATAATTTAGTATCTGTATGCATAAAATATGACCTTTTAATTACGTTTATATAACTTCTAGTAATGTAGAGTAAAAGAAAGATTTTGAATGTAAGATGGAATGATAGGCGGACGCCATTCTATAATGCCACAAGTTTATTCGATCGCGTTTCGTCAGGCTAGCTACTCGAGGCCAGCATTAGCAGTTTAAGCCAAATTCGAATTCCCGTCATACAGCAACCTTTAACTGCTAAGACAAAAGTTCTTTGAATGACAAACCTTCTTTCGGCAGACAAAGAAAGGATTAAGAGTAACAAAACCTCCCCTATTCTGGGAATCCGAGGGGATAGGGAGTTTAGAATGCAGGCTACCTACCTACCCATTATTATATAATGCGGAATGCCGTTTAGCCGGTCGAGATTTTTAAACTGGCTTGTTATTGTGCGCAGAGTATAACCAAAAACCTTTTTCCTAAACTGTAGTACATGAAGATAGCATAACAGTATTTAAGAAATCGTTATGATTAAGTACTTGGAATTGTGAATAAATTAGAAAAGCTATTAAAATAATTTTAAAATTCCTCGTAACGATTAATATTAAATTATCGTCTGTTATACGATGATGATAACGGTATTTACATGTTTGTGACAGTTAGTTTTACTATTAGTTATATAGATAAGTAATGTAATTGTTAGAATGCGTCAGTCGCATCTAAACTCATGAACAGGAAAACATTATAAGAATATTGTATAAACCAAGTTGAGGATAAAAATGTTTGAAAGCAAATTAACTAAAACCGAAATAACAAAAATAACTTGAGATAATGGTTATTGAACTATAAATAACGCTCCGCTATGTAGGTATGTATACACATAATAAGTTCTCAACTTCATAATCAGCTTCGTAATAATTACGTCGTGGGTATAAGATTAAGCCTTACTAATTTGTTGGGGACCATGTGGTCTTTTCGCTTTCAAATCCTGAATTCTTTCATTACCAAACACCAGTTCATTCTCGTAAATTTGGTGGCGGCAAATTTTTTCAAAGATTTGGGCCGGATGTCTTAAATAATGGAACTCTGTCCTTTTCTAAACGCAGCGCGGGAAAGCGAGATAGACGCCAAGATCGGGGAGCCATCAATCGAACCTTTTAGGGTTGCCATACAATTCAAATCTACCATATTGGTTTTTAATATATAGAAATATCGTTAGAGAATAACTTTATTTTCCACTTTTTTGAAAACTACCTATATATAAAGTGAACGAATTATATGTCAATAATTTATTTAATTTGCATGTATCGTTCAGTATCGATTGAGCGTCATCAGACTCGTTTTGATGATTCCGTCTTGAAACAGAATTATTTATCTATAATATGTTAACTTATTCTACGAAATTTCCGTAATATGAGAGCAAGTTTTAAATGCGTAGGTACATGGATTTTTTAACGACAACCCTAGCCGCCATCATAAATGTGGCCGGCGTCACGGCGCGGCGCGGCGTCGAGACTCGAGTGGCGTAGGTGTCTTTGGTGATAGTCTATTTTATACACGAAAAATGGTACTGTAACAACACTGCGGAGTATGAAATTATTAAATACGAGTAAATCTATATTTAATTTCTTAAATACGCACCTGTCTTGCTGATCATCTTGATCGTACATTTGATCCTGCTCGTCCTGGGAAAGGCTGAGCTCGCCAAACTGTTGCTCCACAGAGTTAGACATTTCATTTGATTTCACAACCACAAACACAGGAATACTGGATAAACAGTTCACTTTGTCCGAAACGTGGGTTTACACGAAAATTGGTGTGTTAATGTAGAGTCGGAAATGCTTGATTGTTGGATGGGGACGTACGACGACCGGTGCGCACACGTGCTCGTTAAATGTCGTGGTTTATTTTTGTATTACATAATAATGTGAAGCGGGCAAAAGCACCGAGAGCGGCGTGGTTTAGATACGGGCACGTGTGCGCCGCGCGTACGGTTCGCTAGCTATCGAGAGCTGTAACCGACTGAGTGACGTGCCGTGCGTAACGTCGTAATCGAGTCGAGCGAAGCCAACCCAACTTGCGACGATTCTCCTTTCATCAATTTCGTGTACATTTAGTCGAGAATGCGCACGTTGGGCGTGTCTGACGAGGGGCCCGCGGGGAGCGCAAACGCGCCTTAGTGACGTGCCCGTGTCGATAACCTTAATCGATATTTGGAGAAACTAATTTTCCTAACAAAAATTGGCTCTATTATAACAGTTACGTTCTTTTAGTTTAAGAAATACTATAGAAATACTTACGAAGTCTAAATTGACTTAAGACATAATTAAGACGATGTTCAGATAATACAATTGTCTATGTGGTCACTGCCAAATATTTTGTCTCTACGGCGGTACAGGTACGGTAACCTCATTTCAATTGACTTCACAAGCGTGTTCTATACTGAATATGACAACGGAGACTGCTTTTGCTTATTGATACCTATAATTGTATCGATAACTTCGGCACTACATACAATCCCTACATAGTTTCGTAAAGTATAATATTGAATCCGTATGCCGGCGCCCCGCGCCCTCGTCTTCCACGGTGATCGTCCGGAGCCCGTGGAGGGCGGTCGCCCGACGCCGCCTACTTCGTCCGGTACAGGCGTCACCCACTTTGTGTCCCGCGCCGTTTTCCAACAAGAACGACCTCGTGTACTCTTAGATCGAAAGCTTTTCCGTGCGCCCTTCAAAGGTCCTTGTATGTGGCGGGTCTAAGCGGTAGATCTAACCAAATTCTCATCAATATTTTATTAGTTTAGCTGGTGGCTATAGTCTGGGTGTCAGTTGGCCGTCTTTAAATTAGGTCTGGTCACCGTTCGCGCCGAGCGAAAGCTGGCGAATGAATGATTCGAGTCGCGGGCGCTGCGTCTGGTATGCTGCAGTGTAGTGTTCCTAACATTGTTTCATTCAATATTATGAAATGTAAAAGCAATTTTAAGACAAAACAATACGTACGTATATTATATATATTACGTACGTTAACAAAATATATAATAAACTTAAGAATCAAACCTAACTCGTTGCATCTTTAATTATTTTGTGATATAGTGGAACTTTTATATTCCATAGTTTTGTTGTAAAAAAAATTAAATGTATTTTTTTGTTTGTTAGAAAAAAAAATTCTTAGATTTTTCGTACCAAAGTTGTTATAAAAAAATAGCAAATTTGGTACGAATAACTTCTAGTTTCTACCCAAACACACAACACATTTACAAATAGGTACATACGCCAAAGTTAGGAGCCTGAGCTGACAAGGGCAAGAGTAGCTTAACATCCAAGGACCTAGTACACAAAATTAGGTAACTAAGATTAAGTTGTATTTCGACCTTGAACTTGACCTTTCGTTAGGATTATGATACAGGCGAGCGAGCCCGCAAAACTGCCTCTTAGTGCTCTTTAGTGTTTTGTTAAGCACCCTTCATGCTATGCTATTTTGTTTTTGAGCATTCCCCATCGTGATTTTCATTAGCTCACGTTAATTTAAATCAAACGTGACCAAGAAATGCATGAAAACTCCATGATTTAATATTTAGTAGGAGTTCTACACTATTATAATAGTGCAAGTTCGGAGGACTCCCACATTCCAAGACTAAAGTAAAAACTCACTAGAGTCTTTAGTGAGTTTACTTTGGCAATTTCAGTTTTATATCGAGCCTGGGGTCTACAAATGAAATCGTTACAATAATGTTTTTTGTACGTTGCACATGTTTTATAAAGAAAAATGACTGTTGAACCAGAACAGTCTGGTTAAAAGCCTAGATCTAAACATAAGTTAAGTATAATGTGTTTTCAGATAATATAAAAATATATATATAAATTTCAGATATATAAATATATAAAGATAATAATATAGTTATTATAGTCGTACCTCTGAAAATATTTAACCATATTATTGTATGTGAAAAGAATAAATTGTGATATGCACTCATTAAAGTATCCATACAATTTTAACCCTAATTAGGCAGGCCCAGCAAGTACACTTATTTTAGAAAGCTATTGATTTTTCTCATGATTCAATCGCTCACTGTAAAAATTTAACACGGCCTCAAACTTGTCACTACCAAAAAAAGTACATCCATCTGTGATAAATGCACGAGGGTCCGGGGGTTCGCTTTTTGTTTATAACAATAATAAAAAAATCGCTGTGCGGTGGGCAAACAAGCGTGAACCTTTCGATTCCCGCGCATTGAGCTTTACAAATAGTATTCTAATGACGTTACGGATGTAATAATAACAGCACCGTTACAACCCCATTAAAAGCGCTTCAGAGCTGCTTCGCCCAACTGAATAGGACCGGCTATCAAGGCTGTAAGGATGCGAGCGGTAAAAATATCTTATCCGTTGCCACGTGCTCACACATGCAACAAGCAAATCCATTAAACGCAACTTAGATCTTATCCAAATTTATTTCTTTATAATCGAAAACATGTTTCAGTTCAGTGGGGCAAGTGAAGGACGTGATGTTAGCGTTATTACGTTACGCGCGGCCGTTAGAGCATTATTAGCTTTAAAAATAAGCTTAATTATATCCATATAAGTTATATACAATCTTTAAATATCCCCAACAATTAAATGCTGAAATACAGTGAAACTTCATAATAATGGCTCTAAAGAAAATATAGAAAGTAGGGTACACTTAGATGCAGATAATATAACGACCTGGGAGATAGGGCTCTACTCTACACATGCTAATTCATCATCACAATGTACCAAAATGCACCAATTTTAATGAGACATCTAAAAGGCTACGTTTTGACACATATCTCACCTCAACAAACGTTCAGCCATTCAAAACCGGGGAACCACCCAACGAATATAATCTACACTAAATATCACAGCTAATATTACAATAATTAATTCACGTATTCAACCACCCCCCATCAACTTGATAACGATACTGTAATCGTTACGTGACTTGAGCTAAAAATCTAGAAGCCTGATCCTGTCTAAAGACGTCGTTAAACTCGGATGCTTAGCTCACGGGGGTGAGGTGATTTGGGCGGAGTGCATGGATGCAATGCGCGCGCCAGGTTGCATTCGACCAATCAAGGGGCGTGTCCCACCCGCGACCCGTTTCTAGGGCACCTAGACACGTGCTATCACCTTTCACCCCATCCTAGGCTCATGTGAGAAGTCACCCCTTATCCAATTAGGCAAACCAAACGGTGCGTACTCAGTGTACTCTACCTACAAGGATGTTAATATATTGTATGCTGTACGTAACAACAGGTGCGTTTAAAAGTGTGTGCTCCCGAGTTATCAATATATCTGCATGAAATTTCCTAGTTTTGTGAGTAACCACCAGAGGCGCTGTAAATTTTCATAGCAATTCTTAAAACACGTTAGCTTACAATAGATTGCCAACAAGGTTCAGCTATTATAATATAAAGTTACCTGGACGAGTAAGTGAACGACCCTTTGTGATGTAACTTTTTATCAAGTTCCAGGTAATAATAGAGCTGAACAAAAAACAACATTTTTTTTACAACAACCAAGTTAACAAATAACTAAAACTTAATTATACAAATTGTATGGCAACTATCGTATTGAGAAATACTTTAAACTATCGTATTGCATGTGTGTCAAATACCTATCCCAGCTGTCGTGTTTCCCTAGGTCGCGCGCGGCCCGCGAGATGGCGGTTTATGAAGTTGAAGTCACATTACGTATGAGTTCATCATAAAGAGACACTAAGGAATCACTACATAGTATAAAACAAAGTCGCTTTCTCTGTCCCTATGTCCCTTTGTATGCTTAAATCTTTGAAACTACGTAACGGATTTTGATGCGGTTTTATAATAGATAGAGTGATTCAAGAGGAAGGTTTATATGTATAACAACATCCATTAAATAGTGGAGAAGTACTGTTATTTTTGAGGTTTCTAATGTGATGTCGTAAATAATTACATTTTTTCCGCTTACATTGCAAACGCAGGCTGAACCCTACGAGTTTTATCAAAATAATCTACTAAGTATTGTATGTGTGTATGTGATAGCTTGTATCGACAGATGCCAAATAACAATCCGTTGATTGGTTATTGGCACACTTATAACAATATTTGGATTTAGATTCCTATCACAGGCTTGCGGAAATCTTCAGATTATATATTTTTCAATATTCTTGAGTTATTTCATTCAAAATAAAAAAAAATTAGCTACGCTCGAGAATGTCAAGACGACGATTTTTTTACAAGTTTGCTGCCCTCCCCTTTCTTTACGTCACTCTCAAATTGTCAGATTAGTGGAATATACACTTTTTAGGATGTAATTAACTCACACTACCTTAATCTGACGCGACCGAGAATTTCTGATGATCAATTTTTTTTTACTAATCTGATCTTGTATCCTTCACGGGCGGCCTTATATATGGGCCTCTTGTTTGGTGGAGATACTTAACCGGGTACAAGGTATCCCTCTGTATATTAATCTGCCGCGCTTTAGTAAATCCCGAAATCCCCGCTTGGGCTACCGCTTGGTACTATAAAAAAAAACAGATTCTACTTGAAAACCAACATTTGCCATATAGAAAATGTATAAAAGATTTTCATCTCTCTCGGACATCATGCTACCGTAGTAATGTTTTTCTCTGCAAATAGGTAAAATTTACTTTTCTGTAGACTGCGCATCATTTCATATCGCTCGGATAGATAGAAGTGGGCGTTCTGTGAAAAATTATTAAATGCGCTCCAATGTTTCCCCACCCACACTAATTTCATATACAGGTGTAATATACAATTCAATTTACAGCTGGATCGCGTGTCAAAGTTGCACTTGTATGGCGACTATTTTTTATTCGGCCATTTTGAATTTTTGAATGTATTTTATTATTCGTTAATCTAACCTAATATTCATAATTGTGTTCATGAACATTTGCCTTATTTAATTTTAGATTACAATTTGTTAACTAAGTTACGAACCTCGTGCACTTTCCTTTCGTCTTAATAATCCCCGTATTTCTATCTATTGATCTTTTCTATGCCTGGGCAACATGGCTTGATAGCAACTAGGGGCTCGCCCGCCTCTTTAAACAATTTTTATTATTATTAAAATAAATTAATTTTATAACGTAGGTATATACTGATTCTCAGGACAACATCTACTTTCATCCCCCTAAATGTTAAGATGGTCCCACACCTTTGACGAAATTTTTGTTTTTATTTTTATACTACAGCGAACAAATATACATACAACCCCTTCACCCCTCTACGATCATGTTTTTTTAATATGTTTATTAAAAACTTATTAATGCGGAAAACAGAACAGTCCCTAGGGTAGCACAGCGAAATGAGTTGAGTGATGATGGTAGGCTAAGTAAAATCACATTAAAGAGATTTTTCCTGATTTTACATTTAAATTTTCAAAGTATATGTATATAAAATATATATGTAATATGAAGTATTAACAGTGAATCGTGGCAACCCTTACTACTCGCGAATTCGGTAGATTTTTATACAGTCTCAATAAATGGCCATACAAAAGAATCTCAAACCAGTAGTTCCGGAGATTAGGGCGTCCAACCAAAAAGCAAACAAACGCTTCAGCTGTTTAGAAGCTGCTTTATCCATTCAACGACTTGCAACGTTTATTTTCAACTACTGTTGCCATCTATTAAAAAATATTCCACATTTTTTAAAAGTATGTAGTGTCTTTTAGACAATACGTATACAACCAATCAATCAATCATTCAGTCTCAAGAATCAGAAAACTTAATATTATTTTTAATATTTTGTTCATTTAATAAAGATTTTTTTATTGGCGACTAGAATACATTTTTAAATTCCATTTCTGCTACGCTTTATTAGCTTTGGAAATTCAAATATAACTGCAAAATAATGTCTTACATACACTTCCTACTCATATACTATCCCCCCCGCTCGATCGCGACTTTCGTAATTAATTATTAAAAAGAAAATATTCTTTTGTTTTCATTCCATTCATAAACTAATTTTAGTTTTTCATTTTAATAGTTTCTTTTAAGAGTTTCACAATTCTGCGTTCGCGTTTCGAGTCTTTGAGAGGGGCGAGATGATGTTTTTAAAAAAATAACTACATTTAATTACATAATTATTCTATATTTTATTTAAACTGTATTTAGTATTTATTTTTTTAGCCTATACTTATTAAGTACGTTTTATTGCGCCACTCTGTTTTTTTTATTATTATTTTTCAGTCACTTTGATTTTATTTTTTTCCCCTAGGCAAGAAGACGTCGTACCAGTTCCCTAATTAACGTAAATACACATCTCAGGACAGTATTAGTATAAGTCAGGAAAAGATAATTTTGCCGCCTGCTAATTGCTAGGTCATCTGCGGCCCGACTAGTCAGTGCCCCATTTCGTGTGACTCGTATTACATATACAATCAATGATTCCATTACCGATTACATATATTATAAATTATTTATAACTCCAATCGCTTTAAAAAGCCATATGTTATACAAATTTCTGACAATAACACTTGAAAAAGTAGCGTCAATTCTGGCATTAATATGCTAGGCCGTGTTAAATTCCATCCACTACACAGAGGTAAGTGTCAAGGCGACATTACATTTATTAGTGTATCATAATAGGTTTACTCGTGATGCGACCCGGCTCGTGTTACCAATGTTCGCTCGATTCAATAGTCGGCACTCATCAGAAATTGGCCACCCAAGTGCCCACCTTGTCGACTTTTGTACAACCACTAGTATTTTGAAGTCGGCTTAATAAATCTTAGGTCACTAGCTGTAAACTATGCGTAGTGAAAGAAATTATCAAATGATTTTACAAATATCGCAGCACGCAAACATTTCAGTGCATGGTGCTGGCGACCTACATAAAAATTCAATCAGTCCGACATAAAAATGACCCAAAAGTTCAACAATCGCGTATCGAGGTACAAATTTGAAGCTCCTTCAAAAGACTACTTAGTATATCAAAAAAGATTTTATAGATTTTTCATCTTTGACAATATATATAGATATATATAGTCAAAGTCAAAAATAATTTATTCATATAGGTAACATAATGTACACTTATGAACGTCAGAAATAGAAAATAAACATAAAATGATTCTAATTTTACATTTACTGCCAGTTCTCAAATCAAAGGGCGTAGAACGGAAGAGAAGAACTGGCAATTACTGGCAGAAAACCATGTTCACACCGCATTATCAACAAAGTCTATTTCCTCGTCTTTAATTATTATTTGAGAATGACTACTTTTTACATTTAGCTTCTAATTTAATACATTGTCTTCTTTTCGTTCAACTTAAGATTATTAGTACTAAACCAGTGAACCACACTGGAGATGGCACTGTTTACATTCTCAAGTGATGGATTTCGTCGTTTCACTTTAAATAAAAGCAAAGTGTCAACAGCAAACAGTACTATCTCGTGAAGCTCCTTTACAAGAAATGGTAGGTCATTTATATAGACGAGGCATAAGAAGGGATGGGGCCTTGCGGTACGCCCATAGTAACAGACGATCCCTGTGATATAGCTCCATTTAAATTTACCTTTTGAATTCTATCGCTCAGGTATGATTATATAAGATTTAGCGCTTTTTCGCCAATGTCACAGTGAAATATATATATTTGTTATATGTATATGAAATAGTATTCATATTTTGCGTATAAATGCATTCTATTAAAAATCCGCTTGTAAAAATGCTCGCTAACGCACACGGCGCAGGCGCGATTCTTCCAGGCTAATTGTGGCAAGTGGCGCGGTCTAGACGATCATTTCCTCCGCGTTCGTTGACTCCAATGCGTGCGCGCACTGAAAGTCACGTGTTCAATCACAAACACAGCTGCGTTGCTTTTACTTATGCTTATCTTTGGACCCCAGTGAGTCCTTCCGACATTTTCGACCCTTCCATCTCTCAATACATTTTTCATGTCCCCCCCCAGCCATATTTGATGTTTATCAAAGATGGTAGTGGGAATATTAACCCATCTCAATGCTGCGTGGCACGGGGGTTTGCCAGTCCAGTTAGACTAACAGTGAACTA